>NW_012115266.1:6518183-6532515 GCF_000951035.1 Colobus angolensis palliatus
CGCCACTGCATTCCAGCCTGGGAGACAGAGCAAGACTCTGTCTCAAAAAAAAAAAAAGAAAAGAAAGAAAAGTACCTTGAAATATAACCGGAGCATAGAAAAAATTTTTAGGGGAAGACTAATGTTACAAAGTGGTCTACTGCTTTGGGAAATATTGGTATTAAGGAAACCAAATCAAGCAATCATTTAAAAAAAGACGAGAGAAGAATCTGCCTTTCCCATCATACAGTATATTTGTATTCTAGCCATAATTTTGTAGGTATAAATCAGACTAACATAAATGGCACGCTGATAAGTAATCAATCACAGAATTAACCACATGCAGTATTCTAATATAAATGGTTACCTGAGAAGTCTGTCAGAAGTCTTGCTAGGACATGCTTTTTTACCAATTCAGTCTTGCTAAGGCTGGAAACAGCATCTACCCTAGAAGTTTCTCTGATAGTAGTGGGTTTTTGGGAAATCCCAAGATCGGATCCATTCTTGACATTATGTTCTAGGATGTCATATGATCTCTGTGGCCAAGATTCTGGAGCAAATGTGAAAGTTTGCTTCAGTACTTCTTCAGAAGGCAATTCTGCGTCATGCTGCGCAGAAGCTGATTTCTCAACCTGTCTTTCACCTAATTCTTTAAGAGCTTTAATTGTGAGCTGTTCTTGTTCTAAGTCAAGAGATGCTACTGGAGTACCCTGGGTAGGGAAAACACCTAGAGGCTCACTTCCATTTGTTTCTTTGCTTTGCTCACTGTATTTGCTTTCAATGCCTTTAATTTCAGAACAACTGGACTCACTTTCATGTAAGACTTCTACAGGAGGAGTTGTTTTAAAGTCTGTCATCTTCTCTGATATTGCATTAAAGGCATTTCCTTCACTATCTACTATTCCTTTATCTCTGGTTTCTGTAAAGGCTGCTATCAGGTCCTCTGGGGAGGAATCATCTATATGTTTAACATTTTTCCCATGTAATGACTCCAAGTAGGCAGACGTTGTCACATTTAATGAGAATTCTGTCTCATTAAAAACATTTGGAGACACTGTTGAAGGAAGTTTGGGGTTCTCAGTAGTAACAGGCTTTTCAGGAGCAACTTCACTCACATCTTCTAAGCAGACATTTATATTGGGTACTTCTGCTGCCACACTAGCTGGACTCCTTCCAAGAATATCAGGTTGCTCTTGATGCAGCTCAGAGTCACTGACCAACTCTTGAAAGTTTTTAGATGTTTTTTCTTCTCTCTTACAACTGGGAATCTCTTTGATTTCTCTTTCACCTGTTTTTACAACAGCACTTGGAATGGAAACAGGTTTTTCAGCTTGAATTTTCTTATTTTCAAACGATAGATCTGCTGTGATGTCCTCTATTACTGTGTCATCAGACTCGCCAGAACTATCAGCTTCTGTGATTTCTCCCAATGCAGAGCTCTGCCAGTTCATTTCATCTTTCAGGTGGTCATCAGGTAAAACCACTTTCATTGTGGCCACTCTAGAACCCAAAGCGTCACATTTCTCAGGTAGAAATCCAGGTAACTCTGCAAGTGTGTCACCCTGTTTCTGCATATTGCCTTGCACACCTTTGATACTGAATTCTTTTGTGGAATTGAAAGAGTCAGGTATAGGTTTTCCAGTGATAGCATTTTCTTGCAGGAGAGATGCTTCTGTCCAATCACCTGTTGATTTAGTGATGGGAGTGCTCCCATTAATAGAACATACAGGAATTTTCTGATGAGTGTTAACTTTAAGATTTACAACTGGAATTTCTGAATTATATTCACTCATGTCAAGTCCTGTAGTTTTTGTGATGCAGTCAGAAGATTTATCAGTCTGTTGTTTCACTTGGGGAACCAGATCCCAAGTCAGTATTTCGTTAGTAAAGTTATGCATATCATTCACGCATCTAGACACCTCTTCCAGTGCTGCATTTGTGTGTGAAAACTGCCTACTGAGCAATGCAGACATTTGGTAACGTCCTGCCTCTTTATTTCTCAGTGGAAAAAGCTTGTCATTAGTCTCTGAAATGTCTTCGGATGATTCTCTATCAGTGTGCACAGACCAGCTACCAAAATCATCTGTGCTCTCCTTATACGAGTCTTTAAATTCTTTGTCAAATGCTGCTTTGTCAATAATTACTTCAAATGGTGATTCAGGGGAATCCTTTTCAATAACACCATCTCCTGAAACTTTGGATGGGGACAAAGAGTATGTATAAATGCCTTCTACCTTAGAGTATTCAGTAGGTGGTTTCTGGGCTGTTAGCAGGGTGAATCTGTCATCAGCATCCAATGCAGTTTTAGCTTCCCTACTTGATACCTCATTTGGGTTCTTGGTCTCTTTATCTATTTGCTCTTCCACTTGACCAATTTTCTTTGAAAGCAAAGCAGGATGCTCTGGGAAACTGGCTGGAATAGAAGGACGGTCACAATGAACTTCTGCTGCAAGAGAAATTGGAGAGTCTGATATGTTGTTGCTGATCCCCTGAGGCTTTTCCACCTTTTTCATATCCAGAAGATCCAAGTGGTCTTTTCCTTCTTTGGCTAAAATAGGCTGGCTCCCTAACACATTGCTTTTTCCTCCATGTAGTATTGTAAGGCCATTGTTATGTATTTCAGAAGATGAAAGAAAGGAAGAAGTCATAATTTCTGAAGATGGCTCATCAGAACAAAGAGAGCTCAATCCCTCTATGATCAGAATTTCAAAGAAAATAATTGTTTTTACCAGGCACAATTACACATTAGCTAGCCAAGCCAAGCAGCATGCTTTTTATTTTTTAAATTACATAAATATATATATATATACACACACACAGGATGTATATATACACACATAAATATGTAACAAAACGATCAAGTTATCCTACAGGACATGCATAAAGCTGCCAACAGTGAAACAGAAAAGCCATATCATGCCACGAACTGCAAATAACAAAAAAATTTCCTAACAAATACTTTTTGGACTACTTTTCCATTGTAAAGAGAAAGCATAAAGAAGGGCAGAAAGACTGAGAAATCTTGGGAGGATTTTTATTATTTTGGTAGAGCTAATCAACAAAAGCAAAATAATTTATACAAAATAAATAACCTGATACTATAAAGAGTTGATAGACTTCAATCTGTAAGCTGAACAATTCAGAGCACAGACTGCCTCTATAAATCCACTATTACAGTCTCACAATCTGAGAAGGAAAAAAACAAGTGGCCAGACTTGTTTTTGATTTTTAGGAGATGCAGTAGACCCTCCCTGAACCTGAAAATGAGACTAGAATTATTCTATTCTATCCACAGGAAGAATCTGTCCCATGTACAAATAAATAGCTGTGATGTTCTAAACTAAAGGGTACTGAAAAAGGTGGACCCCCTCCAAAATCTTTTTTTTTTTTTTTTAAATACAGAGTCTTCTTTTTGTCGCCCAGGCTGGACTGCAATCGCATAATCTCAGCTCACTGCAACCTCCACCTCCCAGGTTCAAGTGATTCTCCTGCCTCAGTCTCTCAAGTAGCTGGGATTACAGGCAGGCACCATCAAGCCTGGCTAATTTTTGAATTTTTAGAAGAGACGGTGTTTCACCATGTTGGCCAGGCTGGTTTCAAACTCCCAACCACAAGTGATCCACCCGCCTTGGCCTCCCTAAGTGCTGGGATTACAGGCGTGAGCTGCCACGCATGGCCCCTCCAAAATCTCTTGTACTAACTTGTCATTGAAATCAATATTGTACTGTGCAAATAGATTTCTTTGGTTAAGACAGAGTTAACTGGGCCGGGCACAGTGGCTCACCTGAGGTCAGGAGTTCGAGACCAGCCTGACCAAAATGGTGAAACTTTGTCTCTAATAAAAATATAAAAAAATTAGCCAGGCGTAGTGGCAGGCACCTGTAATCCCACCTACTCAGGAGGCTGAGGCAGGAGAATCCTCTGAACCTGGGAGGCGGACACTGCAGTAAGCTGAGGTCGTGCCATTGTACCCCAGCCTGAGTAACAAGAGTGAAACTCCGTCTCAAAAAAAAAAAAAAAAAAAGTTAACTCCAGAATTACTTTTAAAATAGAAAATATCCTTCTCAAAGTAGTATGTTGTCTTATCAGTTAATAAGCCATCAATCTACCACGCTGTTTCCTAACTTCCTACTCTAACAAGTTTTTACTGGGGAAAAGGATCAAAACAAATATCCCAAGGGCTGGTGCTTTCTTACCTCACTTATTTGTTTGTATTTGAGACAGGGTCTTCCTCTGTCCTCCAGGCCAGAGTGCAAGCGGTGCAATTGTGGCTCAATGCAGCCTTGACCTCCTGGCCTCAAGCTATCCTCCCACCTCAGCCTCCCAAGTAGCTGGGACCACAGGCACATGCCACCACACCTGGCTGATTTTTAAACTTTCTACAGACATAGTGCCTCGCTACATTGCCAGGTTGGTCTCAAACTACTGGGCTCAAGCAACCTGTCCACCTTGGCCTCCCAAAGCACTGGGATTATAGGCATGAGCCATCAAGCCCAGCCCTGGGCACTGTCTTTCTTGCATACTGTTGTACCTTTGGAGCTGGAACAAAGTGGGTCTTAAATAAATAGCCCCAAATAAGTGAATCAAAGATTCAGCTTAGTCAGCTGAGACCTAAGTAGGCTCAGGACAGCAATGCCTTGAGCATGAATAACTGGGAAAATGTGACAGAGAAGTTCTTTTAGGATTATCTTTATTCAGCCTATGTTCCCTTTTTCATGTAAACATCCGAATACCAGATAAAAGCAAAATTATGACATCATTCAAAATTATTTTATTAAAGACAAAAATATTTTACTACAATACATAAAATTCCACTATTATAAAAATGTTTTGAAATGCCATATAAAGTTCCCCTACTTCAACACATCATGAAATCTGATGTAATAAGAGCTGAGCTTTAGAAATAGTATAACTGAAACCTGGTTATTAGAATAAAAAGCCTTTGTACATTAAGGAAAACGGTTAAAGCTTGGTGGCAAAGCTGTATTACCAAAACAAAACACTTGAAGTAAACTATAACTCATATGTAGTTCTAATTTAGTAAAATATGGTTTGCATCTGCCATTATATAGTATGGATATTCAGCATGACTAGATTAGGGCATAACAGAAATGAAGCCCAGCACTGTAGGTTAAAAGGTTCAAATATCTGAAGTGTAAAGTACTACAGATTACATTTAAATCAGAAATATTCCACAATCTGAGCCATGCATTGTTACTGAAGCTACTAGTCAGTGTTTCTACCAGAAAGCATTCAGTGAACTACGGTTATTGTAAAACTGTTTGGAAACCTCTCTCTTCAAACAACTCTGAGGTAAGTCAAACTGACTCCACCCCACAGGGAAAGTTCCGCTTATATGTTTTTTTATGTGTTTTTTGTGTGCTTTTTTAAGATAGAGTATAGTTCTGTCGCCCAGGCTGGAGTACAATGTTGTAATCTCGGCTCACTGCAACCTCCGTCTCCCAGATTCAAGCAATTTTCCTGCCTCAGCCTCCCGAGTAGCTGGGATTACAGGCGTGCACCACCACACCTGGCTGATTTTTTGTATTTTTAGTAGAGATGTGGTTTTACCACACTGCCCAGGCTGGTCTCGAACACCTGAGCTCAAGCAGTCTGCTCGACTCAGCCTCCCAAAGTACTAGGATTACAGGCATGAGCCACTGCGCCCAGCCAGCTTATGGAGATGGAGATTTCAGATGATTCAGATCTGTCATCTTACAGATGAAAGTCTACAAAATGAATTAGTAATAATTCAACAAGTATTTATTGAGTGCCTACCACGTGCCAGACATTGTTTTAGAAACTGGGCTTAAAGCAGTGAATAAAATAGAAAAAATTTCTTGCCTTTATGGAACTTACAACACAGAGGGGAAGGCAGACAATAGGCAAAATCAATAAGTAAAATGATGATGACAATGATATAGTGGTGATAGTGCTTGATTAAACTAAAAAGAAAGCAACCAAATTGAATGTTAACCAAAGAATATTCACATCACTGGGAAGAGCACAGTAAAACTGTCTATGCTTTCGCAGGACACAAACTGCTCAGTTTATCAGCTTTGCTTTTCTCTTAACTTCCTTGAACTTTTAGTACTCCAAAACTTTCAAGTTAGGTGTAGAATAATCTTAGGTAAAACTAAAGATAAAGTTAGAAGTCCTATTTTCAGAATACTAAGAAGTCCTCTACTGAGCACCATAATGGCCTGACAGACTTCAAACATTAAAGATTATTTAGGCTGGGTGTGGTAGCTCATGCCTGTATCTCAGAACTTTGGGAGGCAGAGGAGGGAAGACTGCTTGAGTCCAAGAGGTCAAGATCAGCCCGGGCAACATGGTGAGACCCTGCCCCTAAAAAAATAGAAAAATTAGCTGTGCATGGTGGCACGTGCCTGTAGTCCCAGTCACTTGGGAGGCTGGAGTGGGAGGACTGCTTGAGTTTGGGAGGTCAAAGCTGCAGTGAGCCACGGTCATGCCAGTGCACTCCAGCTTGGGTGACATGGAGAAAAAAAAGAAAAGAAAAGAAAAAGAAAAGGAAAAAAAAATTAAAGAAAAGGAAAAAAGAAAAAGAAAAAAGATTACTTAATATGACATGGTTACTAGATATATAAAAAAACCTCTAATAATGTTCCCTAATAAAAATGTTATAACTTACTATTTAGGGTGTATATTTTTTCTGGGGGCAAGCTCAGAGGGTAAACAGAGCTTAGTGCTGCCTTCATTTCTCAGTGATTGTGAGATGCAGGCGGTAATCATTATTGTCAGTCAAGCTTTCCCACGTGTAGAAAAATAAGGTAGCATCATCATCTGAGCTTTAATTTTAATTATTTTGTTTAGAATTTCAGCAAATGAAAAGACCATTTTTGGCTAGCTGAAACCCTGACAAATTTGGACAGAGCTGACCTGTACCAAGACAATGGGAAAAACTGGGCTGGAAGTAAAAAGTGTATAAAGGCATGAAAACATTAAATAGAATGAAGACCAAAAACTAATAAGCCTTTTAGAACAGCCCCGATAAGCAAAGACTCTTCCAATTGGTCAGCATGGCACTTGTAGTCACTGGTGTTGCCCAAGTCAGTACGTGGCAAAAGGACAGAAAAGTCCAGTGAATCTGAAGGCAGTTAACTCCTAAAACACTAAACACTGTAAAACTGTCTGGTGGAATAAATCTGGATTATTTTATGTCTCAGAAAATGTCTACCACCTTTCTTTTTTCAAAAGATTCATCCCTTCACATGCACTCCAAGAGCCTTTCAACATTACTGAAAACAAATTGCCATCAAAACTCTCATTATGAACACTTTCTAAATTAGTTCTTTGCTTTAATGGAATTTAATGTGGATATTCATTTTCAAGAGTTCTAATCACTTAAAAACATGGTACTACTCTAATTATTAACAAATAAGGTCATAGATCTAGTAGATTTACTAAAAAGGTAATCAGCTGGGTGTGGTGGCTCATGCCTGTAATCTGAGAAGCCAAGGTAGGGAGATGGCTTGACCCTAGGAGTTTGAGACCCATCTGGGCAACACAGTGCGACCCCATCTCTACAAAAAAATTAAACAATTAGCCAGGCATGGTGGCATGCACCTGTGGTCCTGACTACTTGGGAGGCTGAAGTGGGAGGACTGCTTGAGCCCAGGAGGTCGAGGCTGCAGTGAGCCATGCACTCCACCCTGGGTGACAGAGCAAGACCTTATCTCAAAAAAAGGGGGGTGGGTGAGAATCAATATATGGTAAGAGGTAAAAAATGTCATATCCCCACAACGATCATGAACATGTTCTCAAACTTATCAAGTACTCAGCTCCATGATTACTCATCTTCTTAAACTCTAAATACTCCACTGAGCTATATTATCTGAAACAAAGACTAGGAAATTAAGTTGGTAGTCATATTTTAAATTCTAAATTTTTAGACCCAAATAAATTTTTTTTTTTTTTTTTGAGATGGAATTTCACTGTTTTAGCCCAGGCTGGAGTGCAATGGTGTGATCTCGGATCACCGCAACCTCCGCCTCCTGCGTTCAAGCGATTCTCCTGCTTCAGCCTCTGGAGTAGCTGGGATTACAGGCATGCGCCACCATGCCCAGCTAATTTTGTATTTTTAGTAGAAACGGGGTTTCTCCATGTTGGTCAGGCTGGTTCGGAACTCCCGACCTCAGATCTGCCCACCTTGGCCTCTCAAAGTGCTGGGATTACAGGCATAAACCACCATGCCCGGCCAAAAAATTCTTTTTTTTTTTTTTTTTTTTGAGACGGAGTCTCGCTCTGTCGCCCAGGCTGGAGTTCAGTGGCGCGATCTCGGCTCACTGCAAGCTCCGCCTCCCGGGTTCCCGCCATTCTCCTGCCTCAGCCTCCCGAGTAGCTGGGACTACAGGCGCCCACCACCTCGCCCGGCTAATTTTTTGTATTTTTAGTAGAGATGGGGTTTCACCATGTTAGCCAGGATGGTCTCGATCTCCTGACCTCGTGATCCGCCCGTCTCGGCCTCCCAAAGTGCTGGGATTACAGGCTTGAGCCACTGCGCCCGGCCTAAAAAATTCTTATTAAAAAATTCGAAGTCAGCCAGGTACAGTGGCTGACGCCTGTAATCCCAGCACTTTGGGGGCCAAGCTGGGCAGATCACGAGGTCAGGAGTTCGAGACCAGCCTGACCAACATAGAGAGCCCCATCTCTACTAAAAATAGAAAAAATTAGCAGAGTGTGGTGGCGCATGCCTATAATCCCAGCTACTCAGGAGGCTGGGGCAGGAGAATCGCTTGAACCCAGGAGGTGGAGGTTGCAGTGAGCCAAGATCACGCCATTGCATTCCAGCCCAGGCAACAGTGTGAGACTCCATCTCAAAAAAAAAAAAAAAAAAAAAAAAAAATCGAAGTCCTTTCATCACAATTACTAATTGTGTGGCCCTGAGTAAACTGCTTAATCCCATCTCATCAAAATCTCATCAAAATGGGAAAATTAAAGCACCTAACTTTAGAACTGCTGCGAGGATTAAATGAGTTATTACATGTTCACAGCAGTATCTACCACTTAGTAAATCCCCATAAATGTCCCCAAACACCACATTCTCAAAAAACTCTCGACATAGAGACTCCAGACCATATGCCTTTTTATTAGGTGAGAGAAAAGGCATATTGGCAAATTGTAACCACCTTCATCTGGTATAATATAATACAGAAAATCCTCATGTAGAGCTTTAGACACTTTCCCTTCTACCATTCACATATTAAGGGAAATAATTCAAAGAGCTTTCATTTACTTCAAAATCTTGGGTGATGCAACGTCTGAATATGTTGCATCACCCAAGATTTTGGTACAAACCAAACGCCTATGGCATCCCAAGAATTATGCTAGGTTCTATGCAGATAAAGATGTTTGAGAGCCCAGCCTGGCATGGCGGCTCATGCCTATAATCTCAACACCAAAGTGCTCAGGTGGGAGGATTGCTTGAGCCCAGAAGTTAGACGAGCCTGGCCAAAATGTTGAGACAGACCCCTTCTCTATAGAAAATTTTAGGGCCTGTTGCAGTGGCTCACGACTGTAATCCCAGCACTTTGGGAGGCTGAGGCGGGCAGATCACCCGAGGTTGAGAGCTTGAGACCAGCCTGACCAACATGGAGAAACCCCATCTCTACTAAAAATACAAAATTAGCCGGGAATGGTCGCACATGCCTGTAATTCCAGCTACTCAGGAGGCTGAGGCAGGAGAATCACTTGAACCTGGGTGTGAGCCGAGATTGGGCCATCACACTCCAGCCTGGGCAACAAGAACGAAAACTCTGTCTCAGAGTTTTAATTTTTTTCGAAAAAAAAATTTTTTTTTTTTTAATTAGCTTGGTGTGGTGGCACATGCCTGTGGTTCCAGCTACTCAGGAAGATAGGTGGGAGGATCGCTTGAGCCTGGGAAGTCGAGACTGCAGTGAGCCCTAACTGACCCACAGAATTCAGCCTGGGCAACAGAGTGAGACCCCGTCTCAAAAAAAAACAAAAAACAAAAAACAAAAAAACCCAAAAAACAAAACCAAAAACCCCACAAGAGAACTCAACATATAAGAAATTCTAAGCCAACATTGAAAGATAACTAACTTTTCCTTTTTTTGAAACAGTCTCAGTCTCACTCTGTCAACCAGGCTGGAGTGCAGTGGCCTGAACTCAGCTCACTGCAACCTCCACCTCCCCAGTTCAAGTGATTCCCCTGCCCCAGCCTCCCGAGTAGCTGGGACTACAGGCACACACCACCATGCCCAGCTAATTTTTGTATTTTTAGTGGAGATGGGGTTTTGCCATGTCAGCCAGGCTTGTCTCAAACTCCTGACCTCAAGGGATCCACCACACCCAGCCAGTAAATTTTCCTGAACAAAATGTTTCGCAAATGATCTTTACCACTAACAGGGTCAAAGTATATTTTAGTTCAATGTACAAACAGTTGAACAATTTAATAACCAAGCACAGAGACAGCCTTTGGCACAATTTTTCATAATCCCTCTCAAACTTAAGAGTAACTACTAGTTCTCCATGGGGTGCATCTCTGATTTACTGCCTCTGTCCTTCCTAAAGAGGACAGAGCTCAGGAATCTGTATTACAAGGTTCCCAGGCAACAAACTTGGTTTCAGAATCACAGCCTTAATACATCTGGTATGTGTTGGAAGGGCAGAAAGATAAGGGCCATACTTCAGAGCTCTAGTCCCATAAAATCCCACAGGAGGAGCCACTCTCATGGCTTCTCCTCACATAGATGGGCTTGAACTCGGCACAACTTAAGAGTAGCAAGGCATGCAGCAGGAGTGGTCTTCCCTTGCCTAAACACTTCCATATACTAATTCTAAAGTATAGTAATTCTGCATTTTTATTGGAATAAGGAAAAAACCACATCTGACTAGAAAATCTGGTATGGGAATTGAGGCAGAAATTTCTCTCTTTTATGCCCAGAGTATTTTATCCTTCAGAGCAAGATGGGGAGTTTAAAACAACATGATAAAAAAGAAAGAAAGAAATTAAATATATACCTGTCACATGATCCCAAAATTCTGACAGGTGTTTTCCCAGAGGAAGTAACAACATGATCAAAAAAAAAAAAAAACTACAATGTCTAAGACTGGGCACAGTGGTGGCCGCCTGTAGTCCCAGCTACTCAGGAGGCTGAGGTGGGAAGATTGCTTGAGTCCAGGAGTTTGACACCATCCTGGGAAACACAGTGAGACCACATCTCTTAAAAAACAAACAAAGAAACAACCAACAAAAAGTACTTATGAGTAAATACATTTGAATTGAAAATCCTTCATATACTATTTATTCTGCTTCTTTTTCCTCAAAGTGTCTCTTAGATAAAGATTCAGTACTCATCTACTCAAGTACTTACAACTTCATTACTAAAAACAAAATGTGATCTATAATTAAGGAATAAGGAATGTTATATCCTGTATCAAAGAGTTCTTCCTAAAAAGAGTAAATAGTTTAAAATTAGGTTATAGTTACCATGTTGTTAATTACCTGTTCACCTAAGAAATTCATTACTTTTTACTAAAAGGATATCTATAACATGGAATCACTATATACATCAGTGAACAATGGGTGCCAGCCTGTAGTAGCCACTAACTTACTTTTTCACATCCATACTATGCATATTCATTTGAGGGAGGTTTGAAATATTCAGCTATAGGTTTTCCTACACTTGAATTTTCTCATGTTCACAAAACAAGAAGACAAATTCGTGCAAAACAGTATCAACAACTTTCAGCCACAGCATCAAAATAGGAAGTTAGCCAGCAGACACTCTGCAGCCAAGCTAGATCCTAAACAAAAAGTCTCTTTTACACAAAGAAAAATGTTTTTCTTTTGTTTTGTTTTTGTTCTGTTTTTTTTAAAAAAGGCTGTAACTGGCAAATTTATTTTTTTCCTCAATGCTTGCCCCCAAGTTCAGGGTTGTAACTTCCTATTCCAGATGCCTACTGCATTAGTCAAATTGAATGCAAGCGTTCATTAATGCAAATGTGCTTCCAATGCGGCATGGTGGATGGATCCTCTCTTTCCAATCATCTCATTTTCACCTACTTTTCTTCCAATGCTTTCTAAAGAAACAGTATTTTCCAGCTTCCACTCTTATCAAAGGTTTTGAAAAGTCAAACAAAATTTCAGTCTGATTTTGTTTTTGTTGGAGGGAGCATATACCCCAGATGATACTAAATTATATCACTAATAGCGTTAATATGGTCAAAACAATAGTATCTACCTCTTCTGCTGTCATGATTTTAATATTAACTTCAAAATGCCATCTCTAAAAAGCAGTCAAACCCTAAAATATAGCTAGTTTATCTGATCATCTTTATTACAGGTACAGCAGTTATGACCATGGCTTTGGCATCCTCCATCTATCACTTACTTGCTGTGTTACCTTGAGCAAGTGATTTCACCATTTTCAAGTCATTTCAATTGGTAAAAGAGCCACACCCTTCCCTTCATAGAACTGCTTATGAAGATTAAATGAGATGATTCATTTAAAGTTTACTGGGCATAGTAAAAGTTCAATAAAAATTAGCCACATACTACATCTATACTTCTGTGAATATCTTCATATGTTTTTATGAAGTACAGGAAAACATTAAAATGTAATCCACTATTTTGAAACTCTCAGGGATTAGGCTGAAATATAATGTTGCTTCATGGAAAAAGGAAGCCATAAGCAAAAGACTGCAAGGACTACTCAGGGGTACTCCATTGACATTCTAATTAGAAATCTATTCATATCAAAAGTTTAACTTCCTAGCTTATGTAGCTATATTCTCAAAGCACTACAACTTAGTAAATATCACAAAATGTACTTTAAAAAACTTTAACTGCCTTTTACTCAGTGTGAACAGGATAAAAAAAATCATGTCATTCTTAAATCTTAAAAAGTCCTATTTAGCCCAGGTATGGTGGCTCATGCCTGTAATCCCAGCACTTTGGGAAGCTGAGGTGGGAGGGCCGCTTGTGCTCAGGAGTTCAGCCTGGGCAACCTAGTGAGACCTTGTCTCTATTTTTCTTTTTTTTTTTGAAGTCCTATTATTACTACATATTGCTCAACATGATTGGAGTATATAAAAATAGCCACAATTTCCCTAAGGCTAGATAGCTAAGGTATATGAAGCCAAAGAAATTAGTTGGGTTAGTGTCAGTGATGGACTCAAGGTGCATGCTGGTGGCAGTAGTCACTTTCAAAGGCCTGTGTGGAAGTGGACTGTTCTCAGAGCCCTCATCTCCCACCCAGGGTTTTAATATAGTTAACCAACTATATCAACAGCTTCCTCTTCCCTTATTTTCACTAAGGCAGACTGGAAGCTACCAGTCTTGGCTACCCTAGAAAACACTTAATCATCTGCCAAGGTGTTCCCTCAAACAACTGAACAGACTAACCTCTAGACCATCAATGACGTAGGGCCCCACTGGGCTACTTTTCCATCATGTGTTTTGTTTATTTGTTTGTTGCAGGAGAAAATGCTACTAATAGAGGTTAAATGAAACCCATTCGAGGATAGGGCATTCTTTTTGTTTTGTATTGTTTTTGAGATGGAGTTTTGCTCTTTCGTCCAGGCTGGAGTGCAATGGCGCCATCTTGGATCACAGCAACCTTTGTCTCCCAGGTTCAAGTGATTCTCTTGCCTCAGCCTCCCGAGTAGCTGGTATTATAGGTGCCTGCAACCACACCCGGCTAATTTTTGTATTTTCAGTAGAGATGGGGTTTCGCCATGTTGGCCAGGCTGGCCTTGAACTCCTGACATCAGGTGACCCGCCTGCCTTGGCCTCCTAAAGTGCTAGGATTACAGGTGTGAGCCACCGCGACCAGCCGGATAGGGCATTCTTAATTACCTTTTTACAATAACGCTATTCTCAATCTACACTGGTCAAAAAAAATTTTTTGTAAGCAAAAAGGAAGAGTAAGTATATGCTGTCTTACAAATTCTAATACACATTGTGAAACTGAAGCCTATTTAAACATTCATTTTTAATTTAAATCCTTTTAATTTACCTCCCTTCTACTTGAGTGCACATGTAATTTCTGTTAACCAGGGATTAAAATAATTTTTTAAGCTATGACAGTTATCTTTTCAACATGTCATACATTAGGTATGTTAGCCATGGGTTACATGGGTTACACTGTTACACCGTTTAGAGTATCAACTATCCCTTTTCTTTTTATTTATTTATTTAGACGGAGTCTTGCTCTGTTGCCCAGGCTGGAGTGCAGTGGCGCGATCTTGGCTCACTGCAAGCTCCGCCTTCTGGGTTCACACCATTCTCCTGCCTCAGCCTCCTGAGTAGCTGGGACTACAGGCGCCCGCCACCATGCCCGGCTAATTTTTTGTATTTTTAGTAGAG
>NW_012115266.1:6533305-6540766 GCF_000951035.1 Colobus angolensis palliatus
GAGGCTGAGGCAGGAGAATGGCGTAAACCCGGGAGGCGGAGCTTGCAGTGAGCTGAGATCCGGCCACTGTACTCCAGCCTGGGCGACAGAGCCAGACTCCGTCTCAAAAAAAAAAAAAAAAACAACATAACTACTTAATATGTTTGAGTTACTTTCTAACATTAACAAAATGTCTATCTTTTAATGTAAACATGTTAATTTCAGAGGTCATTATTTGGCTCACAAGATATCCAAATTCACATAATAAGGCACATTATAAAGGAATTGGGGTTCTAATGTCATCAGTTTAAATTAAAATAAACAAATTGTTGGTCAAGTGTGGTGGTGGCTCATGCTTATAATCCCAGCACTTTGGAGGGCTGAGGTGGAAGTACTGGTTGAGCCCAGGAGTTCCAGACCAGCCTGGGCAACATAGCAAAACGTTTCTACAAAATAAAAATTAAAAATTTAGCAGGGCATGGTGGCATGTGCCTCTATACAGTCCCAGCTACTCAGGAAGCTGAGGTGGGGGGCTCACTTGAACCCAGGAGATTGAGGCTGCAGTGAACTATGAATGCGCCATTGCACTTCAGCCAGGGTGACAGAGTGAGACCCTGTCTCAAAAAAAAAAAAAATTCCCTACCATGTTTCCTAAGAAGCAGATTTAACCAGGCAAAAGTTTCACTAATTTTTTTAAAAATCCCATTATGTTTTTATTCTTATAAGGTAAAAGTCTTTTGCAGCTACAGAACTCCACAATCTATCTAGTGATTTTAATTACTTTTTCCTTTTTTAAAATAAAGGTTCTCAATTGACCTGTATTTGGGTCTAGTACAGCAGCACAAATGAAATAATACTTTATTATTAGTATAAACTGATGAAGCACATAGTACCCTCTCTTTCAGCTTCTTGGCAGTGTTACCTCCACAAACTGATTCCCTTCCCTACAGATTGACAGATTAAAAACAAAACAAAACAAAGCCACAACTCAATCTCTAGGACAAGAAGCCCTGGTTGCCAAAAGTCACATAACTGACTTGTTCATTGTTCGTAGGCAATTTGGAACTAGCCTAACTTTTATGACGTATCTCAGATAAATTCACATTAAAATACCCTAGCTAGGTTGGTATTTTTCTAGTTTAGTGGAAGCATACTTGTATACTGTTTTTCCAAATGTGCTACCTCTCTAAACCAGTTTCATAGCTGCAAATCAATACATTAAATGCATTCTAGGTGTTGGGTGTTTTCTGAGCCACAATTTTGTTGCTGTTGGTGGTGGTGGTGGTGGTGGTGACACATGGTCTTGCTCCGTCACCCAAGCAGGAGTGCAGTGGCACGATCATCGCTCACTGCAACCTCCAACTCCTGGGCTCAAGCAATCCTCCCACCTCAGTCCCCTGAGTTGCTGGGACTATAGGCATGCACCACCAATGCCTGCTTTTTTTTTTGTATACACAGGGTTTCACCATGTTGTCCAGGCTGGTCTCAAACTCGTGAGTTCAAGTGATCTGCCCGCCTTTGCCTCCTGAAGTGCTGAGATTACAGGTGTGAGCAACTGCACCTCGCCTCTGAGCCATAATTCTATCTGCTCCAAATTCTGGTGGGCAAGTTTTTAATTTTAAAGAAATACTCAAAACTACACCTGAAGTTTATGCTATGTTACAGAGTCCACCCAGCCTCATTTTATTTTATTAACCATTACAGGACACCCACTGGAAACTGCTAAATAGAAAGAACCAGCTTGTAATTAGTTTTTATTTTAGGGGATTTGGGTGCAATAGAAGACTTGTGCCTCATATCCCCAGTTACAGCCTTTCTCAACATTTTTCTTTTACCAATGCACACAAAAAAATTACAGACTTGCCTTGTGAGGTCGAAAATAGAGATACAGGCTGAGAGGAAGAGGAAGAAACAAAGGAATCTGAAAGAAAATATACAGCATGAGAATATGACAACCTCACACAGGAATTTTAACTTTAACTTTCTTTTTGATGGGGAGGAAGAGCCAAGCATCATAATTTCATTGGGTTTAACAGGAAGGAAAACTCAAATCTTTATTTCCAATTATTGTTTTCACTCACCTGATAGCAAAATCTTATTTTATTTTCAAGATGCATTTCTAAAAGTTAATCCATTCAATTTTTTTTTTTTAGTCAAACATTCTCACCTTCAAAAAAAGAAAAGAGGAATCCCTAGCATTTACATTAAGCACAACCTCAAGAACAGGATGCTGCTCTTTTACTCTGTAGAAAAGGGAAAATAAGTATCTGAGTACTAATTAATATTTGCTTTTAACCATTCCTGAATGCATTTTGAGGAGTTAAGTCACTAATAAAAGCATTTAAAAATATCTAATTGGCAAATATGCAAAGTTGACCCTAAATTTTTTTAAAAACTCACAATTAATCCATGGGGAAAACAGGACTACATGAGAAATCTATCTTCTAAAATTATAATCCTCTAGGCTGGGTGCAGTGGCTCACATCTGTAATATCAGCACTTTGTGAAGCTGAGGCAGGTTGATCAACTGAGGTCAGGAGTTCAAAACCAGCCTGGCCAACATGGTGAAACCCTGTCTCTACTAAAAATACAAAAATTAGCCAGGCGTGGCAGCGCACGCCTGTAATCCCACCTACTCAGGAAGCTGAGGCAGGAGAATCGCTTGAACCCGGGAGGCAGAGGTTGCAGTGAGTCGAGATCGCGCCACTGCACACCAGCCTGGGCAACAGAGTGAAACTCCTTCTCAAAAAAAAAAAAAAAAAAAAAAAGAAATACTCTAAATTCAGCAACATGTATCAAAATTTAAAAAGCACATATTCTCTTCCCAGTCCCCCTGCACACTACTCTCTAACTCTATAGTTATACTTCTAAGAATTTATCCTAGACATATTTGCATACATGCACAAAGATATGTGTATGAGGATATTCATAAAAGCTCTGGTTATAAATATTAGGAATACTCTAAATGACCATCAACAGAAGACTAAAGTTACATCTATCACTTGCTTTGGCAACACATATACTAAAACTGGAAGGATACACAGACTAGCACGGCCCCTAAAGTTATTTTTTTACAAGTTACTGTGACATACTTGCTGCCATGAAAAAGAATGAGGTACAGCTATACCTTGATATCTGAGGCGGATTGGTTCTAGAACCACCCCCTGGCCCCCCAAAATCTGAAGATGCTCAAGTCCTATGTGTAAAATGGCATAGTATTTGCATATAACCTACACACATCGTCCCTTATACTTTAAGTATTCTTTAGACACCTAATACAACGTAAATGCTATGTAAATAGTTGTTACACTGTATTGTTTTAAAAATTTGTGTTTATTGTTGTTTTTTAAAAATATATTTTTGGTCCACAATTAGTTGAATCCACAGAAGTAGAACCTGAGATAAGGTGGGCTAAGTGTATATGTAGATATAGTCCATATATGAATTAAAAAGCAAAGTGCAGGCCGGGCACGGAGGCTCACGCCTGTAATCCCAGCACTTTGGGAGGCTGAGGCGGGCGGATCACGAGGTCAGGAGATCGAGACCATCCTGGCTAAGATGGTGAAACCCCGTCTCTACTAAAAATAGAAAAAAATTAGCCGGGCGTGGTGGCGGGTGCCTGTAGTCCCAGCTACTCGGGACGCTGAGGCAGGAGGATGGTGTGAACCCGGGAGGCAGAGCTTGCAGTAAGCCAAGATCGCGCCACTGCACTCCAGCCTGGGCGACAGAGCAAGACTCCGTCTCAAAAAAAAAAAAAAAAAAAGTAACAAATTTTAATTAATTCTTTACTTCTCAGGAGGCTGAGGTGGAAGGAGAGGGCGGTTGCAGTGAGCTGAGATCATGCCACTGCCCTCCAGCCTGGGTGACAAAGTCAGACCCCGTCTCAAAAAAAAAAAAAAAAAAGGATGGGGGCGGGGAAACAGGCCAGGCGAGGTGGCTCACGACTGTAATCCCGGCACTTTGGGAGGCTGAGGCCAGTGGACTGCTTGCGCCCAGGAGATCAAGACCAGCCTGGGCAACAGAGTGAGATCCTGTCTCCACAAAAGTAAAAAAAAAAAAAAAAAAAAATTAGCTGGGTGTGGTGGCATGTGCCTGTAGTCCCAGCTATTTGGAAGGCTGAGGTAAGAGAATTATTTGAGGCCAGGAAGCTGAGGCTGCAGTGAACCGTGATCACACCACTGTACTCCAGCCTGGGCAACAGAGTGAGATCTTACCTCAAAAAAAAAAAAAAAGAAAAAAAAGAAAAAGAAGCATGTTTTCCTATCTCTATGTTTCCGGATGGATCCATGTCTACATGCATTTACTATCAACATTAAATCTCTGTCAATGATGAGTTTAAATCCCAACAAACCTGAAAAACCAAATGCTTCAAGCCCAATGCCAAAAACGATCCTATGAATATGCCAGCTGTTTGCCTTTTCACCTTTACCTAACAAACACTCCCTCCTAATGGAAAATTTCAACATGCAAATTATTATGTAGATGCAGAACAC
This sequence comes from Colobus angolensis palliatus, assembly GCF_000951035.1. Classification (NCBI taxonomy): domain Eukaryota; kingdom Metazoa; phylum Chordata; class Mammalia; order Primates; family Cercopithecidae; genus Colobus; species Colobus angolensis. The sequence goes on from NW_012115266.1 coordinate 6,537,778, forward strand.
AGATAAACTGGTAATGGTTGGAACAATATTCCATGAGGTTCTAACTTACAAAACCACATTGTATTCATACTCTGTATTTGTGTCACAGGGAACTGAACCCCAGAATGATCTTAATCCTCAAATGCCATTAATGAAATCATTTTCATTAAGTAGCTAAGTCCAGGACCTGTGTTAGTATTGGTAATATGGTGCCCACAAGTAGCTGAAAAGCAAATATGCACCAGTAAACCTGTATGAGTTGTGGGAATGCAGCAGAGACAGCCATTATGTTTCAGAAGAGGTGGTAAGCTTGGTCTTAAAGATTTAAGTTCAGGAGGTGAACAAGGAAGGGAAAGGCATTCTGGGGAGAAGGAACAATTGGCCAGATTCCAAATGGCTTTAAATGCCGTGTAATCTGGATTATATCCTTTGTGTAATAAGGAATCACTAAAGGTTTTTAGGTAAGGGTGTGACAATATCACGCGTTTTAGGAAGAACTCCGGCAGCAGGGTAGAGCATGGACTGAACTGAAAAGCTACTGCATAATCTTGGCAAGAGATGAGGGCTCGCATTAAGGCAGTGAGGATGGGAATGAGAGGACTGCTGACAAGACAGAACACAGGTCTTAAGACCATCTGCCTGGATGTTGAAGACTGGAGAAGTAAAAGATCACTGAGGGACTAAATGAAATGCCATGGTTGGGAACACAGAAGGAATCTTCTTCTTTTTTTTTTTTTGACAAAGAGTCTCAGCTCTGTCGCCTAGGCTGGAGTACAGTGGTATGATTTTGGCTCACTGCAACCTCTGCCTCCCAGGTTCAAGTGATTCTCATGTCTCAGCCTCCCGAGTAGCTGGGATTACAGGCGCACGCCACCCCACACGGCTAATTTTTGTATTTTTGGTAGAGATGGGGTTTCACCAGGTTGGCCAGGCTGGTCTCAAACTCCTGACCTAAAGTGACCTGCTTGCCTCGGCCTCCCAAAGTGTTCGGATTACAGACATGAGCCACTGCACCCGGCCAGCAATCCCTTATATTATTAACTTTCAATATAAAAAAAATTTGCCTAAGGCATATGTAAGTGTCAACTGTTGAAGAGGCAGTTCAATAATAGGGACAGACTCAGGAGAGAGGTAAATGCTATAGATAAATATCTGGGATTAACATTTGGGTGAGAACTGACACCACTGCAGTTAATACCTCCATCCAGGAAGAAATACAGAAGTTTTACAAAAGAATCTTGAGATATCTCAATATTTAAAGGGGCCAACGGTAGAAGCTTGGAAGCAGGTGCTGGCAGTCAGTCGGAACAACCTCTCCCAGCCTTGCCTCAGGTACAAGACAGTATCTGGAGTCAATGGTCCCCCAGTGATCTTAGATCATGTTAAGTTTCCCAGGAATGCTGAGATTGTCCACTTGACCTTACCAGATGGCATGAAGAGAAATTTTAAAATATGTATATTTAAAGGGGATCAAGAAAGAAGGACCAGTGAAGAAAACAGAAAGGAGTCAATAAAGGAAAAAGTGGTGCCATTTGGAGAATGCTTTAGAGAAAGGTCAAGAATCAAAGCCATTGAATGGCTAAGACTATGAAAAACGATCAGGTACAGTAGCTGATGCCTGTAATCCCAGCACTTTGGGAGGAGGCCGAAGCAGGTGGATGGCTTGACCTCAGGAGTTTGAGACCAGCCTGGGCAACATGGTGAAATCCCATCTCTACAAAAATTACAAAAATTAACCAGGCATGCTGGCTTGCTCCTGCCGTCCCAGCTACTTGGGGGACTGAGCTGAAAGGATCACTTGAGCCCAGGAGGCGGAGACTGCAGTGAGCTGAGATTAAGCCACAGCACCTGGGAAACAGAGTGAGATACTGTCTTAAAGAAAAAAAAAAAAAAAGACTATGAAAAGGGTCACAGAAATTAATTTGGCATTGATGAGTAAAATGAGAGTGGTAGAGGGGAAAGGGACAGACAATGAAGACTGAAGAGTGAGGGTAAGTTTAAAAAACACTGAAAACAAAAAGTATGGGAAATATGGCTGATAAAGGGAAGAACTAAAAACTGGGCAGCAGCTAGAGGGAGAGGCAATGTTGAGGGAAAGTTTTTTAGAAATGAAAATGACAAGTGTATTTACAGAGAGACAGAAAGGAGCCAAGAGAAGAAAAAAATCTGAAAATACATAAAAAAGTAACAATTTTTTTCTAGAATAAAGTCCACAAAATTGCTAGAAGATATGGGATTGAAAAACCACAAGTGGGCCAGTGCGGTGGCTCTTGCCTGTGATCCCAGCACTGTGGAAGGCTGAGGCAAGCGGATCACCTGAGGTAAGGAGTTCAAGAACAGCCTGGACAACATGGTGAAAACCCGTCTCCACTAAAAATACAAAAATTAGCCGGGCATGGTGGCAGGTGCCTATAATCCCAGCTACTTGGGGCCAAGGCAGGAGAATCGCTTGAATCTGGGAGGCAGACGTCGCAGTGAGCCGAGATCGCACCATCGCACTCCAGCCTGGGGGATAAGAATGAGACTTTGTCTCAAAAAAAAAAAAAAAAATTAATAATAATTAGCCGGGCATGGTGGCACACATCCCAGCTACTTGACTTCGGAGGCTGAGGCAAGATAATTGCTTGAATCCAGGAGGTGGAGGTTGCAGCGAGCTGAGATGGAACCACAGCACCCCAGCCTGGGCGACAGAGGGAGACACTATCTCAAAAAAAAAAAAAGTAGCACAAGTGGACCTGCTGAAATCTAATTTCAATAAATAACCAGTCATTTGTGCAAATATGTGGCCATAAGATTATTCATCATAATATTATTTTATTTATTTTTATTATTATTTTTTGAGATGGAGTCTCCCCAGTCGCCCAGGCTGGAGTGCAGTGGCACAATCTCGGCTCACTGCAACCTCCATCTCCCAGGTTCACGCCATCCTCGTGCCTCAGCCTCCCGAGTAGCTGGGACTATAGGCGCCCGCCACCACACCCTGCTAATTTTTTGTATTTTTATAGAGATG
>NW_012115266.1:6541405-6543683 GCF_000951035.1 Colobus angolensis palliatus
AAAAAAAAAATAGTGACAGGGTCCCACTATGTTGTCCAAACTGGTCTTGAACTCCTGGGCTCAAGCCATCCTCCTACCTTAGCCTCCCAAGTGCTGGGATTACAGGCATGAGCCACCACACCTGGCTTCATCACAATATTCTTTTTTTTTTTTTCTTTTGAGACAGTGTCTTGTTCTGTCGCCCAGGGTGGAGTGCAGTGGCGTGATCTCGGCTCACTGCAATCTCCATCTCCCAGGTTCAAGTGATTCTCCTGCCTCAGCCTCCTGAGTAGCTGGGATTACAGGCGTGCGCCACCACACCCAGGTAATTTTTGTATTTTTAGTAGAGATGGGGTTTCACCATGTTGCTCCTGACCTCGAGATCTGTCCACCTAAGCCTCCCAAAGTGCTAGGATTACAGGCGTGAGCCACCGAGCCCGGCCTCATCACAATATTCTTTAAAATAGGTTTTTTGTTGTTTTTTTTTAAAGGAAACTTAACAAAGGTCTAATAAGTAGACTGATTAAGTTTGGTATATCCAAACAATGGGATAATAGTCATTAACAATTGGGTTGTAGATGAGAATTTATTGACACTAAGAGATGTTCACTGTATTCTAATAAAAAAGAGTATTACAAAGGTAATTATTTATTATTTTTTAGAGAAGGAAGGTCTCACTCTGTCCTTCTTTCTTGATCCCCTTTAATTTTTCCCTAACGCCCCTTTTCTCTTCCCAAGATCCTATCCAGGATACCAGGATACCGTATCACATTTTGTCGTGTTTCCTTAGCCTCTTCTGGACTGTCAGCTTCACAGACTTCTCTTGACAGTTTTAATAAGTACTCTGGTCAAGATATTTTACAGAATGTCCCTCAATTTGAGTTTGTCAGATGTTTTTCTCATGGTTAGACTGGAGTGATGGCTTCTGGGGAAGATTACCAAGGACCATGCTCATTACATCATATCAAGAGTACAGACTATCAACATGACTTATCAACTGATGATGTCAACCTGATCGCTGGCTGAGGTAGTGCTTGCCAGGATTCTCCACCTGGGCGGAGGAAGCAGTACTTCTCTCCACCCTTCCACACTGCACTCTGTGGAAACAAGTCTTAAGCTCACCATCTACCCTGAAGAGGTGAAGGGGTTAAGCTCCACCTCCTCGAGGGGGGAGAATCTACATAAACTGGCAGGTTGATTTTTATTTATTTTTTTATGGCTAACATAACTACTATAAAAACAGACCAACTAGTTAAAGCTCAGGAATTTCAGGGGGAAAAAAGAAAAAAAAAGAAATCAATTATTAAAGTCTTAGTTCTCAGAATATCTAATGAAATAAATTCAATTTATTTATTGTTGGAAAATAATTACAACCTGATTGGAAGCACCTAAGGGTTAAAGACCTCTTACATATCTTTGTATTTTTCAGGTTGACCAGCATATAGCAGAAGTCATGGAATATGGAGGCTTGAACATTATAAGAGCTTCATAAATGTTTGCTGAAAACCAATATAAGAGATTTTTAGATTTAGCTTGTTATTTCAAAACTAGACTGAGTAGTAAGTAGTAACTGGACATTCATCTTATTAATGTAGTAGTTACTAAGGCAGCAGTTCCTTCTCATATAAGTCAACACAGTGCTAATTTCCAAGATGCCCACTCTTCTGTTATATCACTAAAAAGAGTTGGAAAGTTTTCTTTGTACTATTTATTAGAGTAAATGTATATGCAATCCAACACGAAGAACAAAGCAGAACTCTTGTCGCAAAAGAAAATTAGAAAGCCTGACAGAAACAAAATGGACTATGTAGATATGAAATTGGTTACAGGTTGGGTGCGGTGGCTCACTCCTGTGATCCCAGCATGTTGGGAGGCTGAGGTGGGTGGATCACTTGAGCTTATGAAGTCAAGATCAGCCTGGGCAATGTGGTGAAAGCTCGTCTCTACAAAAATACAAAAAATAGCCATGCCTATAGTCCCAGCTGCTTGGTAGGCTGAGGTGGGAGGACGGCTTGAACCCAGGACATGGATGTTGTAGTGAGTCGAGATCATGCCACTGCACTCCAGCCTGGGTGATAGAGTCAGGCCTTGTCTTAAAAATAAATTAATAGGCTGGGCACGGTGGTTCACGCCTATAATCTCAGCACTTTGGGAGGCCAAGGCAGGAGGATCACCTGAGGTCGGGAGTTCAAGACCAGCCTGACCAACATGGAGAAACCCCGTCTCTGCTAAAAATACAAAATTAGCCAGACATGGTGGCACATGCCTGTAATCCCAGCTACCTGGGAGGCTGAGGCAG
>NW_012115266.1:6545463-6558770 GCF_000951035.1 Colobus angolensis palliatus
TTTTGAGACAGAGTCTCGCTCTGTCACCCAGGCTAGAGTGCAGTGGAACGATCTTGGCTCACTGCAACCTCCACCTCCCGGGTTCAAGCAATTCTCCTGCCTCAGTCTCCCAAGTAGCTGGAACTACAGGCGCATGCCACCACGCCCGGCTAATTTTTTTTTGTATTTTTAGTAGAGATGGAGTTTCACCATGTTAGCCAGGATGGTCTCCATCTCCTGACCTCGTGATCCGCCTGCCTCAGCCTCCCAAAATGCTGGGATTACAGGCATGAGCCACCGTGCCCGGCCAGGGGGTTAGGTTTTAACATATGATTTGGCTGGGTTGCAGGGGTGGGTACATAAACATTGAGTCTATTGCCATGGGAGAAGAGCATTCTAGGCAGAGTGAACAGCAAATAAAACCGTGAGATAGAGGGTTATTTCTGGTGTAAAGAACAAGGAAGGCCGGGCACAGTGGCTCATGCCTGTAATCCCCGCACTTTTGGAGGCCGAGGTGGGTGGATGACTTGAGGTCAGGAGTTCAAAACCAGTCTGATCAACATGATGAAATTTCTTCTCTACTAAAAATACAAAAATCAGCTGGCATGGAGGTGCATGCCTGTAATCTCAGCTACTTGGGAGGCTGAGGTGAGAGGACTGCTTGAACCTGGGAGGCAGAGGTTGCAGTGAGCCAAGATCGCGCCACTGCACTCCAGCCTGGGCGACAGAGTGAGACTCCATCTCAAAAAAAAAAAAAGAAAAAAGAAATATTAAATCTCAAGAATAAGGAAATCCACAGAGTCAGAAAGTAGATTAATAGTTGCCAGAGAATTGAGGGGAGGGAAGAACGGTGAATGACTACTAACAGACATGGGGTTTCTCTTTGGGGTAATAAAAATGTTCTGGAATTAGATAGTGGACATAGCTGTGCAACTCTGTACAACTCTGTGCATACACTCAAAAACACCTTAAAATGGTGCATTTTATGGAGCCAGAGGATGAACAGTCAGTGAGAATATGTGGTGTCATAGAAGACAAATTTAAAAAGCATTTCAAGGAGAGAGTAATCAATTATGTCAAAAGCTGTTATGAAAGCACGTTAAGAGGAGAATGGAGAAGAGACCACTGAATTTAACAATGTGGAAAATATCTGGTGAACTTGACTAGAAAAGTTTCTGTAGAGCAGTGAAATAAAAAGGCACCTGGCTTAAGAACCATGGAGCCAGAAATTAAGGCTTTTAAGTTAAACCAATCACTGAATTCAAAAGAGTGACTGAGCCACTTTTACCACGTCACTTCAAATTTTAAAGCGTAGGCATTGAACTCTCTGTGCCTGAGTCCCCATCTGTAAGAATGGGGTTTTATTGTTACCTGTCTACCTCACAGATAAACATAATACAAGTCTTTCCTCTACTGAATATGGCCTGTAGAGGAATGATCTACATTTTATTTACCTATCTTCCATAGCACCTGGCAAAGAGCTTTCAGTTGTTGAATTAAGGTAACATATAGGCACAACTTAAATCATAAAGCAGTACACAAATGTTAAGATATCATGAAAATCAAGTATTTCGATCTCATACATAAAATAAAGACAATGCCCTCTGTTGAAATATGTTCAAATAACAGGACAAAATTTTTGTAACAAAAGGTTTTCCAGAATGTCCTTCCATATAGCTTGAAGGGCAACCTACCGATGAGGAACACGTCAAAAAGCTCACTGTCTGTCCCCTCTGGTTAAGTTACGATGATATGGTTACAGGAGATAATAAATCAATTGATTGGAGAAAACAGGTAAGAATAGTTCTTTGAGGCCGGGAGTGGTGGCTCACGCCTGTAACCCCAGCACTGTGGGAGGCCGAGGGGGGCAGCTCACCTGCCCCCCTCAGGAGTTCAGGACCAGCCTGACCAACATGGCGAAACCTCATCTCTACTAAAAATACAAAAATTAGCTGGGCATGGTGGCGCATGCCTGTAATCCCAGCTACTTAGGAGGCTGAGGCAGGAGAATGGCTTGAACCAAGGAGGCGGAGCCGAGATCCCACCACTGCACTCCAGCTTGAGAGATAGAGGGGCACTCTGTCTAAAAAAAAATATAGTTCTTCGAAATTAAAACAAACAAAAATTCACAAGAGTGGGCCACTTCCTGATAAGCTCACTGTCTCCTCTGGTTAGGTTACGATGATATAGTTACAGGCGATAATAAATCAGTTGATTGGAGAAAACAGGTAAGAATAGTTCTTTGAAATTTAAAAAAGAAATCACAAAATAACAAGAGCAGGCCACTTGCTGATAACCTCCTCCCATAGGTAAAATGAAAATGCAAACCCTGTTACAGTATTTAAAGAGATTCTCTCTGAGGTTCTGAGGTTGCAATATCACAGAGGAACATGTCTTACAAAACTCATAGATGCACAGAAGACTTCAATGATGCAATCACAAGCAATACTGATTACAGCTAAACTTATTTAACACACACACTTCTTTCAAAACATCTACACCACACCCTATGATCCAAAATAACTCTAAAACTAGTAGCTGTCATAAATGAATGGAACAGAAGGTTAACTCAGTTTTCTGGGCAACTTCTGAATAAGTTAATTATACAAACAAAATATTGACTTGCTAATTTTTATCTAAAAAGTTTTACTATGAGTGCTTACTTCAGCAGCACATACCAAAATTAGAACTATACAGAGAGGATTAGCTAAATTAAGAGAAAAAGTTGTATTACAAAATTGATGAATTTTTCACAAGTCTGTATACTTAAGACGCTAAATTCATCATCAACAATAAAGTTAATGCAAACTATAAGCTAAGTGCATACAATAAATATGCACACTTATATTAGAAAACCTATTTATTTAATGGAGCCGTTGTAATTCTGTTCAGAATTACAAAAATGGTAAATTCTAGCATTACGGGTAAAGAGAAGTGTCTTTCTGCAAAACATACTCTTGGCTCAAACAAAATTGGAAAGCTCAACTTTCCCTTTTCCTTTCAACAACACGTCACCAATTCCTTTATTACCAAACTTCATTTTACAAAGCTTGAAACATGCACAGGACTAGACAGGTAACTCCTATATGAGGATAGATATATGATTTCCTCACAGGAGAATTTGATAAAAGCAGTAATACTGGTTTTATTTTATTTTCAGACCATCTTTAAAACACCAAGAATAAAAACACTGAGGTTCTTACCAGTCACTTAATAAACAACCCCTTAGAAATGACAATTTAGGGTAAAGGTACACCTACTAAATGTATGTAGACTGGTTGTTTAATTTGATCAGAGTGGTTCCATTACTTGTGAATTTGACAATAAACAAAAACAGCATTAAAAAAAACTTCTTACTCTTGGAGAATAAAAACAATCCAAGTCAGCAGGCATTTGCAGGCCATATTGACACGACCACTCTTGCTGTCTCCTGTATGCTTGCTTCCACACTGAAAGGGGTTTCCTAATGTATCATAACATTTATTATAGTCAGAATCTGCAAAAGTATTTAAGCATATTGATTCATGCCAAGCCTTCTGGGAAACATCTTGGCTCCTCCCTCTACCTCTTTAAGAGACCACCTTAGTGGAAGGGGGTGGCAGCTTTATGATATTAATGTGAAGGGCCACAAACTGAAACAACTGACTCACATGTGGGAAAGGAAAAAAGGCGTAACAATAGTCTTTGATTGTGAGGAAGACAGCTTTCTCATTTGTACTTGAACTGCTATGTTGTATCTATTAATATGTGCGAGTAGTTTGTAACCTACAAATGGATTTATCAAATATTATATATTGTTATTTAATAAAGGTCAGGATTTAAGGGTACAATGCAAATGTGTCTACGTCACATTGTTGATCTATATTTCATTTCTTCACATTAATGGTACAATTATTTACTACAGGCAAGACACTGTGTTAAGCCCTATAAATGTGTTTACTCTTTTTTTTTTAAGACAGAGTCTCACCCTGTTGCTCAGGCTGGAGTGCAATGGCGCTATCTTGGCTCACCGCAACCTACGCCTCCCAGGTTCAAGCGATTCTCCTGCCTCAGCCTCCCAAGTAGCTGGGATTACAGGTGTGCACTACCACGCCCAGCTAATTTTTTTGTATCTTTAATAGACGTGTCGTTTCACCACGTTGGCCAGGCTGGTCTCAAACCCCTGACCTCAGGTGATCCGCCCGCCTTGGCCTCCCAAAGTGCTGGGATTACAGGCGTGGGCCACCGTGTCCAGCCAAATTGTGTTTAATTTTCATACCAACTCCAAGGTAGACACTATTATCCCAATTTTCAAGTTAAAGAAACTGAGGCTCAATACTTGCACAAGAACACATAATTATTAAGAGACAGGGCCAGAATTGAAATCCAGGCACTCCTGGAGCTCAAGTCTGTGTTTTAACACATTACACTGCCACTGATAATCTGACACGAATATAACACTCAGATAATGTCAGTGTTGGACAGGGGGCCACATTCCTTTTTATTTAAGGGTTAACTCAAAACACAAATTACATACTCACATTTGATTAATATGTTAGAACAAAGTGTGGAAATGAAGCCATAAAAACTACACAGAACAACTAAGTTTCATGAGTGAGGAAATAAATATTTAAAGCAAAAACCTTTTTCAAAAAATTGCCCAAGCTGTTTTTGCTTTGAGCTAATTTCTATGAACAAACATATAAAATGTAGTTTTATTTTGGCATCATGATTTTCTGTTTTTCTTTTCTTTTTTTAAGACAAGGTCTGGCTCTGTCACCCAGGCTGGAGTGCAATGGTACAATCTCAGCTTCCCGCAACCTCTGCCCCCAGCTCAAGCCATCCTCTCACCCCAGTCTCCTAAATGGCTGGGACCACAGGTGCATATCACCATGCCCAGCTAATTCTTGCTTTTTTGTTTTTTTGTAGAGATGGGGTTTCACCATTATTGTCCAGGCTGGTCTCAAGCTCGTGAGCTCAAGCAATCCACCCGCCTCAGCCTCCCAAAGTGCTGGGATTACAGGTATGAGCCACCACACTCAGTCAATTTTCATAACAACAATAAAAAGCAGTCTCTAGCAAGTTATAGATTTTTTTTTTTTTTTTTTGAGACAGAGTCTCGCTCTGTCCCCCAGGCTGGAGTACAGTGGCGCGATCTGGGCTCACTGCAAGCTCTGCCTCCCAGGTTCACGCCATTCTCCTGCCTCAGCCTCCCGAGTAGCTGGGACTACAGGCGCCTGCCACCACACCTGGCTAATTTTTTGTATTTTTAGTAGAGACAGGGTTTCACTGTGTTAGCCAGGATGGTCTCTACCTCCAGACCTCATGATCCGCCCGCCTCAGCCTCCCAAAGTGCTGGGATTACAGGCATGAGCCACCACGCTGGGCCAAGTTACAGAATTTCAACATCATGTCATCAGTAAACTATTAAAGTACTTTTAAAGTTCAGATGATAGACGTGTCTCTATACTTGAAGTCTAATAAAGGCAACTCTTGCTTTGAAATGAACATGAAATATTTCAGTCTCTTTTACCTCAACCTGAAATTTCTGCCTCTGAAATCTTCAGTTTCCTTCAAAGGCAGAAATCTGGGAAGCCATCCTGACCCCTGATCCCCATCTCTAAGCATACTACATTGCTGGCTGCACTAGAACTGAAGGCATTAAAGTACAGAGTGCCATCACCCATTCTCTACCTGTATGTAGTAACTAATACTTCTAAAATTCATTACTGGACAGGTTGGTCAAGACAAAATTGTTTTCTGCAGGACACCAAGTAATCACTTACTTTTCTTTAACTAAAACCAAGATGAGTCTCCAAAACCAAGGGGAGCTTGGTGAAAGAACATGAAGCTGGACGATGACAGCAATATGTGTAGATTTTTTTTTTTTTAACAATTAAGGTAATTTTTTAGCATCTACATTTTAAATAAGTTAAATTTTGGAATAACAAACTTCATCTAATTTTCAGGGTACAAAAGCCTGAGACACTTCCTCTGTGACATGGAGAAAACATCCTGCAAGGAGGAAAAGCTTCGGCAATAAAAATGATTACTACACACTGCGGTATCTTTTTTTTTTTTTTTTTTGAGACGGAGTCTTGCTCTGTCGCCTAGGCTGGAGTGCAGTGGCGTGATCTCAGCTCTCTGCAACCTCTGCCTCCCGGGTTCAAGCGATTTTCCTGCCTCAGCCTCCCAAGTAGTTGAGACTACAGGTGCACACCACTGTGTCTGGCGAATTTTTGTATTTTTTAGTAGAGACAGGGTTTCGCCATGTTTGTCAGGCTGGTCTCTAACTCCTGACCTCAGGTGATTTACCCACCTCAGCCTCCCAAAGTGCTGGGATGACAGGTGTGAGCCACCGCGCCCGGCCCCACATAGCAAGGTAAACTTTTATGTTCAGGTAATGACCCGACAAATGAGGATCTCGCATTGGGCCCAACAAAACTATATTAGTGCTTTTTAGACAATATGAATGCACATTTGCAATGGATAAGCATTTAAGATAAGAGTCTCTCAGCCAGGCTCAGTGGTTCATGCCTGTAATCCCAACACCTTGGGAGGCCGAGATGGACGGATCACTCGAGGTCAGGAGTTCAAGACCAGCCTGGCCAACATGGCAAAACTCCATATCTATTAAAAGTACACAAATTATCTGGGCGTGGCGGTGCACGTCTGTAATCCCACCTACTCAGGAGGCTAGGTGGGAGAACGGCTTGAGCCCAGCAGACAGAGGTTGCAGTGAGCCAAGATCATACCACTGCACTCCAGCCTGGGCTACAGAGCAAGACTCCGAAAAGAGTCTCTCTTTAGTTTATTTCTCAAGTGTGCCTTTCTAGATAGTAAATTTGATAATTTATTCAACAAATACTAAGTACTGCTATATGTCACTGTTTTAAGTGCTAATAGTGATAAATGTCTAGAGCACATCTAAGAAATACAAATTCTGTAATAAAATTTTACTAAGAAATAATGGGTAAAGCTGGTCATGGTGGCTCACACCTGTAATCCCAGCACTTTGGAAGGCCGAGGAGGGCAGATCACATGAGGCCAGGAGTTTGAGACCGGCCTGGCCAACATGGCAAAACCCCATCTCTACCAAAAATATAAAAATTAACCAGGTGTGGGCCAGGTGTGGTGGCTCACACCTGTAATCCCAGCACTTTGGGAGGCCAAGGCGGGCGGATCACGAGGTCAGGAGATCGAGACGATCCTGGCTAACACTGTGAAACCCCATCTCTACTAAAAATACAAAAAATCAGCCGGGTGTGGTGGCGAGCACCTGTAGTACCAGCTACCAGGAGGCTGAGGCAGGAGAATGGCATGAACCTGGGAGGTAGAGGTTCCAGTGAGCTGAGATTGTGCCACTGCACTCCAGCCTGGGAGACAGAGGGAGACTGTGTCTCAAACAAGCAAAAAAAAAGATTAACCAGGTGTGGTGGCGCATGCCTGTAATCCCAGCTACTCAGGTGGCTGAATCATGAGAATCATTTGAACCCCAGAGGCGGAGGCTGCAGTGAGCCAAAATGGCTCCACTGTGCTCCAGTGTGTGACAGAGCAAGACCTTATCTCAAAAACAAAAACAAAAACAAAAAAAAAAAAGAAAAGAGAAAGAAATAACGAGTGAAAACTGCAGCATTTAATATTATAAGGAAAATGTAATGCAAACTCATGTACTTGGAACAGCACTTCAGAATATAAATTCTACTACTTTCGGCAAAACACATAATTTCAGCAGCTTTTCCACTATCATAAAGAGGAATGTAAAAAATACACAATAAATAGATACAATAAATAGATAAAAATTGTGACAAGGGTAGATTACATGAAAAAAGATAAGCCAAACCGAAATATGTTATGTCATTGAATTCGTATTGCCAATTTAGGTGCCAATTAGGTTGTGGTATGCCTGTGTGTCTATGAACAAAATACTCTTATTTCATTGGCCTACTAGACCAGTTCTTCCATAAGTGCATTAAAGGAATGAAAAAGATGAATCTCAAATGATTTCACCACTTAGTTATAAATAAACTAGGACTAAATTTTCAAATCTGCTAACTAGAATGACTTTTCAACACTTAATATCTGTCTTATCTGGAGCTTACAGAGCCAAATTTCTAAAACTTAGGTCTGAATCAAAAATGAAAAATCAAGAAAACCCAAAAGATATGCACAAAAGGGCCTACCGAACAGTAAGCAATGACAAGTGATTAAAGCAAAAAGATCAAGTTGCTAAGTTATAAGGAAGTCGCTGTTCATCTGAACCTTAGCCCAGAACACAAAAATTTGGAGGAGAAACGGCTGGTGGTTTAAAGGGGACAGGGTTCTAAATTTGCTGCCTCATTCTTTTATCTGCAAAAGCTTCCTGATACTGAAATGGCCATAACCACAATGAAAAATCCAACAAGGCTCCAAAGCTCTCAGACAGGTGAAAATTCACTGTTAGAAAAACATGTAGAAAATAATACATTTAAGGCTAAGATCAGAAATTTTTTCTTTAGAACCCAAGATTCTGCCAAAGAAGACAACGAAGCATTAAAAACAATTCTCATAAACCTTTAACATAACTAAATAGAGAGCAAAATTATCTCTACTCTCCCTAATTTACGGCCCTTCCTTTGACAAAACGCATTTTTTTTTCCTTCGAAGACTCAGTTCCTTTAAGAACCACCACCTGCCCATGGTGGGTTTTTTTTTTCCCCCTCTTAAGAAGGCATCTGCACTGCAGATTTCTGCATAAGGGGAGCTTGCCAGCCAGCTCCCACCAGCAGGCAGACGCGTATACAATGGAAACTAAAGGAGGTCTGCAGCTTCGCTCTTAGTCTTTCACAGAGATGGGAGAAGGGGACTCAACCAGCCCTCGCTTTGTCTGAATGTTCTCCCCCTCCCCCTTTCTGCAGTAAACATCCCCCTTTGTTATACTTCGATCAATACTAGCCCACAGAAAACATGAAATCAAAACATGTTGATAGCTTAGCATGACTCTATTTTCTAGAATATAAGCGACTGATTGCGTGTCCCCACCCCCACGCAGCGCCAGGGAAGAGCAGGCTGTTGCAGATGCAGCCACGGATCCATCTTGGACCATCAGCAGCTCCCTCCCAAATCTTCCCTGAGCTATTCTCATCACGCCTCCTTCTACCTCGGAGCCTCAGAAAAATCCGGCATTCATGGAGTGTAGCCGAAAACAGTAAAAACAAAACAAACAAAAAAAATGGGCTACAATGCTTCCATTAAACTTCCTCATCTTCCCCATGGGCAGCCAAAAATATTTTGGAGGACTATCATGAATGCTTGATTATGTCAACACCTGTCTGCAAACCTGCAATGCAACCCTTTCACCACCATCCCCTCAAAAATCTAACAAATTGTTTCTCCCACCACCCACCTGCCCCTATCTAATCCTCCACTAAATCACCCCAGTTCACCATACGCATCGAGCAACTCTCCATTTTATCCCACGAGCTGGTATTTTTCCCCACCTGCCCAGTCTTGGCGTTAACGCCCACTGGACTGTCTCCCCGCCCCCAATCTGTTTTCCTTACACCCCGTTATTTCCTCATCGCCTGCACAACCTTACGTTCCCCTTCCCCTTTGCCCATTTTCCAAACGCTCGTCCCTGCGGGGCTGAAGCCGTCAATAGTCGAGGGTAATTCTCCCTCCTCCCGCCTCGCCTCCTAATCCCCCCAGCCCTCAGGCCCCCGCTCGCCCTCTTTCCCAAGGCGGGGGCTCCCCGCGCGCCTCACCCGCACAGGAGGAGCTGCAACTCTTCGTCCCCAGGGCGGGGCAGGCTCCTGGGCTCCCGCCGCCGCCGGGCGCGGACGGCTCTGCTCCGGAGGACGACGAGGAGATGGAAGGGGACTGAGTGGCCGCCGATGGCTCCGCCATAGCTACGCGAGCGAGGGTGGGAGAAGGGTGAAGAGAGATACGGGGCGGGAGAGAGGGAGGGGAAATAGAATAATCCGGCAACTAGCTCGCTCAAGCCCCTTTATTCCGCCTGCTCCGAGGACAGACTCCGACTGACTGACTGACTCAGCCGAGCGCAGGGACAGGGCGGGAGCGCGAGCGCGCATGCGCACAAAAGGCCCCGAGCTGGTGCTAAGCGCGCAGCGGCGCAGGGCGCAGGCGCAAGAACCGTTGATCGGAGCTCTTGCCGGGAAGGAGGGGCAAAGCCGGCCTCACGCGGCGCCTCGCGCGCCGCCGGGTGGGGAGCGTCCCTTGGGGACCAGACGCAAGGGGCGTACCCAAGCCCCAATCCCCGCCCACAACTGCGGCCGAATCCGGGAGCTGCGGGGTAGTATTCCCTCCTGCCTCTTTATATGAATGTTTTAGGGTCGGCAGATTATGTATTTTAATGATAGAAATTTATCTGGGCTTCCATTATCTGGAAACTCTTTCCCCTACATTCCAGAGTCTGTATCTTTTGTTTGATGCAGTCCCACCTGTGACTCCAATAAAAAGTGAAAACCAGAGTGTAGAGTAGGCCCACTCTGCAAGGTGCTTTGTGAATCTCTCTGGCTGTGTCGTAATATCTCCTCACCGAGAGGCAGAGATGGCACGGCCCCCCATTTGGTAGGTGGAGAAAGATGCTATACAGAATGAAAAACGATTACTCATTCCAATCACATTGCAATGCAGTCGCAGAACCTGCTTCGTATTCTTACCTCGTTACTGTTGCCAGAGAAGGATCCACCTTGGGTCTTAAGGTTTTCTTTTCCTCCGAATAGACTGTCAAATAGAGACGACATATTTTAGAGGGGGAAAAAAAAGCTGAGCTGATGAAGAAGAGCCAGGAGATAAGAACATGTTGGCTGTGATTATGGGCGATGATAAAATTAGATATTAAAAATTCCGCAGTCAGTGGCAGAGGCCCGTAGTCTCAGCTACGGCAGAGAAGGGAGGATCCCTTGAGTCCAGGAGTTGGAGTCCAGCCTGAGCCACACAGTGAGAACCTTCCTGCCTTAAAAAAAAATAAAAAAATAAAAATTTCAGAATAAGGCACAAAATACACATAATTGAATTTTATTCATAGACTAAAAGGGGTCCTTAGCAGAATATGTATTTAAAACCAGATTTCTAGCCTA
Organism: Colobus angolensis palliatus; assembly: GCF_000951035.1. Lineage (NCBI taxonomy): Eukaryota > Metazoa > Chordata > Mammalia > Primates > Cercopithecidae > Colobus > Colobus angolensis. The sequence goes on from NW_012115266.1 coordinate 6,556,503, forward strand.
TATTGGATTTTGTTCATTTTTTGCTTTTCCTGGGCTGGAGTGCCAAATTCAAAGCCTTCTCCCTACATTTGGTCAAAATATTGGAAAGGTGCATAGTCCTTGTTAAAGGAGGATTGTTGGCCGGGCGCTGTGGCTCAAGCCTGTAATCCCAGCACTTTGGGAGGCGGAGGCAGGTGCATCACCTGAAGTCAGGAGTTCAAGAACAGCCTGGCCAATGTGGTGAAACCCTGTCTCTACTAAAAATACAAAAAGTAGCTGAGCGTGGTGGTGGGCGCCTGTAATCCCAGCTACTCCGGAGGCTGAGGCAGGAGAATTGCCTGAACCCGGGAGGCAGAGGTTGCAGTGAGCCGAGATCGTGCCATTGCACTCCAGCGTGGGAGAAAGAGCAAAACTCTGTCAAAAAAAAAAAAAAAAAAAAAAAAAAAAAAAAAAAAAGAAAAAAGAAAAAAAAAAAAGAGAAAAGAGGACTGTATCCTGGAAATAATAAAAATCAAGGCTGTCGACTCTTATTGCTAAAGCAGCAATCAATGACCCAAAGTACAACTGCAGGATCAGCAGATCCTGTAAAGATGCAATCTCATGAAGGGGGAGGTGGTCAGTCAAGCTGCCACTGAGGGGAAAGGCGATCTGATCAGTGGAAATCTTCTAGAACAAGCTGTGTACTACATCTGCCCTTGAGGTTTTTAAGGTCAGGTAAAGCCCTAGGGGGTGGAAGGATGACTCCTGGCCTTTGCAATGCTCTGAAAAAGGCATAGAAAAATATTTCCCAAAATAACTCTGTAGCTATTATCTTACCCTGGCACTTACAGCATCAGCTGATAATGAAGCAAAGTGTCTCTTGGATGGCAAAGGGAAATAATAGCCAATCTGATAACCAAGCCAGTTATCTACCCATTCTGATACATGCATGCGTTTTTAAAAAAATGTACATTATTAGGGGAGCTGTTTTCTTCTTCCTTTTTTTTTTTTTTTGAGGCAGAGTCTTGCTCAGTCACCCAGGCTGGAGTACAGTGGCGCGATCTCGGCTTACTGCAAGCTCTGCCTCCCGGGTTCACGCCATTCTCCCGCCTCAGCCTCCGGAGTAGCTGGGCCTACAGTCGCCTGCCACCACGCCTGGATAATTTTTTTGTATTTTTAGTAGAGACGGGGTTTCACTGTGTTAGCCAGGATGGTCTCGATCTGCTGACCTCATGATCCACCCACCTCGGCCTCCTGAAGTGCTGGGATTACAGGTGTGAGCCACCGCGCCAGGCCCTTCTTCCTTCCTTTTTTCTTGTCTATTAAACGCTCCACTCCTTAAAACAAAACAAACAAACAAACAAAATACATTATTAGGTGCTAGATAAGGAAATAAATGATGCTGGTACCTAACTCTGACAGCACTTGCTACAATCTGGAGAATCCAACTGGAAGTAAGTCCATTTTCCTAATATCTAGCAGCAGAGAAGTTAAAAAGCAAAATATGCACGAGGTTTTACTGGTCTTTTCAGACTCCTTGGAAATTTTTTTTTTTTTTGAGATGGAGTCTTGTTCTACTGCCCAGGCTGGAGTACAGTAGCGCGATCTTGGCTCACTGCAACCTCCGCCTCCCAGGTTCAAGCAGTTCTCCTGGCTCAGCCTCCTGAGTAGCTGGGATTACAGGCATGTGCCTCCGTGTCTGGCTAATTTTTGTATTTTTAGTAGAGGTGGGGTTTCACCATGTTGGCCAGGGTGGTCTTGAACTCCTGACCTAGGGTGATCCTCCTGCCTCCGTCTCCCACGCCTGGGATTATAGGCATGAGCCACTGTGCCCGGCCAGTTCTATGAATGTGTATTGATCTTGTGCTGTGTGTATAACACAATGCTGGGAACTTTGAAGAGACCTCCAAAATATGTTTGTCTTGTCTTCAATGAGCTTACAAGCTAGTTAGCACAAAAAAAAAATACATAAATAATATACATTAAATAGCAACTAAAAACAACCCCAAGCACCATAAAACTATCGTGCTTTGATTAGATGGCAAGTAAATTAAATGAATTTAAAAGAGGGGGGCCAGGCGCAGTGGCTCATGCCTGTAATCCCAGCACTTTGGGAGGCCAAGCAGAGCGGATCACCTGAGGTCAGGAGTTTGAGACCAGCCTGACTAACATGGAAAAATCCTGTCTCTACTAAAAATACAAAAATTAGCCAGACATGGGGGTGCATGCTTGTAATCCCAGCTACTCGGGAGGCTGAGGCAGGAGAATCACTTGAACCTGGGAGGCAGAGGTTGCAGTGAGCCGAGATCG
>NW_012115266.1:6563965-6564816 GCF_000951035.1 Colobus angolensis palliatus
TTTTTAGTAGAGACAGGGTGTCTCCATGTTGGTCAGGCTGGTCTCGAACTCCTGACCTCAGGTGATCCACCCGCCTCGGCCTCCCAAAGTGCTGAGATTACAGGCATGAGCCACCGCGCCTGGCCAGGTCTGGTATTTTACACAGATAATTTCTTTATTTTTGAGATGGAGTTTTGTTCTTGTCGCCCACGCTGGAGTGCAATGGCATGATGTCAGGTCTCTGCAACCTCTGCCTCCTGACTTCAAGTGATTCTCCTGCGTCAGCCTCCTCACTGGCTAGGATCACAGGTGCATGCTACCAAACCCAGCTAATGTTTGTATTTTTAGTAGAGACAGGGTTTCACCACATTGGCCAGGTTGGTCTCGAACTCCCGACCTCTGGTGATTGACCTACCTCAGCCTCCCAAAGTGCTGGGATTACAGGCATGAGCCACTGCGCTCGGCCTATACAGATAATTTCCCAGTTTAACTTCTAAGTTTTATATTTCTAATTCTATAATTTCTATATAAAATATAGAAATTCTATATAAAATATATAATCATATATTTCTAAGTTCTATAGTTCTAACTTCTAATTGCCCTATATTTTCTTGACTTTTAGAAGCAATTATGTATTTTATTTTCAAATTTTTTAAATTAAATATTTGAATTTAAAATATTTGAAAGCCAGGCACAGTGGCTCACACCTGTAATCCCAGCACTTTGGGAGGCCGAGGTAGGCAGATTGCCTGAGGTCAGGAGTTGGAGACCAGCCTGCCTAACATGGTGAAACCCTGTCTCTACTAAAAATACAAAAAATTAGCTGGGAGTGGTGGCACATGCCTGTTGTCCCAGCTACTCAGAAGGCTGAG
>NW_012115266.1:6565412-6570549 GCF_000951035.1 Colobus angolensis palliatus
CCTCAGCCTCCTGAGTAGCTGTGATTACAGGTGTTGCTCTGTTACCCAGGCTGGAATGCAGTGGTGGCATGATCTCGGCTCACTGCAACCTCTGCCTCTTGGGTTCAAGCCATCCTCCTGCCTCAGTCTTCCAAGTTGCTGGGATTATAAGCATATGCCACCATGCCTGGCTAATTTTTGTATTTTTAGTAGATACAGTGTTTCACTATGTTGGCCAGGCTGGTCTTGAACTTGTGACCTTAAGTGATCCGCCTTAGGCTCCCAAAGTGCTGGGATTACAGGCATGAGCCATTGTGCGCTGCCCCCCACCTTGCCCCACCTACTTATGTTCATTCGTTTTCTTTCTTCTTTCTTTCTTTCTCTTTCTTTCTTTCTTTCTCTTTCTTTCTTTCTTTTTCTTTCTTTCCTTCCTTCCTTCCTTTCTCTCTTTCTCTCTTTCTTTTCTTTTCTTTTTTTTTTTTGGAGGTAGGGTTTGCTCTGTTGCTCAGGCTGGAATGCAGTGCTACAATCACGACTCACTGCATCCTCTACCTCCTGGGCTCAAGCAATCCTCCCACCTCAGCCTCCCAACCAAGTAGCTGGGACCACAGGCACCCCACCATATCTGGCTAATTTATTTGTTTATTTTTGGTAGACATGGGATCTCCCTATGTTGCCCAGACTGTTTTCTTTGTTTGTTTGAGACAGAATTTCTCTCTTATTGCCCAGGCTGAATGCAATAGTGTGATATCAGCTTACTGTAACCACTGCCTCCTGGATTCAAGAGATTCTCCTGCCTCAGCCTCTGGAGTAGCTGGGATTACAGGTGCCTGCCACCATGATTGACTAATTTTTTGTATTTTTAGTACAGACGAGATTTCACCATGTTGGCCAGGCTGGTCTGCAACTCCTGACCTCAGGTGATCCACCTGCCTCGGCCTCCCAGAGTGTTGGGATTACAGGTATGAGCCACCGCTCCTGGTCTCCAGACTGGTCTTGAACTCCTGGGCTCAAGAGATCCTCCCAGTTAGACTGCTGTGCTTTTGCCTGAAATACCAATAATGAAGTAGCTGACAAGGTCTTAAGCTTTCAGTATGTTAACATGTTGAGGACCTAATATTCAACTTTATAAGATTCTATCAAGTGGGGTTGGCTATTTTCTTTTTACAAATGAAGATGTCAAATCATTACCCCATTTTACACGCACGCAAAATAAGGTATGGAAATTTAAATGATGCCCAGGGATGTAATATTTCAACTTGTCCCTTCTGAGTTGCTTAAATACTGATCCTGCACATAGATGATAGAAGGCTGAACTGTGTCCCAGTACAGTCACAGTGAATGATATTTCCTCAGCTGTTTATCCCACAGGACTGCGAGTCTCTGGAGGATAGGAATGTGTCTTATGCAGCATTACGGCCTATCATGGTACCTGGCATATAACAAATGCCCTATTTTTGGAAAGCTTTGGAACCTGAGTCATGGTGGATGTCATTGCAGGAAACAATTTTGCTATTTTTATGTTTCATAAACCACTTGAGTATCTTGAATATTTATGACTTTGTTTAGCTTTTCCAGAATGAATATGCTGATTACTAATTTTGATCACTCACCACACAATCATCATTCCTAAACACACAGCTCACTTAGCCTAGAACAACTCTGTGGGTCTTTAAATCATTTTGCAGATGATGAAATGGGTTCAGAGAGGTTAAGTAATTCACCCAAGGTCACATAGCTAGTGAACATCAGAGCCAAAACTCAGAGCCAAGTGAGTCTGACCCCAAAGCCAGGGGTCTTAACCACTGAAATATGTCTACATGTCACCTACTTCTGGAAAACCTCAAGGAAAGCTCAACCTCTGATCATAGCACATGACTCAATTCAGAGTGAGATGGCTAAAGGCAGGCTGTAATCAGCATCGTCAATATTTGGCACTTTCAGTGTCCACTGTTTTCATGACCCTGGATATTTGAGAAGGAAATAACAACAAAACATGTTTCTCATTTACAGTGGTTGCTTTCTAAGTTGTGACTAATCCTTAAGTCCACCTATAATTTGTACTGTTTTATTCCAAATGTCAAAAGCTGCTACAAGGTATGGGGAAGGCTGATGTGCTAACCTTGACCTTGATACCTTGATGATGTAATATTGAGGCATATATCAGTATTTGCTGTTCACTTCCTGAGAAGTTGGATTTCAGTGAATGTCTGGGAAGCCCTTAAAATAAACTAGAGTATTTTGTTCAATAGTAAAAGTTACGTATTTAATATTAAAGGAACCAGAAAGTGAGTGAGCAGTGTTAGATGTAACATATATCTTCTTCATCCATTAATTCAATGCATATTTGAATCTCTATTATCTGCCAGCAGTATTTAGGGACTGGGGATATACTAGTGAACAAAATAGACAAAAATTCCTATCTATTTGGAACTTACATTCTAGTGGGAAGAGACAAACACAATGAAAGTTAAAACATAAGTCAGATAGTAGTATGAAGTCTTTTTTTTTTGAGATGGAGTCTTACTCTTTCTCCCAGGCTGTAGTGCAGTGGTGCCATCTCCACTCAATGCAACCTCTCCTGCCTCAGCCTCCTGAGTAGGTGGGATTACAGGCGTCTGCCACCATGCCTAGCTAATTTTTAGTATTTTTAGAAGAGATGGGGTTTCACAATGTTAGCGTGGCTGGTCTCAAACTCCTGACCTCATATAATCCACCTGCCTTGGCCTCCCAAAGTGCTGGGATTACAGGCGTGAGCCACCGCGCCTGGCCAAGTAGTATGAAGTCTTTTGGAGAAAAGTAATTCAGGGAAAAGGAGCAGAGAATGCTGGGATGTGTGTGCAATTTTTTTTTTTTTTTTTTTTAAGATGGAGTTTTGCTCTTGTTGCCCAGGCTGGAGTGCAATGGTGCCGTCTCGGCTCACTGCAACCTCCGCTTCCTGGGTTCAAGCAATTCTCCTGCTCAGCCTCTGGAGTAACTGGGATTACAGGCATGCACCACTCCGCCTGGCTAATTTTGTATTTTTAGTCGAGATGGGTTTCTCCATGTTGGTCAGGCTGGTCTCGAACGCCCACGACCTCAAGTGATCCACCCGCCTCGGCCTTCCAAAATGCTGGGATTACAGGCCTGTGTGTGCAATTTTAAACTCTCACACAGTGTGCTACAATTGTGACAAGACATTGATTTTTGGCCCCTCCTTTCTCTTTCTGGGCATGTCACATCCTGTAGGTCCTGCCTTCTGCACATCCAGTGTGAAACTTCAGTAAACACTTGCCCTGACATTCACTTCTTGTCTCTTGCTGGCCCAAGTTGGCCTAGATCTAACTTAGATTACATTTAAAGCATGGAAGAGGGTATATTCAACAACGTTGAGAGTTTGGGGAGAATTAGAAATGGCAGGAGAAAGGATATCAAACAGGACCTCTTTAGGTAGAATCATCTTGACCTCTTCACCTTTGGCCTAATCACTCTGCAAACAGAAAGTAGCTCAATGGGCTTGGCAGGGTCTAGAAGTAGCAGGAAGGAGGTTCTGGGTAGGTTACAATGATTAAGGCAGAGACAGAAATAAGAAAGTGGAATAATTTGTTAACTGTATGAAGCAATGGTGACGTTAAGAGGTGGCGGTTGGGGGTCGGGGTTGAGGGATAGATGCTTTAGCTTCCTGTAAGCTCCACCAGCAACTTATCTCCAAGACAACCACTTCTACTTCCAACAAATCCAGAAACCAATATTCTTCAATTGTGGCAAACGACATTTTCTCAATCACGTTAAGTGTGAATAACAGTATTTTCAGAGTATCGTCTTTTGTATCGATCTACCCACACAGTTTAAGGAAAAGTGTGCTTGGAAACGCAGTTTCAAAACAAGCTCCTGTAACCTGAGGTTTACAAAAGATGGTCATGGCTTAGGCTGGATAAAGCCAGTAGAAGAGGTCTCACCAGAGTTTATTTTTTAAAGACAGTCTCTTTCTGTCGCCCAGGTTGGAGTGCAGTGGCGCGATCTCGGCTCACAGCAACCTCCGCCTCCTGGGTTCAAGTGGTTCTTGATCCTCGTGCCTTAGCCTTAGTAGCCAGGATTACAAGCTTGCGCCACCAAGCCCAGCTGATTTTTGTATACTTTGTAGAGACGAGGTTTCACTACGAACTAGCCCAGGTTGGTCTCGAACTCCAGAGCCCAAGCAATCCTCCCACCTCGGCCTCCCAAAGTGCGGGGATTACAGGCGTGAGGCACCGCGCCCGAGCAGACTTCTCACATTAGCTATCAGAGCAGTGATGGTGCGCATCTGCCATGGCCAGGGACAGGAACATAGGGAGATGACAATAAAGGTGGTAATGAAGTCATGGCCACCTGCTCTTATGAAGTCAAAATCATTAAAGACCCAGTGACGTTGATGCCATCCAGGATTGAGACCTCTCTTCTGCCCATCTGTGGTCACGGGCCTAGTTAAACACCGAAGCCGTCACCCACACTGTGGGTTCCAGGAAAAAGCCTCGGCCTGAGGCCTGGTCTGCACGCTAGGCGCGGGCCGCGGCTCGCTGGAGGAGTCGAGCCAGCCCGCCCCTTCTCGCACGGCCTGCTGGGAGTTGTAGTTCAGTCGTCGGAGAACCGCGCCAAGTCCCGCCCCAGATGAGTGCGCAGTATGGGGACGGCCGGCCGGGACCCAGTGAGCGCGGGACTACAATTCCCAAAGGAGCGTAGCAGCCGACGCCCCGCCAAAAGGTAGCCGGCGGCTCGCTTCGCGCACACACGCGGCGGGCGGTGGCGGGATTCTGCCGCGTGCGCTTTCCCGCCCCGCCTCGCCTAGCCTCGTCCTGCGTTCGTCACGCCTCGTACTGTCCGTTGGGCCACGCCGACCGCCCTACGCTCGCTCCGTCGCAGCTCCGCGCGCCCCACCTTCTCGCTAGTTTTTTCTAGAGCACAGGCTCCGCCCGTTTCCCGCTTCCAGGGCCCCATTCTTTCCCGCCCCCACCCGTCTTTCTCCTCTGCACCCCTACTGCTTCTGCTTTGAAGGCGGAGGCTCCATGTTGTCCCCTCAGCGAGTGGCAGCAGCTGCCTCGAGAGAAGCAGGTGAGGCGCCGATTTTCCCCGGATGGCCCCGCGGTCACCCCCACCGCCCTCCCTGCTGTAGCTCTGAGAAGAACCCCCGCCCGCGCCGCCG
>NW_012115266.1:6570839-6572253 GCF_000951035.1 Colobus angolensis palliatus
GGCAGAGCCGGGCGCCCCGGGGCGCTGCCCCTCCGTGCCCGGGCACTCAGCGCCCTCTCGGGTTGGGAAGTCGGGGCCCGGATGGAGCGGGAAGGTGGATGCTGGTTTATTTGGCCTTTCTGGAAGTGCAGGAAGGCTGCGAAGTGTCTTGGAAGCTTTATGTTTAGCCTAACGACCTTGAGGCACTCACCACAAGTATTAGGAAAGTTGGTTTTCAACCCACACTTAACGCTGTAAAGAATTGGCCTAAATTGGTTTTTAGTAAGTTAGTGCATTTGGCCCGGTACGTTGTTCTTTTCCTTTCCTGAATACATGAAATGTAGTGAAAGTATTAAGTAAAAACCAAATAAGGAGTCACCGTGTATTCATGGATCTGATTTAGTCTGTCATTTTACTTGGCTTTATTTTAGTGTAATGTGTGTGCTGTTGAAATGACCGTTTTACTTGCGAAATCGAAGGGCAAAAAGGAAAAGAACAGTGAAGAATTTTTAAATAAGTCTCAGTTCTCAAATTCAAATACGAGGCAATGCAACATTTTGTGAAAGTCTTAGAATTACGGACCAAAAATGTACGATTTCACATGTTGGCTTACTTTTGGAGATTTAAGAAGCATAACCTACTGAGTACTAATCCCTGTAAAGAATTTAGCATTGCAACATAGGTACTGAAATTCAAATTAGTGCTTTTTTTTTTTTCCCGGTTCCCACAGAGATTAGCTTGTACTCCAGAAATTCCTGTTGCCACTTTAACACCTGAGAACAATTTGTTGAGAAGGATCTCAGTATTGCAGTAGTCCAGCACATTATTTTATTTTATTATTGTTTTTTGAGACAGAGTTTCGCTCTTGTCACCCAGGCTGGAGTGCAATGGCGCTATCTCGGCCGACTGCAGCCTCTACTTCCTGGGTTCAAGCAATTCTCCTGCCTCAGCCTCCCGAGTAGCTGGGATTACAGGCGTCCTCCACCGTGCGCGGCTATGTTTTTTTTTTTTTTTTGAGACCGAGTTTCGTTTTTGCTACCTAGGCTGGAGTGCAGTGGCACAGTCTTGGCTCCACTGCACCCTTCGCCTCCTGGGTTCAAGCGATTCTCCTGCGTCAGCCTCCCCAGTAGTGGAATTATAGACATCCGGCACCAGGCCTGGCTAATTTTTTGTATTTTTAGTAGAGACGGGATTCCACCATGTTGGCCAGGCTGGTCTTGAACTCCTGACCTCAGGTGATCCACCCGCCTGGGCCTCCCAAAGTGCTGGGATTACAGGCGTGAGCCACTGTGCCCGGCCCATTATTTTGTTAGCTATAGTTTACTACCTCATTGTAGTAGAATTCATGAAACAGGAGAAATAACAAGAGGATAGATGTGGTGATGTGTACTAGCTTAATTTTCTTTTTCTTTTTCTTTTTTTTGGTTAGACGGAG
>NW_012115266.1:6572463-6577473 GCF_000951035.1 Colobus angolensis palliatus
GGGGTTTCACCATGTTGGCCAGGCTGGTCTTGAACTCCTGACCTCAGGTGATCCGTCCAGCTCGGCCTCCCAAAGTGCTGGGATTGCAGGTGTGAGCCACCGCGCCTGGCCCAGTTGCGTGGTATTTCGATTGTTAGAACATGTTAGATATATTTCACAGTTGAATTATGTTAACAGATTAGAAGATAGGCTTTCCTGGTATAGTAGGTGCTAATTAGGAAATCCTTACTTGGCCGGGAGCTGTGGCTTACGCCTGTAATCCCAGCATTTTGGGAGCTGAGGCAGGTGAATAACCTGAGGTCAGGAGTTCAAGACCAGCCTGGCCAACATGATGAGACCGGCCCTCCTCCCCCCTCCCCACAGCGAAAAAGTTAAAAAAGAGTTAGCCAAGGTGGTGTTGCAGGCCTGTAGTTCTGGCTACTCAGGAGGCTGAGGTGAGAGGATGGAGTGAGCCCAGGAAGTTGGCTGCAGTGAGCCTTCTATTTTGTTTTTTGTTTAAAAGAAAAAAGAAAAAAAAAAAGGAACACAGCTAATTAAAACCTTTGGTGGCATTCTTATGCTTAGGAAAGAGATACAAAATCGTTGTTGAGCTCATTCCATTAGAAAGGTTGTTTTTCCTCCGCTTGTGGTATATCCTGGCATCATTTTCAGATTCAGCCCTCTCCTTGGATTTTCTGAATCTTCAGTACCGTTTAGTCATAGATAATTTTTGTAAATGTATGAAGCATTACACAATCCTTAGTCAATAACAAAAAATATGATTTTGTTCAGCCTTCGGTGCTAAGGCGAAAAGATTTTCTACAACAGACAAATATAAAATTTGCCCAGTATTCTGGTTAATTGGATTTAAATAGTACTTTCACAGAAACAGCCTTAAGCATATTGCAGTGTATCTACTGGCACAATCACTGCCTTAAGACAAAACGGTATGTAGAAGCTCCCACCCCTGCACCACCCAGAAGGAGCCACACCCAGCAGTTCTGGAGTGGGCTAAGGTCTTAGTATACTTATCTTGCCTGTGATGATGTTTTCTCTGGCTTTGTCTGTTGGTTAGAAACCTTAAAGACTGCCAGCAAGAACAAGGCATGAAAATGGTATGCCTCTGTTTTGGGTGTGTTGCTCTTGCCCTTTAGAGAATATGATATTTTATAAGGAGACTAGAAAACTCAGATCATAACTTTACCCTGAGTCATACATGAATCTACTCAGCAAAGTGTTTCTGTGACTGGTTACTTTGTTTTCAGAACTCTTTGAATGGTAAGGATGAGTGCCAAGACTGGCTCTACTCAGTGGTTCTTAACCTACGGTAATACTGCCTCTTCCTGCCCCTGGAGCATGTAGCAATGGCTGGAGACATTTTTTGGGTGTTAGAACCTGTTGTGGGGAATGTTACTGGTATCTAGTAGGTAGAGTCGAGGGATGCTGCTCAATAGCCTGTAGTGCGTAGGATAGCCCCCCACAACAGTGCAGCCCTGGTGTCAATGTCGGTAGTGCCGAGGTTGAGAAACCCTAGTCTACACTGTCAGTTTTTTGTTTGTTTGTTTTTTTTTTTTGAGACAGAATCTCGCTCTGTCACCCAGGCTGGAGTGCAATGGTACGATCTCGGCTCACTGCAACCTCCGTCTTCCAAGTTCAAGCGATTCTCCTGTTTCAACCTCCCGAGTAGCTGGGACTACAGTCATGCATCACCACTCCTGGCCAATTTTTTTGTATTTTTAGTAGAGACAGGGTCCACCATATCGGTCAGGCTGGTCTCAAACTCCTGGCCGCAAATGATCCATCTGCCTTGGCCTCCAAAGTGGTGGGTTTACAGGCGTGAGCCACTGTACCCGGCCCACTTCTCCGGAATCCTAAACTCTTGGGAGGCTGAGGTGGGAGAATCACTTGAACCTGGGAGATGGAGGTTGCAGTGAGCAGGGATGATGCCACTGCTCACCAGCCTGGGCAACAGAACAAGAATCTGTCTTCAAAAAAAAAAAAACTTTATAATTATTATACAAAGATTTTCAACATTTTCTACATACTTGAATTGATGACTGATAGAATATTATCATGAACTGTGTACAGCAATGGAGTAGTGCCCATTATCTGAGGGGAGTACATTGTAAGGCCCCCAGTGGATGCCTGAAACTGCTGATGGCACTGAGCCCTGTATACACTATGTTGATGGATGAGAAGGCTACTAAGTAACTAATGGGCATGGTAGTGTATAAACTGTGGACATTTTGGAAAAAGGAATGATTCATGTCCCAGACAGGATAGCACAAGATTTCATCATGGTACTTAGAACTGCATTGCAATCTTAAGACTTATGAATTGTTTATTTCTGGAATTTTAAACATAGGTTGTAAAGTCACATAAATACATATGAATGACAGATGTGACTGTGGTCCAGCTGCAGCTTTGTGTCTGTGCAAAAATACCACGTTATCCATATTCATGCAGTGTAATATAGCATTAATTGTTGTTACAGTGTGCAGAATTAGACCTTGGAAAATAATTGCTTCTCTAAAGGGACAAGGCATGTAAGGTTGCCACTTACAGCTATTTTTAGTACCCTCCTGGCAGACTAGATCTCCAGAGTTTAAGATTTCTGACAAGTGGACTGGGCACGGTGGCTCACACCTATAATTCCAGCACTTTGAGAGTCTGAGGTGGGCAGATTACCTGATCACACAGTGCACGATCCATCCCCTTCAGCCTCCCAAAGTGCTGGGATTACAGGCATGAGCCACTGCACCCGGCTAGCACTTGACTCATTTTATTGATGAAACTGAAAACTAGACATGTCCAGGATCACATAGGTTGTTAGTGGTAGAGCTAGAACAGGAATTTGTGTTTCGAGTCCTAAATTCATTTATTTCCACAAGTTAATTCTGAGAGTAAGCAGGTGAATCTGTCCTTTAGGCAGTTGTACATTTAGACTAAATGCAGGTTAGAGATCTGTGAAGTTGTATCATCCAAATAGAGGATAGGCCGGGCACGGTGGCTCACGCCTATAATCCCAGCACTTTGGGAGGCTGAGGCGGGTGGATCACCTGAGGTCAGGAGTTCGAGGCCAGCCTGGTCAAGGTGGTGAAACGCCACCTCTACTAAAAATAAATCAGGTATGGTGGCGGGTGCCTGTAATCCCAGCTACTCAGGAGGCTGAGGCAGGAGAATTGCTTGAACCCAGGAGGCAGAGGTTGCAGTGAGATGATATGGGGAGGCTGAGGTGGGAGGATTGCCTGAGCCCCGTAGGTCCAGGCTGCAGTGAACCATGATTGCACCACTGCACCTTTAGCCTGTGCAACAGAGTGAGACCCAGCCTTAAAAAAGGTGTAATATATGGCCGGGCGCGGTGGCTCAAGCCTGTAATCCCAGCACTTTGGGAGGCCGAGACGGGCGGATCACGAGGTCAGGAGATTGAGACCATCCTGGCTAACATGGTGAAACCCCGTCTCTACTAAAAAATACAAAAAACTAGCCGGGCGAGGTGGCGGGCGCCTGTAGTCCCAGCTACTCGGGAGGCTGAGGCAGGAGAATGGCGTGAACCTGGGAGGCGGAGCTTGCAGTGAGCTGAGATCCGGCCACTGCACTCCAGCCTGGGCGACAGAGCAAGACTCCGTCTCAAAAAAAAAAAATAAAAAAAAAAAAGGTGTAATATATAAGCAGTTCCATTTAACTTGCATTATTGGTGGTGTGTACAGCTCAAAATAATTCTTCCTTATATAGGCCTAAATCCAAGGAGCACTGTCAGTGAACAACATCTTTTTTTTTTTGAGACAGGGTCTTGCTCTGTTCCCTTGATTGGAGTGCAGTGGTTGACTCACTGCAACCTCTGCCTCCCAGATTCAAGTGATACCAAGTAGCTGGGATTACAGGCGCGTTACCCCATGCCTGGTTATTTTTTGTATTTTTAGTAGAGATGGGGTTTCGCCCTGTTGCCCAGGCTGGCCTCGAACTCCTGTTCTCAGGTGATCTGCCTGTCTTGGCCTCCCAAAAGTGCTAGGATTATAGGCGGGACTTCCCATGCTTGGCCAACAAGATCTTTTTAATCTGGTGGATGTTGATAATCGTGCTTTTATTACTAGTTTGAAGAGAAATGCAGAATCACCCTAGCTTTTCCAACTAAACAGAGCCTGATTCCCTTCCTTTATTCTTGGGTACTGTGCTACAAGGAGAGGAAGAGATGAGTGAGGGCTTTTCCCCCACCAGCTGTCCTCAGTAGTCTTCAGCTTCTCTTGAAGTGCAGTTCACCGTACACAACTGTATACATTCTTCTTCTTCTTTTTTTTTTTTTTTTGAGATGGAGTCTCAGTCTTTCACCCAGACTGGAGTACAATGGTACAATCTCGGCTCACCGCAACCTCTGCCTCCCGGGGTTCAAGCGATTTTCCTGCCTCAGCCTCCTGAGTAGCTGGGATTACAGGCATGTGCCACCACACCCAGCTAATTTTGTATTTTTAGTAGAGATGGGGTTTCTCCATGTTGGTCAGGGTGGTCTCGAGATCCTGACCTCAGGTGATGCGCCCACCTCAGCCTTCCAGTGTTGGGATTTACAGGCATGAACCACTGTGCCTGGCCTCAACTGTATACATTCTTATCATTGGATTATCCCATCTTGTAACCACGTAATTTTTACCTTCCATGTCTACTGCTCTAACAATGCCACTTGCATACTTTGGGTTGTAACCTTCAACTGCATCACGGTACATGTCATTAATTCATTTTACAGTAGTTTATTGGCCGGGAGCAGTGGCTCATGCCTGTAATCCCAGCACTTTGGGAGGCTGAGGCAGGCAGATCGCAAGGTCGGGAGTTTTAGACCAGCCAGGCCAATATGGCGAAACCCCGTCTCTACTAAAAATACAAAAATTAGCCGAGCGTGGAGGCGCATGCCTGTGGTCCTAGCTGCTCAGGAGGCTGAGGCAGAGGAGTCGCTTTGAACCCGGGAGGCTGAGGTTGTGGTAACATGAGATTGCGCCACTGCACTCCGGCCTGGGCAACAGCGAGACTCCGTTTCAAAAA
>NW_012115266.1:6578113-6584890 GCF_000951035.1 Colobus angolensis palliatus
TCCCGGGTTCAAGCGATTCTCCTGCCTCAGCCTCCTGAGTAGCTGGGATTACAGGCGCCTACCACCACACCCAGCTAATTTTTTATATTTTTGGTAGAGACAGGGTTTCACCGTGTTGTCCAGGGTGGTCTTGAACTCCTGACCTCAAGTGACCCGCCTGCCTTGGCCTCCCAAAGTGCTGGGATTACAGGTGTGAGCCACCGTGGCTGGCCTTCCTCAGTAAACTTTTAGTAGTGACATCGATAAAGCAAAACTGGTATGATGAACTTAATTGTAAAGTCCTAGAAGACTGTTGTGTTGGCTACTAGGCTTGGCTGTATTTGGCAGAGCCTCCAAATAAGTGATTTAAGCAAGGTAGACATTTATTTTTCTTTCACATAGAAGTGAACCAATATGGCAGTTCTGCTACTTGAAATCTGACCTCTCTTGTTTCTCCAGCATTCCTGGGGTGTTGCCCTCATATGCCTGGCGCAAGGTGATTCACTCCCACTTTTACATCCAGTCAGCAAGCAGGGGGAAAACGCCCGATCTGGAAGTTGTGTGCATCTGTCATTTCCAGTCACTTCCCATTGGTCAGAATTTAGTCACCTGGTCATATCCTAGCTATAAATTTGGGTTGGAAATGTGTTTCTTCTGGGCAGTTGTATGCTCAGCTAAAAATCTATTATATAGCAGGAGGGAGAAATTAATATTGGGGGAACAACCAGACATCTCTGTCATAATCGAGACTTTGTTTTGTCTTTCTTTGAGTGCTACACAGTACTTAACACTGTGGCTTTATCCCTGAAGTCTGAGTAAAATTCTTCTCATTAGTTCTTTTGTATGAAAGACTGAAGGTCTTTGGATCTTGGATTTACCTGCTGCTGGCGCAGTAACCCCAAGAGATTATTCCCAGAAATGTTTCCTTTTTAATCCAGGCAATAACAGGATAGAAAAGTATTAGTATACATTGATTACAATGATAGCATGACATTTAACCTATATTTGTAACTTGTTTCCTAATAGTCTGCAAAAACTTAAAAAGGAGGAAGAAGCCAGGCACAGTGGCTATTGACATCCACGGTGGCCTATCATCCCAGCATTCTGGGAGGCTGAGGTGAGAGGATCACTAGAGCCCAGGAGTTTGAGACTAATTTGGGCCACATGAGACCCCCGTCTCTACAAAAAAATTAAAAAATTAGCCAGTGATGGTGGCACACACCTATAGTCCCAGCTACTCTGGCGGCTGAGGTGGGAGAATCGCTTGAACCCAGGAGTCTGAGACTGCAGTAAGGCAGGATTGTACCACTGCATTCCAGCCTGGGTGCCGGAGCAAGATACTGTCTCAAAAAAAAAAAAAAAATGCGAAGAACCCTTTTGTTGCTATCAGATACTATAAATGTAAAAAGTGAGCAGCAATTCCAGTGGCTTAAAGGGGAGAGAGTCTTGCAGTCAAACTGTTTTGTCGTCTTTGCCTGCCATGATCATGTAGCCCTCAGTGCTGGTTAGACAAAGTCATTTTGGAACCATCTTTGTGATTTTGGCCATGTCTGCCTGTCAGTACTAAGCTTTACTTAATATGTCTCCTTAGGTCTACTTTAAATTCACTTCTTGGCCGGGTAAGGTGTCACTGTGATTTTGGCCGTGTCTGCCTGTCAGTACTAAGCTTTACTTAATATGTCTCCTCAAGTCTACTTTAGATTGACTTTTTGACTGAGTATGGTGTAGCTGTAATCCCAGCACTTTGGGAGGTTGAGACAGGTGGATCATTTGAGCTCAGGAGTTCAGGATGGTCCTGGGCAACATGGTGAAACCCCCTCTCTCCAAAAATAACAAAAATTAGCTGGGTATGGTGATAAATGCCTGTAGTCCCAGCTACTTGGGAGGCTGAGGTGGGAGGATGACTTGAGCCAGAGAGGCGGAGGGTGCAATGAGCTGAGATCATGCCACTGCGCTCCATCCTGGGTGATAGAGCCAGACCTTGTCTTAAATAAACAGACTTGTTAAATTTAGCATCCTTCTAAAGAATAATTTATTAAAATACAGATTTGTTGTTTTAAAGTATACATTAAAATGCATAATTATTAAAATTACTATGTCCTTTTAACTACCTAAAAACATCTTTAATACCAGTGACACATACTCACACTTAGGGAAATAGTTTTTTATTCATTCCTTAGGCCCCACTGGTAGTTTTTTGTAAACTTCCCGTAAGTCTGCAGCTACTAAGTGGCTCTGAATTTCTTTCTTTCTTTCTTTCTTTTTTTTTTTGAGATGGAGTCTCGCTCTGAAATCTAGGCTGGAGTGCAGTGGCATGATCTTGGCTCACTGCAAGCTCCACCATGCAGGTTCAGGCAGTTCTCCTGCTTCAGCCTCTGGAGTAGCTGGGATTACAGGCACCCACCACCACGCCTGGCTAATTTTTAGTAGAGACAGACTTTCACCATTGTTGGACCAGATTGGTCTTGAATTCTTGACCTCAGGTGACCTACCCGCCTTGGCCCCCAAAGTGCTGGGATTACAGGCTTGAGCCACCACGCATGGCCTGAATGAATTTCTTTTTTGCTTTCTTTTCTTTTCTTTTTTTTTTTTTTTTTTTGAGACGGAGTCTCACTCTTTCGCCCAGGCTGGAGTGCAGTGGCGCAATCTCGGCTCACCACAACCTCCACCTCCTGGGTTCAAAGGATTCTCCTGCCTCAGCCTCCTAAGTAGCTGGGATTAAAAGCGTGCACCACCACGCCCGGCTAATTTTGTATTTTTAGTAGAGACGGGGTTTCTCCATGTTGGTCAGGCTGGTCTGGAACTCACGACCTCAGGTGATCTGCCCGCCTCGGCCTCCCAAAGTGCTGGGATTGCACAGGTGAGCCACCGCGTCCGGCCCCTTGCCTTTCCTTCCCTTCCCTCCCCTCCCCTCTTCCCTTCGCTCTTCCCTTCTCAAGACAGTCTCTCGCTATATTGGCCAAGTTGGTCTTGAACTTCTGGCCTCAAGCGGTCCTCCCATCTCAGCTTCTCTAAGTGCTAGGATTACGCTGTGGCTGACCTGAATTTCAAATTAATTATCTTTGTGCTTTGGTAGGGAAACTCTGGTAAGGAAAGTATAATACTAGTTAGTGCTTATTTTTGAACTACAGAATTAATTACTTCTAAAACTTTTTGAGTTATTACTAGTGATATGCAAAACACAACCACCTAAAGATCTTTTTGAGCTTATTTCTAGGAACTGTTGGGCAATATGCTGAACCTTCATAAGCCTTCATTTCCTTCTTTTTTTTTTTTTTTTGAGACCTCTCTGTCACCTAGGCTGGAGTGCAGTGGTGCGATCACGGCTCACTGCAGCTTCTGCCTCCCAGTTCAAGCAATTCTCCTCCCTCAGCCTCTTGAGTAGCTGGGACCACAGGCATGTGTCACCATGCCTGGCTAATTTTTTTTTTTTTTTTTGTATTTTTAGTAGAGACAGGGCTTTACGATCTTGGCCAGGCTGGTTTTGAACTCCTGACCTCAAGTGATCAGCCTGCCTTGGCCTCCCAAAGTGCTGGGATTGTAAGTGTGAGCCACTGAGCCTGGCCATTTCCTTCTTTTTAAAATGGAGCAATATTATTTACATCAGAGTTGTTCTGAGGATTAAATATATAGAAAGCTTAGCAGTGGTAAACACACTATTATTGATAGACATTGTTTTATTTCCACTTTTGGACTGTTTTGAGTAAAGCTGATAGGAACTTTCTGTTTTTGAGATAGAGTCTTGCAATATTGTCCAGGTTGGTCTTGAACTCCTGGGCCCAAGTAATCCTCCTGCCTCAGCTCTCCAAGTAGCTGGGATTACATGTGCGATCCACCACGCCCGGCTCAACATTCTTGTATATGTGTTTTTTGGTGGACGTAGGCATTCATTTCTCTTAGGTGTATAACTTGGTGTATACCTTGGAGTAGAATTGCTGGATCACAGATACATTTAATTTTTGTGGATACTGCCAAACAGTTTTTTGAAGTGGCCTTAGTATTTTGTGCTCCTATCAGAATGTGTGAGAATTCCAGTTGCTTCATACCCTGTCCCACAGTTGATATTGTCAGTCTTTTAAATTTTAGCCATTCTGATGGGCAGGTAGTGGTATCTTATTGTGGTTTTAATTTACATTTCCCTGTTAAGTTATGATATGGAAGTACCTTTTAATAGGATTTGTATATCTTTTCCTTGCAAAGTGCCTGTTATTTTTTCTTATGGATTGCTATGTTGATGCTGGATGTGGGTCCTTTGGAAATAGATATTATGAATATTCTTCCCTAGCCTGTGACTTGCATATTTACTTATTGAAGTCTTTAAAGGAACACAATTTTTAATTTTAATGAAGTCTGTGTTGTCATTTTCTTTTCTTTTATGGCTATTACTTTTTTTCTTTGAGATAGGGTCTTATCTGTTGCCCAGGTGGGAGTGCAATGGTATGATCTCAGCTCACTGCAACCTCTGCGTCCCAGGTTCAAGTTATTCTCATGCCTCTGCCTCCCGAGTAGCTAGGACTTACAGGTGTGTGCCACCACACCTGGCTGATTTTTGTATTTGTTGGTAGAGATGGGGTTTTGTCATGTTGGCCAGGCTGGTCTTGAACTCCTGACCTCAAGTGATCCACCCACCTCGACTTCCCAAAGTGCTGAGATTACAGGGGTGAACCACCGTGCCCTGCCCTTTTATGGTTAGTACTTTTGTGTCTGTTTTTTATTTCTGTTAGTTTTGTCACCCAGGTTGGAGTACAGTGGTGTGATCATAGCTCATTGCAACCTCAAACCCCTGGTCTCAAGCAGTCTTCCTGCCTCAGCCTCCGAATAGCTAGGACTACAGGTGTACACCACACCTGGCTAATTTTTTAAATTTCATAGCGCTGGGTTTCACTGTTTCCCAGGCTAGTCTCAAACTCCTGGCCTCAAGTAATCTTTGTGCTTTGGTTTCCCAAAGTGCTGTGATTATAGGCATGAGCCACTGAGCCTGACCCTGTCCCCTGTTTAAGAAGTTTTTGTTTTCCCCATATTCAAAAACATGTTTTAAATATTTGACACTAATTTTTTTTTCTCTACATGAACATAGGTGATGCCATGGAGAGCAGTAAGCCTGGTCCAGTGCAGGTTGTTTTGGTTCAGAAAGATCAACATTCCTTTGAGCTAGATGAGAAAGCCTTGGCCAGCATCCTCTTGCAGGACCACATCCGAGATCTTGATGTGGTGGTGGTTTCAGTGGCTGGTGCCTTCCGAAAGGGCAAGTCCTTCATTCTGGATTTTATGCTACGATACTTATATTCTCAGGTAAGATAGAATTATTTTATTTCAAGTAAAAAGTGAGACTTTTAATGTCCAAAAAAGCAAAATAAGCTCATAGATTATCCTTGGTGCATAAAAT
Organism: Colobus angolensis palliatus; assembly: GCF_000951035.1. Lineage (NCBI taxonomy): Eukaryota > Metazoa > Chordata > Mammalia > Primates > Cercopithecidae > Colobus > Colobus angolensis. The sequence goes on from NW_012115266.1 coordinate 6,583,479, forward strand.
TTTTAATTTAAGATTTAATGGAGATTTCTTACTTCTGTAGAAGGAAAGTGGCCATTCAAATTGGTTGGGTGACCCAGAAGAACCGTTAACAGGATTTTCATGGAGAGGGGGATCTGATCCGGAAACCACTGGGATTCAGATCTGGAGTGAAGTTTTCACTGTGGAGAAGCCAGGTGGGAAGAAGGTAAGAATGAAAATGACCTTACAGATTAACAACAGCAGTAACAACAAAATATGAACTTCAGCATGTACTGTGTTAACCCAATTAAAAACCTTTTATCAAAGAATTTAAAATGGGTAAAGTAAGAAAAGTTAAAAAGTCCCTGTTTTGTTCTGAAATTTTAGTCTATTGTGGATAAATAGGATTTTCTGACACAGATGTGAGAAGTTGTAGCTCTGATATCTAGCTGTAGTCTCCTTGGTCTGCTGATTGCTTTATTTTAATTTTCTTTTAAAAGCTATACAGACTTTCTCCTTTGCACCTAGCAGTACTTTATGTAGTATTGCCTAGGGCCATGTAGCATTTTAAGATGCAATTAAAAAATATTAATCTGTTGTTGACTCTGTTAATTCCTATTTCAACATGTGCTTCCTTGAATAATTCAGGATACAACTTATTGTGTATGACAACTTTCCTTCACACACTATTTTTGTGGGTGTGTGTATATCTGACTTGGGGAGAATTTAAAAAACACATAGCATTTTAATTTGTTTGAAACAGACCTTCTGCCTGTTACACTTTGTGCTCTTAACCAATTAAAGAAGCCAATGGCGGCCAGGTGCGGTGGCTCACACGCCTGTAATCCCAGCACTTTGGGAGGCCAAGGTGGGCAGATCACAAGGTTAGGAGTTTGAGACCAGCCTGGCCAACATAGTGAAACCCTGTCTCTACTAAAAATACAAAAAATTAGCTGGGTGGGTGGGCGCCTTTTCAATAAAAGGAAGGAAGATGTGAAAACAACTTTTTATTAAAGCGAATGATTTAAAATTAATACATATTGATTGTTTTTAAGGTTCTTAAATAAAATGCATGAATATAGTTTAAAAGGTCAAATACTACTGTAAGGCTTCTAACAGAAAGCAACTGTCATGTGTGTTATTCTCTTCTCTGCCCAGTTTTCACTTCTCGGAGGCTGATGCTCTTATGTGTTACCACTTCTGTTCTTTATTTCCTTACTCCTGTATGGGTGGCACAGACCTGGCCGTTGTTGTTCTGGGAGTTGAGCAGGGACATGGCATTGGGGATCTCGCTGTTCAGAAGGTGGGCATTCACTACCCCCCAGCTGTCAGTAGGGCTTCTTACCCGCAGTCTCATCCATGCCTTATAAGCTATGGGCATAGAGCCTCTCCATAGATTTCTTTGTAAGGATCGGGAGGAGTAAGTCATGTGTTTCTTTTTTTTTTTTTTTTTT
>NW_012115266.1:6586165-6586947 GCF_000951035.1 Colobus angolensis palliatus
CGATCTCCTGACCTCGTGATCCGCCCGTCTCAGCCTCCCAAAGTGCTGGGATTACAGGCTTGAGCCACCGTGCCCGGCCAATTTTTGTATTTTTAGTAGAGATAGGGTTTCACCATATTGGTCAGGCTGATCTTGAACTCCTGACCCCAGGTTATTTACCTGCCTGTGCTTCCCAAAGTGCTGGGATTACAAGCATGAGCCACTGTACCCAGCCTGCTGACATTGTTTCTGACAAGAAATACACTGTTATTCTTATTTTTGTTCTTTTGTACCTAATATGACTTTTTTGTCTGGTTGCTTTTTTTCTTTAAATTAAAAAGTTTTTTTTTCGTGGGTACATAGGTATATATATTTATGGGGTATGTCTGGTTGCTTTTAAGATTTTATCACTGTTTTTGAGAAAATTATGATGTGTTTTGATGTAGTTCATGTTTTTTGTGTATGGGTTTTATTGAGCTTCTTGAATCTGCAGATTTATAATTTTTATCAAATTTGGACATTTTAAGGTTATTATGTCTTCAAATTTTTTTAGTGTCTTATTCCCTTTGGAGACTGCTATTACATGTGCCTCTTGCTGCTTGAAGTTGTTCCACAGCTGACTGACGCTTTGTTCATTTAAAATTCTTGAGGCCGGGCGCGGTGGCTCACGCCTGTAATCCCAGCACTTGGGGAGGCCGAGGAGGGCAGATCACAAGGTCAGGAGATTGAGACCATCCTGGCTAACACGGTGAAACCCCGTCTCTACTAAAAGTACAAAAAATTAGCTGGGCGGGGTGGCGGGC
>NW_012115266.1:6594498-6595640 GCF_000951035.1 Colobus angolensis palliatus
TCAGGAGGCTGAGGAAAGAAAATTGCTTGAACCCGGGAGGTGGAGGTTGTGGTGAGCTGAAATCACTCCACTGCACTCCAGTCTGGGCGACAGAGCAAGACTGTCTCAAAAAAAAAAAAAGTTGTTTTCTGTTAATTTTAATATCTGTGTTAGTTCTGAGTCAGTTTTGATTGATTTTTCCCTTCATTTGGGTTATATTTTTCTGCTTCTTGTATGTCTGCAAATTTTTGATAGGATGTAGGCTTGTGGATTTTCCCTTGTTGGGTGCTGGTTATTTTTGCATTCCTATAAAATATCTAGCTGTATTCTGAGATGTAGTTAAGTAATTTGGAAACTTGTTTTTTTCTGTTCTTGCTGTTTAGATTTGTTAAATGGAGCCAGAGAGTGTTGGTAGTTATTCCTCATTACTGAGGCAAGACTCTGAGTACTTTTCCTAATTCCGCTTGAATTATGAGGTTTTTGTAGTCTGGCTGGAGGGAACAGGCATTATTCCTGAACTTGTGTGAGCACTGGAGATGGTTCACTCTGTCTTTTCAGTGGCTCCCTGTTCAGCCTCAGGCAGTTTTCCTTATACACATGCACTGATCAGTAGTTAGCTGAACACTTGTTGGGGAACCCTTTGCAGATCCCTGGGGTTCTTTATCTCTGTAACTTTTTCCTCTCAGGTACTTTGTGAATTCTAGTAGCTTTGGTCTCCTTGACTCTCCTGCTTTGTCTCTTCAACTCAGAGTTGTCTGGTTCTGCTTCGGTTCCCCCTCCCTGTGCCTTGACCAGTGAGCTGGGGCAATCCTGGACCTTACCTCATCTGTTTCTCTTCCTTCGGGGATCATTATTCTTCACTACTTAATGTCCAGTGCCTGGTAGACTGTTGTTTCATAAGTTTTGTCTGTTCCGTTTTGGCTCCAGGTGGGAGGGTACATTCTGTCTCTCTTACTCCGTTTTGACTGGAAGTGGAAGGTCCAACTTTTTCATTTTAAAGATGCTGTGCTAAAAAGACCCAGTGAAGTTAAGCTAGTTACTGTTAGTATTGGCATTCTAAGGTTCTATGACTTTAAATTCAGTGTTAGTTTTTTGTCTCATGCCTTCTTTCTACATTTTTTGTAACGTGTGGTAGATGTTAATAATTTTTTTTTTTTTTTTTT
>NW_012115266.1:6597316-6626471 GCF_000951035.1 Colobus angolensis palliatus
TCTCAAAAAGAAAAAAAAAAAATAGTTTAGGAAATCTGTATAATATTAGTAGTGAGGAAGCTTTGTTTTTAGTTACATGACTTTTATAGCTCTTACATTTTTTTATCCTGTTGAATTTCACTTTTGTAAAGCTCCATCCTTTTCATTGTCATCTGGGTTTCCTGCCTTAAAAAAATTAGTGGCTGGGCACAGTGGCTCATGCTTGTAATCCCAGCACTTAGGGAGGCCGAGGCATGCGGATCGTGAAGTCAGGAGTTGGAGACCAGCCTGGCCAACTTGGTGAAACCCCATCTCTACTAAAAATACAAAAATTTAGCCGGGTGTGGTGGTGTGCACCTGTAATGCCAGCTACTCAGGAGGCTGAGGCAGGAGAATCTCTTGAACCTGGGAGATGGAGGTTGCAGTGAGCCAAGGTCGCGCCATTGCACTCCAGCCTAGGTGACAAGAGTAAAACTCTGTCTCAAAAAAAACCCCCCCAAAAAAATAGACTGGGTGCGGTGGCTCACGCCTGTAATCCCAGCACTTTGGGAGGCCGAGGCAGGCGGATCATCTGAGGTCAGGAGTTTCAGACAAGCCTGACCAACATGGTGAAACCCTGTCTCCACTAAAAATACAAAAACTAGCCGGGCATGGTGGCTCATGGCTGTAATCCCAGCTACTCGGGAGGCTGAGGCGGGAGAATCGCTTGAACCTGGGAGGTGGAGGTTGCAGTGAGCCAAGATCGTGCTGTTGCACTCCAGCTTGGGCGACAGAGTGAAACTCTGTCTCAAAAAAAAAAATTGTATCTTTATTTTGTTTGTTTTAGGTTTTCAGGAAAATTAATTGGAAAGTGCCCAGTTCCCACACCCTCCTTCAGTTTGGTCTGTTGATTATATCTTATAATAATGTGATACATTTGTTACAATTAATATTTGAACCAATATATTGTCATTAGCTAAAGCCCATACATAGTTTACTTTAGGGCTCACTCATTGTGTTGTACATTGGATTTTGACAAGTGTATAGTGATATGTGTCCACTATTACTGTATCATACAGAACAGTCACTGCTCTAAACATTCTCTGTGCTGTACTTGTCTGTTCCTCTCTTCTTACCTCCCCACAAACTCCTCCACTGATCTTTTTACTGTCTCCATAGTTTTACCTCTACCGGAATGTCATATAGTTAGAATCATACAATATGCAGCCTTTTCAGATTGGCTTCTTTCACTTAGCAATGTGATTTTAAGATTTCTGCAACTCTTTTGTATCTTGATAGTTCATTTCTTTTTATTGCTGAATAGTATTCTGCATTATGAATGCACCAGTTTGTTCATCCATTTGCCTGTTGAAGGACATCTTGGTCCTTCAACCAAGGACTTTCAAATTTTGGGCTTTCAAATTTTGACAATTAAAAATAAAGCTCCTATAAATACTCATGTGTTGGTTTTTATTGAGACATAAGTTTTTCAGCTCCTTTGGGTATATACCAAAGAGTTTTTTTTTTTTTTTTTTGAGACAAAATCTCGCTCTGTCACCCAGGCTGGAGTGCAGCAGTATGGTCTTGGCTCACTGCAACCTCTGCCTCCTGGCTTCAAGCGATTCTCCTGCCTCAGCCTCCTGAGTAGCTGGGACTACAGGTGTGCACCCCCACGCCCGTATAATTTTTTTTTTTTTTCTTTTTGTATTTTTAGTAGAGACGGGGTTTTGCCATGTTAGCCAGGCTGATCTCAAACTCTGGACCTCAGGTGATCCACCTGCCTTGGCCTCCCAAAGTACTGGGATTGCAGGTGTGAGCCACTGTGCCTGTCCTAATTTTTGTATTTTTGGTAGAGACAGGATTTCACTGTGTTGGCCAGGTTGGTCTGGAACTCCTGGCCTCAAGTGATCCACCTGACTTGGCCTCCCTCCCAAAGGGCTAGGATTACAGGCATGAGCCATTGCACCCGACCTAATTTTTTAAATTTTGTGTAGAGACAGGGTCTCACTATGTTGCCCAGGCTAGTATTGAACTCCTGGGCTCAAGTGATGCTGCCGCCATGGCCTCCTACGTGTTGGTATTATAGGTGTGAGCCACTGCCAAGATGAGTATTTTTTAGATTCTTTTTCAACAACAAAAATCATCCAAATGCCTGGCTGGGTAATGAGCTAATTGCTTTCAACTTTTGACTGTTTCAATTGGTGGGGCAATTTTTGCCTTCCATATTGCTCTGTATTCCTCTGGATAATCTTCAGAAGAGTGCTGTAGTCAAAGCAAAGTACCTAAATAGTTGTACAGAACCTACAAGCGGGTGCTTAAGGGTCACGTAAATATTACCTGTACTTTTCCATTTCTCCTTTACATTTTCCTCCTTAGTTTAATCTCTTTTGTTTGTATTTTCCTTTTTTTAGGTTGCAGTTGTTCTGATGGATACCCAGGGGGCATTTGACAGCCAGTCAACTGTGAAAGACTGTGCTACCATCTTTGCTCTAAGCACTATGACTAGTTCTGTTCAGGTAAAAACCACTTGACTCGGAAAAAAGCTTGCAAAGGAAATAAGATAAAGGGAGGAAATACAGTTTTGATTATTCTGTTAACAGAATTTCTGTGATGATATGTAAATATTTTTAAACTGTAGATTCAGTTAAACTCTTAAAAGTTTGAGAAGGAGCCAAAGAATTTTTCCTCTTTGGTCATAATTATATATAAAGTTCAAAAAATGGAAATTTATATCTATTACATCATATAGGAAGTATAGATTTGATAAGAACTTAGGAAAACTATATTTTAAACTGTAAAGGAAGAATTTTTGACTTCAACCTTATGTGCATAGTTTTCCAAAAGACAGATCATATTACTGTTTGAACAGGCCTCATGTTCTTATATGCAAGTCTTTAATTGTTCAAAGCTTCTGTCAGCCCTTTAGGCTTATTTGGGATTTGTTTGAAGTAAGCCAGAATAGTATCAATCTGGATTTTTGTTTTCTAGATTTATAATTTATCCCAGAACATTCAAGAAGATGATCTTCAACAGCTGCAGGTATATGTTTCTCATAACAATTTTAACAGCATATTATTTAAAAGTTTAAAGATTAAGAAAAATTTTACGACTAAGTAGTTTTTGGCAAAAGATTGAAATGTAGAGGAAGGTTTTTGGTTCATAGTAATTCTATACTATGTATATCCATTGGTGGGGTGGAGCAGGGGCAGTTCGGGAAGGCCTTAATGATTTGAGCAGAGAATGAAAGAAAGTGGGCAAGTGAGTCCTTCAGATCCATTTGGGTGGAAAACTGTTACAGCAGAGGAGCAGCTGCTGAAAGACAGACCCTGCGGGGAGTGTGCTTGGCAAGATCAAGGAATGGCAAGGAGGCCCGTGGGTAGGATTGGAGAGTGTGACAGGAAGGGGCTAAGTGATGAAGTCAGAGAGGCAGTGAGGTCCCACTCATGCTGGGTCTTTTCTCTGGGGAAGGTGGGAGCCATGGGAGGGTCATCAGCAATGATGTTATCTGACATGTTGTAAAGGGATCATTCTGGCTGCCATGTTCAGAATAGGTTTTTTTTTTGAGACGAAGTTTTGCTCTTGTCCCTAGGCTGGAGTGCAATGGTGCAATCTTGGCTCACTGCAAGCTGGGGTTACAGACAGGTGTGTGCCACCACACCTGGCTGATTTTTGTATTTTTTTTTTTTTTGAGACGGAGTCTTGCTCTGTCCCCCAGGCTGGAGTGCAGTGGCCGGATCTCAGCTCACTGCAAGCTCTGCCTCCCGGGTTCGCGCCATTCTCCTGCCTCAGCCTCCCGGAGTAGCTGGGACTACAGGCGCCCGCTACCTCGCCCGGCTAGTTTTTGTATTTTTTTTAGTAGAGACAGGGTTTCACCGTGTTAGCCAGGATGGTCTCGATCTCCTGACCTCGTGATCCGCCCGTCTCGGCCTCCCAAAGTGCTGGGATTACAGGCTTGAGCCACCGCGCCCGGCCTGATTTTTGTATTTTTAATAGAGACGGGATTTCACCATGTCAGTCAGGCTGGTCTCAAACTGTTGACCTCGTGATCCGCCAGCCTTGGTCTCCCAAAGTGTTGGGATTACAGGCGTGAGCCACCGCGCCTGGCCTATTTTTTTCTCCTTTTTTATAGCAGCAGTTCTTATCTGTTTTTCCCACAAAATGCTCTTTCATGAGTATTTGAAATTGCATCCAGGGTTGGATGCAATTCCTGGTATATTGCTCTAATGCTACTTCTCCCACTGACACTCAAGAAAGCATCAGAATGTGAGTGAGTAAGGGTGTCATTATTATAGGGATTACCTCGAATTAGTTATATTTATTTAAAAAAACAAGGAAATTTCCTCCTAAACCTCGATCCTTAATGTTGCTTATGGCAATTGCCTGTACTTCATAATTGGTAGTACTATACCAGTGCCATGGCTCAGTGGTTGAGAGCTGTTGCTCTGTAAAACTTCCATCACAACTTGAGTTGGTCACCGTTTCACCTGAAATTTATTCCTTTCTAAGCTCCTTCCTTTCAACCATTTTTCGAATGCTTACCTTGTATGAGGTAGAGGGCCAAGTGCTGTAGATGCAAGGTCAAATTCACAGGTACCAGGTGCTAGGACTTTAGCATGTTTTTCTTAGAGACACAATTCAACCCATAAGAGGTAGTAAGTAGATTATGATGCAGTTATGTAATTCACCTTGTTTCACATGACAAGGCTGTTGGTGGACTCAAACAACTGTGTAATATAAATGTTACAGAGGAGAAAATAATATGTTTATGTGCCTGGAAATCCATAAGAATCAACTAGAAAATTATTTGGAGCTTAAAAAATAATTAAGGTCTCCATCACAAAATACAGGTACAAAATCATTAGGTTTTCCTCTCTACTAACAATAATCAATTAAAAAATATAATGGAAAAAATTGATTATAGCAACAAAATAATGAAAACAGAATAAACTTAAAAAAGATCTATGTGGCGCACTTGAGAATTGTATGAGGCATATAAAATATTTAACATGCAGAAATATGCCTTGTTTCTTCTATATGGGGATGATAATAGCCAACATATATTTATTGCTTTTACTCTGTACTATTACAGACACTGCAGTGTGTTATAAACATCTCATTTTAGACTGAGAATTATAAAATTGTCAGTTCTTCCCCACTAAACAAAATCATAAAGGCGTTATTTTGGGAACTTGACAGAATTGTTGTGAAATTCATTTGGAAAGTTGAATTGTATAACAGCCAAGAAAATTACAGGGGAAATATGAGATAATTGACTTAGTATATATTATAAATCTGTAATTACAAGAACATGGCATTGGTTCAGGAAAAATAGATCAATGCACTATACTTATGATATGCTACATTTTCATGTATTTTATTCTACTTAAGAATATATACACATATACCATAAAGGATAGATCAGTCAATAAATGGTATTAGGACAGTTGGCTATGTATTTAGATAAATTAGAAATTATATTCCTCTTTGGAATGCTGAGGCAGGCTGATCACCTGAGTTCGGGTGTTTGAGACCATCTTGGCCAACATGGTGAAACCCTGTCTCTACTAAAAACACAAAAATTAGCCAGGCATGGTGGCACATGCCTGTAATCCCAGCACTTTGGGAGGCTGAGGCGGGTTAATCATGAGGTCAGGAGTTCAAGACCAGCCTGGCAAACATGGAGAAATCCCATCTCTACTAAAAATACAAAAATTAACTGGGTGTTGATGTTCATGAAGAACCTTCTGATTAAACACATTAATATTTCTTCAGTGAAATATATGACCAATAAAATGGGGGTAAATAAGCCTATAAAAAAACTTCGTGTCAGTTGAAGGCAGGTTTTTCTTCCAAATAAGTTTCCCACCTAACCTGGATTTTTAGTACTTTTTTTTTTTTTTTTTTTTGAGATGGAGTCTCCCTCAGTTGCCCAGGCTGGAGTGCAGTGGCACAATCTTGGCTCACTGCAACCTCCGCCTCCCAAGTTCAGGTGATTCTGCTGCCTTAGCCTTCCAAGTAGCTGGGACTGCAGGTGTGTGCCACCACGCCTGGCTAATTTTTTTGTACTTTTAGTAGAGACAGGGTTTCACTATGTTGGTCAGACTGACCTTGAACCGCTAATCTGAAATGATCCACCTGCGTTATCCTCCCAAAGTACCAAGATTACAGGTGTGAGCCACATGCCTGGCCTTTTTATTTTTTTGCTTTTTTTTTTTAGAGACAGCATCTCACTCTGCTGCCTAGGCTGGAGTGCAGTGGTGTGATCTTGGCTCACTGCAGCCTCCACCTCCTGGGCTCAAGCAATTCTCCTTCCTCAGCCTCCTGAGAAACTGGGATTACAGGCATGTGCCACCATGCCCAGTTAATTTTTGTATTTTTAGTAGAGACAGGGTTTCGCCATGTTGGCGAGGCTAGTCTCGAACTCCTGACCTCAAGTGATCCGCCCGCCTTGGCCTCCCGAAGTGCTGGGATTACAGGCGTGAATCACAGCAGCCAGACCTGCCGAGAGGCTTTTCTCAAATATCTAACTGGTGGTCCTTGACTACCTATTTAAGAGAGAGCCACTAACAATCCAACTGGGAGCTTCGATAAGAGGGTAGGCCTTAGGTACTGGTTTGGATCACAATGAGGTAGGTGGTTGAGCAAGGTTATCTAGCTATTTTGTTGCCAACTCCTAAATATCTGTTTTTTGCAGATATTTATTCTTGAGTTGTCAGTTTCCCTGGAGAAAATTTCTTTAAATTCCTGCATTGGTGGGTAGAAGCTTGTTGTGGCAACCAGTAGGGTGAGAGGGCTAAGGAGTCCCACTGCTCACTATGTGGACTTTGATTTAAGTACCTGTTTCCAGGAAAGTAGGAGACTTACTCCTAACCTCAGTTGAGTATGGTATTTAAGTCTAGATTTTTTTGTTGTTGTTGATTTATCTTCTCCAAATAGTACACTTCCCATCTTCTATGGAGGCAGGAAAAATATGGGGGTTAGAGAGGGGTACCTGGGAATGTAGATACTTTCTCCTAAGACTCACATATTTCCTAGTTTTCAGCTGCACTCCTACACTTCCTCCTGTAAGGTAACTGCATGCTTATAATTTCTGGGCATTTCAGGGATTCTACTGAGATACTTTGCTTCTTCCTTGTTGGTCCCTGTCTCTTCCAGATTTCTTAGCAGAACAGAGAAAGCCAAAACTTAAGACAGTTCTCATTTGTCTATTTTCTATCCAGAATGTTTTTGACAGGTCTTTTCTGCTGACTGCTTTGTACTGTTTATTTACTTTTAAACTTCGTTTTGTTATGATTTTAGTGAGGCTTCTTGAAGAAATAGAGGTAAATATACATGTAAACCTTAACCTTAAAGAATTTAGTCATTTGAATGGTATAAATATTATAGACCTAATACTTTTCTTGCTGCTGGAAATCCAGTAGTGCATAAAACAGAGAAATATTCCTGCCCTCGTGGAGTTTAAATGCTAGTAGAAAGACAGATGCAAATCAAGACAAGAAGAGGTATAGTACATTAGATAATGATAAATGTTAAGAAAAAAATTTTTAAGGCCGGGCGTGGTGGCTCACGCCTGTAATCCCAGCACTTTGAGAGGCGAAGGCGGGTGGATCGCCTGGGGTCAGGAGTTCGAGACCAGCCTGACCAGCATGGAGAAACCCCTTCTCTACTAAAAATACAAAATTAGCTGGGCGTGGTGGCACATGCCTGTAATCCCAGCTACTCAGGAGGCTGAGTCAGGAGAATAGCTTGAACCCGGGAGGCGGAGGTTGCGGTGAGCCATGCGCCATCACACTCCAGCCTGGGCAATAAGAGCACAGAGCACAACTCTGTCTCAAAAAAAAAAAAATTTTTTTTAAAGACACGAAGTAGGAAATAAGTAGGAAATATTATTGGCAAACCTGTAATCTTTTTAGGTAGATGGCCATGGAAGGCTTCACTGAGAAGGAGCCATTTGAAAGACCTTACTTACTTAAGAAGTGAGGGAGCAGATCATGAGGATATTTGGGAGAAGAACTTACAGTTAGTGGGAGGAGCCAGTATGAAGGTCCTAAGGCAGCAGTGTGCCCTGTATGTTTGAAGAACAGGAAGGAGGGCCAGTGTGGCAGCATCACACTGTAAGGACTGGCTTTAATACTGAATGAAGTTGCAGGGTTTTGAGCAAAGCCATGATATGATCTGACTAACCATGTTATAACAGAGTCAATGTGGTTGCTGTATTGAGAATAGCCCATAGGGAGTCACGAGCTGAGGCAGTTAGGAGGCTATTGCAGTATTCCAAGCCACATGGAAATAGTGAGTGGCTGGATTCTGGATTTGCTGATGAATTGGGATGTGGGATGTGAGCAGGGAATAACCAAGATGATTTTAAGGTTCATGACTCCTGTGGGCTTTTGAAACTGGAGAACCCTGGTATCAATATAAATATAATGAATACTTTGCTAAAAAAAGCCATAGAACTATTTTAAGTAATTTTGCTTTACAAACCATAATGCTTCTTTTTTAAAGCTCTTCACAGAATACGGTCGTCTGGCAATGGATGAAATTTTCCAAAAGCCTTTCCAGGTTAGAATATTTATTTTAAATATAATTCATATATTTGTTTTTGTTCATAGATCAGCAAACTACAGCTCATAGGCCAAATCTAGCCTGCCACCTGTTTTTATGACTGTGAGCTAAGAATGGTTTTTACATTTTTAAATGGTTGAAAAAAATGAGCAATACTATTTTATGACATGGAAATTGTCTGAAATTCAAATGTCAGTGTCTATAGATAAAATTTTAGTGGAACACAGCCATGCTCATTTGTCTTTGTACTGTCTGTGACTGCTTTCCTGCTACAATGGCAGAGTTGAGTAATTACTTAAAAAATAAACTCTCTGGGTTGGGCATTTTGGCTTACACCTGTAATCCCAGCACTTTGAGAGGCCAAGGCAGGCAGATCACCTAAGGTCAAGAGTTCAAGACCAACTTGGCCAACATGGAATCTGTCTCTATTAAAAATACAAAAATTAGCTGGTGTGGTGGTGGGTGCCTGTAATCTCAGCTACTCAGGAGGCTAAGGCAGGAGGGTTGCTTGAGCCTGGTAGGCCCAACCTCTTAAAAAAAAAAAAGAAAGAAAAAAAAGTAAATCCTTCAGTACGTATCTTTACCCCCTTTTTAGAAGCTGGCATTATGCAAAGACGTATTGCAGTTGTTCTCTTGAAAATGTGTTTATGCATGTTAAAATATGTTCTGGTCTTTTCTTAAATAGACACTGATGTTTTTGGTTAGAGATTGGAGTTTCCCTTATGAATACAGCTACGGACTCCAAGGAGGAATGGCATTTTTGGATAAGCGTTTACAGGTAAGTGGGACTGTAATCTTCTGAGGAATTATCTCAGAGTGGTGATAGCTTTCTCATTTGCCTTTGGCTATTGTGTTTAAAGCAATTATTGAAAATGATATTGAATACATTAACTATATATGAATCTTAATGCAAGCTAATATTATTTATTCCTGATAAGATTAAAGAACCTGTATATACAGTGCACAGGAACTGTAGAAGAAAACTCTGGGCCAGTGCCCAAGCTTTGATTATAATTTCCATTTTACATTTTAAACCAAGTTCTGTATGTGTCTTTAGAAGTCACACTCAGAATCTTAGTTATGTTATTCTTATTCAAAATTTTTACTTATTTTGGGATAAACAGGCCTAACCTGTTCCCCCAAACCAAAACACAGGAATCCTTTGTCTGTCACTACTCATTGGTTAGATCCTCCTTCATCCGCACAAACTATCCCTTATGTAATACTCTTTTTAAAAAAAAGAAATTCTTCCGCACCTGATTTGTTAGCTATAGGAGTCAAGCCATGGGTAATCAGATTTGTGTGTTTATTGCTTCTTAGGGTTCTGAGTTTTCTCATTTGGCCACTATGATCCATCAGAGCGGAGGAGTCTTCTTACCTTTATCCTTATACTAGTTGTCCCTAGTAAAGAAAACCAAAAGACTTTTGGTTGGTAAATTGTTGGTCTTCATTGGCAGGTGAAGGAACATCAACATGAAGAAATTCAGAATGTTCGAAATCACATTCACTCATGTTTCTCGGATGTCACCTGCTTTCTCTTACCACATCCAGGACTCCAGGTGGCCACAAGCCCTGACTTTGATGGGAAATTGAAAGGTGTGTTCCAAGTGTTACTTTAAATGTGTGATTTGAACTTTGGAATTAAAAATAATGAATCACTTACAAATCAAGTGAATGCTTAAGAAAAATGGTGTGCTGTCTTAGAGTAGTATTTAAAGTCTAGTTCAGATTTTGCTCCTGACTTAATGCACCCATCAGAATTAGTTTGCGTTGACTTCTCCACCTGTAATGGTGGTGTTCATATCCATTAGTAGTCTTTCTAAGAGACTCGTTATGGTTCTTGGTTTATAAGAGATATAAATACTAAATAAAGGAAGACTAAACATTAGTCAGCTAATATTAAGTAAAATTAACTTCCCAAGGGAAGGCAGCATGATGCATGGCAGAGCCATTATTTTCATCTTATTTGTGATTATAGCAAAACCTGGTGCTGGGTCATGTGCTAATGTCAGGAAGTGCTAACTAAGTGGTAGGTGAGAGGAATTGTAGTTGGGACTCTTGGGCTCCATTATCTTATTTTTGTTCCTTTTTCATTAAGGCCTTGAGTCATTAAATGGCCGGCCCTTGATTTACACATGTGTTAAACTGAGCACTTGTTAATAAGCTTATCCGAGTCTCTCAGATTGCTGGTAATGTTTGCAACACTATGCTAGGTAGTTTGATACTTATGCTCCCAGTAATTCCATGAAGTTGATGTAATTTCCTTTATCTTATATGTGAGGAAAATGGCAAAAATAGTTAAGGAAAAGGAGGAAAGTTAAGTAACTTGCTCAAATTGCTCTGCTAGTAAGTAAGTGGTGAGGCGTAGATCTGCATCCAAGTTCTTGTTGCTCCAAACCCATACTGGGCTAAAATAGGGGTTCTTCTGTTATATGGAGGAAATCATGTAGAGGATATGTACTGTTTAGTTACTACTAAAAGGTTTTGAAGTGAATGGTTTTCATAGCCTTATATTAAATATAAAGTGCATCATTTTCAACCTATTTGATTTAGTTGATCCAAGAAAATGAATGTTCAACTCAAGATTTCCATTCCAGCTGGTCTTAATATTGCAAAGAAACTGAGTAAAAGAGACTTAACCTTTACCTTTTATTTGTCACTTCTCTGATATTTTTACATGGTTGGCAGCTTTCCTGAGGAGGAGACTTCCCTGGCCTGTTTCATGGCAATTGAAAGATCTAAGATTATTGCTTTGGGAGAGAAATCTGCTTGGCAAGCATTGGACCTAGAATCTTTTACCTGAAAAGCAGTTTCAAGGGAGTTTTCAGAGCTGAGTAGGGAGAGAAAGTTGAGTGTGTGTGTGTGTGTGTGTGTGTGTGTGTGTCTGTCTAGGTAATATATTGTTTAGGATTATAATGCTCCATTATTAGTTGTACTTTTACCAACCTGAACTCGGATTTGTTCATCACTGATGGAAATGTGTCCAGTGGAATTCTTAAATGGAGGTGTTAGGAGAGGGTGAATTAGAGTGACTCCTAGTGATTATCCAGTATAAACACACACAAATGGCATTCTTCCATAGTTTCAGTTTTAATATTCCAGTGCATTGCTTTAAAGTTTGTTTTCATTTTTATCATGTTATTCAGGGAGTAGGCAGAGTTTTTTTAAAGTTCAGTAACCCTGGCTTTTTTAGCATCACTATGCCTGGCTAATTTTTTTATTTTTTATAGAGATAGGGTCTCCCTATGTTGCCCAGGCTGGTCTCGAACTCCTGACCTCAAGTGATCCTCCCACCTCCCACTTCAACTTCTTAAAGTGTTGGGATTACTGGCATGAGCCACCACGCCCAGCCAGTACTTTTTTAAATGGAAAGATTTGAAAAATAAAAATTTGCTTCTTTGCCTAACTTTAAAATGTTAAAAATATGTTAAAAGCCTGCCCTCTGTGTTTATTTAAGGAACTACATTATTATGAGGATTGTTTATGAAGAATTCTTACTAGCTCTACAAAGGTTTATGTACATTTTAGATTTGGAATTTTAGGGAACTTCTTAACCGAGATATTGAAAGGTTTTGAGTGAAGAGTAAATTGGATGCTAAATTGCAAGTAGCAGGTGATTTGTATTTGGCAAGTGCTAGCTTGAGAACCACACACATTTTATTGTAGGAGACCTGTTAGTAGAACTAATGTAGTTTTCAGAATTAAAAGATAGACATTATATTTTCTCTAGTATATACTTGTGCAGTTCCATGGTTGAGATTCTGCAGTCCTGTTCCATGTAACTTGGAAAATAGACAACATTAGCCTGAGGTTGTTAGGGCTAATCCATAAAAAGAACTTAAAATGTAATTTTTGTAGAACATTTAAATTTCATAAGAACTACATTCTGAAACTATTTCTGCAAATGTTCCCCCAGATACTTTAGGAATTATTCCAGTGGTTTTATTTTAGTTTTAAAGATCAACTGCTTATTTAGAGGTAGATGCCTGCCAAACATGATCTTAGTTTTGGTATAACTGATACTGAGCTGCTGTTTCTTGCAGTAATTAGCTAGCATAGCTGCTGAGTTTTTGTTGTTGTTGTTTTTGTTTGTTTGTTGTTTTTTGAGACGGAGTCTTGCTCTGTCACCCAGGCTGGAGTGCAGTGGCTGGATCTCCGCTCACTGTAAGCTCCGCCTCCTGGGTTTACGCCATTCTCCTGCCTCAGCCTCCCGAGTAGCTGGGACTACAGGCACCCACCACCTCACCCAGCTAGTTTTTTGTATTTTTTAGTAGAGACGGGGTTTCACCGTGTTAGCCAGGATGGTCTCGATCTCCTGACCTTGTGATCCGCCTGTCTCGGCCTCCCAAAGTGCTGGGATTACAGGCTTGAGCCACCGTACCTGGCCTTGTTTGTTTGTTTTTTGAGACAGAGTCTTGTCTGCACTCTGTTGCCCAGGCTGGAGTGCAGTGGTGCAATCTCAGCTCACTGCCACCTCCGCCTCCCGGGCTCAAGTGATTCTTGTGCCACATTCTCCCGAGTAACTGGGATTGCAGGAGTACACTGCCATACCTGGATAATTTTTGTATTTTTAGTAGAAACGGGATTTCACCATGTTGGCCAGGCTGGTCTTGAACTCCTGGCCTCAAGCAATCTGCCCCCCCTTGGCCTCTCAAGGTGCTGGGATTACAGGTGCGAGCCACCACGCTAGGCCTAGAGTAGCTGCTCTTTGAGAATACTTTTCATCAGATGCAGGATGACTGTGTTGTCAGCATAAAGAAAATTGTCATCTTGCTATTTACTGTCACAGGGAGACCTAATACAGTAACTGCTGAGTTGTGTAGTTAGAAATTACACAGGAGGGTTTATAGGGCACAGTCTTCTTTGACACCATTGAAGATTGAGATTGTTTCTGTTATGAGACAGTTCTTGTCTATTCTGATTTTAAAACTGTTATTTTGGTGTAGGCTTCATAGAAACATGAGTGGCATATAGGGTCTGTACAGCTTGTTAAAGTGGCAAGTGTAGCATCTGGATCCTGCTACAACTTCTTGTGTGAGGTATTTTTGAAACACTCAGTCTTTCAGTGTGATGGAAATTGAAACCATACAAAAAGGTTTTTTGAATATATAATACATTCACATATTTAAAATGTTATAAAGGATTAAAAAGTACTCAGTGAAAAGTCTCTCTTCCATTTTTGTAGGCTTTCAGAGTTTCTTTAGTATATGAAAGCAAATGTGAATGTGTACAGAAATGGCCTATTATGTATACTTTTATACTTTTTCACTACAAGGTTATAAAGTACTTTTCCCATGCTTTTCTTGAAATTTTAATTTCATTTTTCATGTTATAGTCTGTTGGTGGAGTATTGAAGAGTTCTTATTTGATGTGGGCTCCTACCTGCTTTTTTTTCAGTGTATAGCTGGGAACCCAAGAAGATGTTAGAAGATGATGTAAATCAGCTTTTCTGTATTTTAATTCTCCTATGTCTTTGTAGTTGGACCAGCCAATAATTCTTACCTTGAGGAAAGAGCTCTATTTAATGGCTCTCCTGATCCCTCTGTGGGAACCTTGTAGAAACTGCAGAGAATCTGTCACCTTTCTTGAGTTAGTGGTCTTTTCATTTTGGTGTGGTTCCAAGGGTCTCTGAGGAGATAATAGAAAATAAATATAATGAGGGGCAGGTACTTCTTCTTTTAACATTAAAAATATTAACAAGAATAAATCAAATAGATGACCAGTGATTTCTAATTGATTTAAAGGAGTAGTGTGAGGGCGTGGCAAAGGCCTGAGACAACTTGAGAGGTTGAAAATTGACTTGTTGAAGACCTTGTTATTGAAATTCTTTTTTTTTTTTTTTTTCTGAGATGGAGTTTCACTCTGTTGCCCAGGCTGGAGTGCAGTGGTACGATCTTGGCTCACTGCAACCTCTGCCTCCCGGGTTCAAGCTATTCTCTGCCTCAGCCTCCCAAGTAGCTGGGATTACAGGCACCTGCCACCACCTCCGGCTAATTTTTGCATTTTTAGTAGAGACGGGGTTTCACCATCTTGGCCAGACTGGTCTTGAACTCCTGATCCACCTGCCTTGACCTCCCGAAGTGCTGGGATTACAGGCATGAGTCACTGTGCACGGCCATCAAATTATTAAAAAGTGAAATTTCTTGAAAGGCTAGGGAGTAGACCAGATATCCCAGAGTGAAAACCAAGGTAAGGATATTCTTCATATATAGTATTCTATTTTGAACTAGAGAAGACTTTCTACTACAGTGGGGAAGGAAAAAACTGAAGGTACATTGGGACAGAGATCTATCAGCAACCTGATCATAGCCAGAAAGTGTCAAAACATAGTCTCAGACCCCTTCTTCTCTCCCACGTTTTTTTTTTTTCCTTGAGATGGAGTCTCACTCTTGTTGCCCAGGCTGGAGTGCAATGGTGCAACCTCGGCCCACTGCAACCTCCTCCTCCTGGGTTCAAGTGATTCTCCTGTCTCACCCTTCTGAGTAGCTGGGATTACAGACACCCACCACCATGCCCGGTTAGTTTTTCTATTTTTAGTAGAGACGGGGTTTCACTGTTGGTCAGGCTGGTCTCCTGACCTTAGGCGATCCACCTGCCTTGGCCTTCCAAAGTGCTGGGATTATGGGCAGGAGCCACCAGGCCAGCTTCTCTCCCACTTTCTACAACCAATGTTAAAAGCACTAGACTGGGAAGATTGCATTTTATGTTCACTTTGGTTGAATAAGGCTGTTTGGGTTATTTTTTCCTTCTTTGTGGTCCTGTGAACAGATATTGCTGGTGAATTCAAAGAGCAGTTACAGGTACTGATACCGTATGTATTAAACCCATCTAAGTTAATGGAAAAGGAGATCAATGGCTCAAAGGTCACCTGTCGGGGACTATTGGAGTATTTTAAGGTAAATATGGATTTTAATTAATAAAATTTTTGATTTTTGGTAAAGCTGATCTAACTTGTAAATCAACTTGAATTTAAATATTTTGAAACTTAAAATTTTCTGGGGGAGATGGTGAAAGGCATTTTCAGAGACCTTGGTGTCCTTCCAGGAGTGGGCCATTGGGTGGCAGTATTGGTCTAAGAACCAAATGGATGTTCTTTGCACTCTCTTAGAGGAGCAATTAGCTGTGACTAAAGGAAGATTGTTCCTCAAGGAAGATGGTGTGGACAGGAGGTGGTTAGGAAGTTGCTGTGAGTAGGAGGAGACGGCACCTAGATGTGACACGACTACCTCAAGGCGGATGGTCACTCTGCCCACAGGTAGTGGTGAGGCCAGCGTGCATGGGGAGCTGGATGGGAATCCTAGCCTCTGTAGGTTTGTGCTGCTTGAGAACATTTTTAGTTAACTAAAAATGCTAACATGCACTCAAAGGTGTGTGGTGTGTTTTTGCTAATTCCTGGTTGTTGATCTAAGTGTTTAGGAAAATGCAGTTGTATGGTCACTTTCTAAAAATTAATTATGAGTAAGATATGACTGCATAACATTTTATAGCAGTTTTTATGTTTATATTTTAAGGCATATATTAAAATTTATCAAGGAGAAGATCTGCCTCACCCCAAGTCCATGCTTCAGGTAAACAATGATTTGACATCCTAAATGCTACCCTTCAGTTACCTGAGTTGACCTGTATACAATAAGCAGAGTTCTTCAGGAAGAGAATGTGCTTTTTCTCCTTTTTCATTATGCTGAGGTCTGTTAATTTTTTTTTTTAGCACATTTTGCAGTAGTGTGGCCTCCTAGTTCACTTTGCAGTAATGTGACCTTCTGGTTCACTTGTTTGTATTCATGGTTGTACAGTTGAAATGGCTTCTCCTCACTGGGCCTAGTCTTTTCACCAAACACATTTCGGGAAGCACAGTTTATTATACTTGGGTGAAACATACCCACCATGCTAGACAAGCAATTTCCTGTCATCTGTTGTTTATTTTTTAAATTTTTATATAATTTATAATTTTTTGAGACAGAGTCTCACTCTTGAGAAGGCTGGAGTGCAGTGGCATGATCTCAGCTCACCGCAACCTCTACCTCCTGGGTTCAAGTGATTCTCGTGCCTCAGCCTCCCGAGTAGCTGGGATTATAGGCATATACCACCATGCCTGGCTAATTTTTGTGTTTTTAATAGAGATCGGTTTAGCCATGTTGCCCAGGCTGGTCTCGAACTCCTGGACTCAAGCAATCCGACCGTCTTGGCCTCCCGAAGTGCTGGGATTATAGGGGTGAGCCGCTGTGCCTGGCCATACTTTTTTTAATTAAAAAAAAAAAAATAGGGATGTGGTCTTGCTGTGTTGCTCAGGCTGGTCTTAAACTTGGCTCAAGCGATGTGCCTGCCTCAGCCTCCCAAAGTGCTAAGATTAAAGGTGTAAGCCCCCATGCCTGACCTATTGTTTACTTTAGTGGAACATGTCCTGACATACCTGTTTACTATTCACTAATCAGGTTTTTAATTTGCAACTAGAAGATCATTTGGTTAAAACATAATTTTTACTTTCATGTGCTGAACATAAGGGGATTTATTGCCAAGTGTTGATTTCTTTTGTAGCAGAAAATTTTCATAAAGGGAGCTAGAGCCTGGGATTGACATTGCAGATAATTTTTTCCTTTTTTTTTTTGAGACGGAGTCTTGCTCTGTTGCTCAGGCTGGAGTGCAGTGGCGCGAGCTCGGCTCACTGCAAGCTCCGCCTCCTGGGTTCATGCCATTCTCCTGCCTCAGCCTCCCAAGCAGCTGGGACTACAGGCACCCGCCACCATGCCTGGCTAATTTTTTTTGTATTTTTAGTAGAGATGGAGTTTCACAGTGTTAGCCAGGATGATCTCTATCTCCTGACCTTGTGATCCACCCACCTCAGCCTCCCAAAGTGCTGGGATTACAGGCATGAGCCACCGCGCCTGGCACCTCCCCCCTCCTTTTTTTTTTTTGAGACGGAGTCTCGCTCTGTCGCCCAGGCTGGAGTGCAGTGGCGCGAGCTCGGCTCACTGCAAGCTCCGCCTCCTGGGTTCATGCCATTCTCCTGCCTCAGCCTCCCAAGCAGCTGGGACTACAGGCACCCGCCACCATGCCTGGCTAATTTTTTTTGTATTTTTAGTAGAGATGGAGTTTCACAGTGTTAGCCAGGATGATCTCTATCTCCTGACCTTGTGATCCACCCACCTCAGCCTCCCAAAGTGCTGGGATTACAGGCATGAGCCACCGCGCCTGGCACCTCCCCCCTCCTTTTTTTTTTTTGAGACGGAGTCTCGCTCTGTCGCCCAGGCTGGAGTGCAGTGGCCGGATCTCAGCTCACTGCATGCTCCGCCTCCCGGGTTTACGCCATTCTCCTGCCTCAGCCTCCCGAGTAGCTGGGACTACAGGCGCCCGCCACCTCGCCCGGCTAGCTTTTTGTATTTTTTAGTAGAGACGGGGTTTCACCGTGTTAGCCAGGATGGTCTCGATCTCCTGACCTCGTGATCCGCCTGTCTCGGCCTCCCAAAGTGCTGGGATTACAGGCATGAGCCACCACACCCAACCTTTCCTCCTTTTTTTTTTTTTTTTTTTTTTTGACTCACATCTATTTTTTTCAAGTTGAAGCAATGGAGCCAGGTGTGGTGGCTTACGCCTGTAATCCCAGCACTTTGAGAGGCTGAGGTGGATAGATCACTTGAGCCTGGGTGTTCAAGATCAGCTTGGGCAATATAGAGAGACTCTAGCTGTGCAAAACAAAAACTTCAAAAGTTAGCCAAGCGTGGTGGCATGCACTGGCGGGAGGATGGCTTGCATTCAGGAGATGAAGGTTGCCATGTGCTGAGATCACCAGTGAACTCCAGCCTGGGTGACAGAGTGAGACTCTGTCTCAAAAAAATAAAATTTAAACAATTAAAAAATAAATTAATGCAATGGAAATAGTATTTTCCTTGAATTTTGGAGATTTAATTTTTGCTAAAGATTCTTATGTATAAGAATACATATTTCTATGTATATGAACTTCTACCATTTTTTTGGGTAGAAAATTTGGCAGAGAAAGTGTATTTTATGTCATCAGTTGAACTATATGGAAATCTAGAAAAATAGGAAGAATGGGGATTAGAGAAGATTTTTTATTAGGTTATTTGTGGAGGAATGTTAAAAGAAGAAGGATTTATAGTTCATGTTTTTCTCTCTTAAAAGGCCACTGCTGAAGCCAACAACTTAGCAGCTGCAGCCTCTGCCAAGGACATTTATTATAACAACATGGAAGAGGTACGTGGGACATACGCCTTATTCTGAAATATCTGTAACCTGTCTGGGCATTGTTGTGGACTTCAAAAGCCCAACTTGATCCTACTTAATGTATCTTTAAGTGATGAGGCAACAAAGTTATATTCAGGTTGTCCTGGTAACGGGGGCCTTCTAATTATTACCATTTCTTTTTTTGTTTGTCTGTTTTTGTTTTGTTTTGTTTGAATAGCAAATAGTTTATTGGTAAGTATGTGGTTTCAGTGGGAGTAATAAATTCACACGAACAGGAGACAATAATCAAGTCAAAAGAATAAATGCTTACTAATCATCAGAAAATCTGTGGCCATTAAGGCTGGCACATAAAAATCCAAAATCACTCAGAGGCCAAATAAGAAGATTCGTGCTCTTATTAGTTCACATGGAGTAGGTCCATAGTACCTGGAATCTATAGAATTCTGTTGATTATCACCTTCTGACCAGACATGACCCACTGGGGCATAACTGTGGCTTTTAAGGAAATCTGATGGGCTAGAGGTGAGGATTTTGTCTCCTTCCAAACCAGTTACTCTTTTATAAATATTTGATTTTGGATCACTTGGGCTTTTTGCAGTCACCTCTTTGGATACTATAAAAATGTCGACTAAAATTTTCTTCAAAGACAATATCTGAATTTTGAATTGTAGGCTCCACTGATGGTCCAGAACACATGACAACACCACCAACGTATTCAAAAGCACAGTGAGCTATACAGCCATACTGAATAGTATAGCCAGCAAGACGCAAAGGTTTCCCCAGAACACCATGAAGCATAGTTCTGTGTAGACTCTGCCACCATTGGTCATAGGTCTGTTCTATAATTCATTCAATTTTTAGGGAAGTCGCAGGGCTTCCAGAAAAAAAAAAAAAAGCATGTCTCAAAGCGTATATGGGTGATCCATGATTTCAGGAATCCTTGGGTCCCAAAGAACCCTGAAGACCCTCAACCAGGACACAGGTGGGCCTTTCTCACCTGGGCCCCCGAGAAGTCGACCATTTGATTTTGTTTTTTTGAGACGGAGTCTCACTCTGTCACCCAGGCTGGAGTGCAGTGATACGATCTCGACTCACTGCAGCCTCCGCCTCCCGGGTTCAAACGGTTCTCCTGCCTCAGCCTTCTGAGTAGCTGGGATTACAGGTGCCTGCCATCACGCCCGGCTAATGCTTTTTGTATTTTTAGTAGAGACGGAGTTTCACCATGTTGGCCAGACTGATTTCAAACTCCTGACTTCAAGTGATCTGCCTGCCCCAGCCTCTGAAAGTGATGGGATTACAGGCGTGAGCCACCGTGCCCGGCCCAGTGTCACTGCTCTTTCCAATTAACATTATCACCCTGGTTTTTTAAGTGTGTTTTTCAGAGGAAGTGAAACTAGACTTTATTAGTCTTAGTCATCTTTTAAAAGTTAACTTATTAATATATTGTTAACATCTTAAAACATTCTAATCCTTTTATTATCTTTTCGTGTGTTATTTGGCAGTTGTTTCTGAAGAGATCTTTTAACATATTGTGTCTTTGTTCTTTTTAGGTTTGTGGGGGAGAGAAACCTTATTTGTCTCCAGACATTCTAGAGGAGAAGCACTGTGAATTCAAACAACTTGCTCTGGACCATTTTAAGAAGACCAAGAAGATGGGTGGGAAGGATTTCAGCTTTCGTTACCAGCAGGAGCTGGAGGAGGAAATCAAGGAATTATATGAGAACTTCTGCAAGCACAATGGTAGCAAGAACGTCTTCAGCACCTTCCGAACCCCTGCAGTGCTGTTCACGGGCATTGTAGCTTTGTACATAGCCTCAGGCCTCACTGGCTTCATAGGTCTTGAGGTTGTAGCCCAGTTGTTCAACTGTATGGTTGGACTACTGTTAATAGCGCTCCTCACCTGGGGCTACATCAGGTATTCTGGTCAATATCGTGAGCTGGGCGGAGCTATTGATTTTGGTGCCGCATATGTTTTGGAGCAGGTAAGTAGTGCTGCTGAAGAGCCTGAGGGTTGATAATGGGCAGATATTTGTGCTTCTGTTGTGAAATATCTTAGTTTGGAAGAATTTCATAGCAAAGACATGAGACAATGGCCACTCCCTTGGCCTTTGTTTTCTGATAGACTTTATGTTTTATTATCCTTTAGGATATTAATATTTATTCTTAATATTTTGTTTCCATGCCTAAAAAGGCGCCCCCCCACCTTCTTTTTTTTTTTTTTTTTTTTGAGACAGAGTCTCGCTCTGCTGCCAAGATGGGATTTCAGTGGGGACATAGCCAAACCATATCAGATGTAGAAAGAGGCTATTGTAATTTTTTTTTTTTTTTTTCCTGAGACAAAGTCTCGCTCTGTTCTCTTGCCCAGGCTGGAGTCCAATGGCATGGTCTTGGCTCACTGCAACGTCAGCCTGCCAGGTTCAAGCGATTCTCTTGCCTCAGCCTCCCAAGTAGCTGAGACTACAGGTGTGTGCCACCACGGCCCGCTAGTTTTTTTATTTTTAATAGAGACAGGGTTTCACCATGTTGACCAGGCTGGTCTCGAACTCCTGACCTCATGATCCGCCTGCCTCAGCCTCCCAAAGTGCTGGGATTACAGGTGTGAGCCACTGCGCCCGGCCCAGAAACAGCCCTTTAATGCAAAAACATTGCAACTTAGACATACTGATTGTGTTTCCCTTTGGCAACGTTTTTTTTTTTTTTCCTGAGACAGAGTTTTACACTTTTGCCCAGGCTGGAGTGAAATGGTGTGATCATGGCTCACTGCAACCTCTGCCCACTGGGTTCAAGAGATTCTCTTGCCTCAGCCTCCAAAGAGTAGCTGGGATTATAGGTGCCCGACACCATACCCAGCTAATTTTTATGTATTTTTTAGTAGAGATAGCATTTTGCCATGTTGGCTAGGCTGGTATTGAACTCCTGACCTCAGGTGATCCACCCTCCTCGGCCTCCCAAAGTGCTAGGATTATAGGCATGAGCTATCGCACCTGGCCGGCAACTTCTAATTACATACTCTTCAGACATAATTTTTATGTGATTCTCCCTTCTCACCCGCCCCCAGATTAATTTCACTGAAAAACAGGAGCTTTGAAAAAATTATGAACTTAACGAAAAATGTTCGGTTTTGAGTCCTACTGGATTAGGAAAGGGATGGTATCTCTTTTTATATAAAAATCTTCCAAAAGCCAGTGACTTGCTTATTTACTTATTGGGTTGCTTATTTATTTATTTATAAAATTTTTTTTAGAGACGAGGTCTTTCTCTGTCACCCAGGCTGGTATCTTAGCTCACTGTAACTAAAACTCCTGGGCTCAAGTGATCCTCCTGCCTCAAGTGAGCCTCCCGAGCAGCTGGTGTTACAGGCGAGTGCCACCACACCCGACTAACCCAGTAGCTCTTGGACATTGACATGGTCACAAGTTTTGTACATCTTTGAGATGATACATTCGTTTTTCTGAGTAACATGAACAGATTAGTTGGGTTAGCAGGTTGTGAAGCCACAGGAGCTGCCTATCCTACCCCAGCCACAGAGCAGATGTTCCCCTGGCTCTCTTGGGAGTTAGTTCCTGCCACAGCTTTCCTGTATCCCTGCATTTTCATTACAGTGCTTTCTGTAACATGCTGATGATGGAGACAGGTTTTTGAAAGTTTAAGGACTTACTTTCTTGTTGCTGTGTTGTATTTTATTAACTTACATGTTGAATAAATGGACTTTTGCAGGCTTCTTCTCATATCGGTAATTCCACTCAGGCCACCATGAGGGATGCAGTTGTTGGAAGACCACCCCTGATTAAAAAAGCTCAATAGCATCTTAACATGAAGATCAAACAAAAAAACAACCAGCCCCTACTGATTTCTGGGTTTCTGCCACGGCCAGAGGTTCATATCTAGAGGAATGGCAGATCTGAGACCATCCAGGAAGAGCTAAAACGTGGCCCTGTAATAAATGAGCAGACCTCTCCTGTGGTTTCTGATTATTAAACACACTTCCATTTCTCTTGGAAGCATTTCTTTTCCTTGCTGTTATAGATGCAAGCCTGTGTCTATTTTCATATTACTCTGCTTTGTGCACTTTATGGAGGAGGAAACTAGAGGAAAAATGGAAATGCAGCTTTTAAGTTGTTTATGTGCCACTTAGTGCCTTTTAAGATTGATTCCCTGATTTTGCAGACACGATAGGGAGGGGTTGGAGGATAACCTCATGAAAGATGCCATTTTTGGGGTGAAATTTGTCATTTCTTTTATACTTTACTCTTTTGAGAAGGATTCCTTTTTTCTTTTTTTTCTTGAGTTGGAGTCTCACTCTTACCAGGCTTGAGTGCAGTGGTGCAGTCTTGGCTCACTGCAACCTCCACCTGCCGGGTTCACGCCATTCTCCTGCCTCAGCCTCCCGAGTAGCTGGGACTACAGGTGTATGCCTCTACGCCCAGATTTTTTTGTATTTTTAGTAGAGACGGGGTTTCACCATGTTGGCCAGGGTGGTCTCCATCTCTTGACCTTGTGATCCGCCTGCCTTGGCCTCCCAAAGTGCTGGAATTACAGGCGTGAGCCACCGTGCCCAGCCAAGAAGGATTCCTTTTTTAAAAGTTTACAAAACTTGGAGAAACTTCAGAACTAAAGACTAACTGAAAATGATGTCATTACACTTAAAAAAAATTTACAGTAGAGAATCCTGTTGCCTGTTGTGGAAAAATCATGTCATATTTAAATATACCATACTCTGAAATGTGAGGTTTTTACCCAGTAGACCGACAGTTTTGTTGCAATTTGCTCTATTTTTATTTTGGTCCCTATAGCTTCTTTCTAGAAAAAGAGGCAAACGTGCCTTGAAAAGCCAGGGTGGCTCATAATAAAAGGAATGAGATAGATACTTTAAGAAAAAAGCTTAAGTTTAAATGAACCATGTGACCTCTGATAAGTCACTTGAACTTGTGCCTTGGTCAGGTTCACTGTAGGTTTACATATGTATGTATGTTATACACAAGTCTTGTAATTGTCATTTGAGGGGATTTGTTTTTGAGAGTTCTGCATAAGAACAGAACTTTATTAAAGATTAGAGGGAAGCTATTACCAAATATTACTGCCTTTAATTGATGTCTAATTTCATAATTCATGTGGCTTAGCAGCAATTAATAAATAACCTGATTTAAGGTCTTTACTCAGAATATTAATTTGCATTCTCTGCCCTGTCTGATGTTCTTAATGAAGCTAGAATTAACCCATTTTATTTAGTGAATTATCTATTTAATTTTACTTTGGCTAGTCTGGTAGCTTTAAGATAGCGTTGGCTTAGCAAAGAGCAAAGTCTTACCCAAATATAAACAATATCTAGAAGTATCTAAGAGTTCTTTTTTTCTGTTTACCTTGATTAGGAGATAAAGTTTTATCTATTAGTTGCTTTTCCTTTTGGAATTATTGTGGATTTTAAAACTTAAAACTTGCATGCAAGTATTTATATAAACATTCAGGTATATAAGCCTTAATTTCTGAGATAATTTAACTTTTGTTATGGGAGGGAGGTAAGAGTGTAAATTTTATATACATGAAGGTAAGATCTGAGTGTAAACTTTATATACATTAAGTATGAATGGAAGGTAGAAAAAAAGAAAGTCCCTTTTCGCATGTAATTTCTTTATCAAATAATTTTCTTTTGACATTTTACCACTGAAGTATTTCTATAAGTCCTAAATTCCCAGCATACTATGTCTCATATTTATATGCCATCTTGCAAATACTTCTTGCTATTTTATTCACTTGCTGTTACACTTTAGAAAAATTCCAGCTTGTTTACTTGCATTTATCAGTGATGCTAAGCTTTAACTGTTAACTTGAAAGCTTGCTTCTGAAATGTTGGTGCATTTTCAGGTGACCTCTTATCTCTCTGAAAATTCATACCTATTAGCAGACTCTGTAAATATTGAGATACTTAGCTTTTAATATATTCTATAAGTAAATTTATAGATTTCCGAATAACTGTCAAAAAATTTAATGGTAGGAAGGGGTGATGTGTCGAAAACTCTAGTATTAGGTCACTTTTAAAAAAGTGATAATGTGTGATTTAATGAAATCTTAAGATCAGTTACTATTTAAATGCACCATTTCTGTTTTGGTCTTATAAAGAAACCTTGGTTTAATTATCCAGGTGAAGTCCCCCTCACCTTTTTTTTCTTCTGCTTCTGGAAATGGTTTATAAAGTTTTCTCAGTGAGGGTTCTTAAGAGTTTTCTTTGGCCTCTTTTCTTTCAACAGTAAATTGATGATTTTATATCAGCTTTTTCAATGAAAGATGCATTATCGTTGCTGGCTATAAATCATCCTGGGGAGATTTATAACCAGGTTACAAATAATGTCTTTTACTTCTTTCACCTTTTACTTGTGGTTCAGATGCTCAGACTGCGTGTTTGTTTCGTGTCTGTTGCTCTGCCACTTTCCATGCAGGCATTTTTAATTTTACACAATCGTAACAATATATGGAACTCATTTCTATGAATATATAAAAGGCTTCCGAAATTTTCTATTAAAATATTTCAGGATAAATTAAATGTTGATAATTTGAAAAAATAATTTCAATGAGCTGCTTATAGTACAAATGGTAGAATCAGTTTTCATTCTTTCACTGAGAAATCTTTCTGTAAGATTGGCTCGTAGATAAAATGAAACTACTGTGTACGGTAGAACACTTTCAGAGTCACGCCTTATTTTATTTTATCTTATTTCATGCTCTGTCGCCCAGGCTGGAATGCAGTGGTGCAGTCTCGCCCCACTGCAACCTCCACCTCCCGGGTTCAAGCGATTCTCCTGTCTCAGCTTCCTGAGTAGCTGGGACCACAGATGTACGCTACCACGCCTGGCTAATTTTTGTATTTTTACTAGAGGTGGGGTTTTGCCATGTTGATCAGGCTGGTCTCAAACTCCTGACCTCAGGTGATCCACCCCACTCAGCCTCCCAAAGTGTTGATTACAGGCGTGAGCCACCCTGCCCAGCTGAGTCATACCTTATTTTCATTGTATACCAAGAAATGTTCTGTGGAAGTTTATGTTTTAACACGTCTTTTATACTTGGTAAAATTGCCTGTGTTTCGCTTTATTTATTTTACTTTTTTTTTTGAGATGGACCCTTGTACTGTCGCCCAGGCTGAAGTGCAATGGTGTGGTCTTGTCTCACTACAACCTCCGCCTCCTGGGTTCAAGTGATTCTTCTGCCTCAGCCTCCCAAGTAGCTGGGGTTACAGGCGTGTGCCACCACATCCGGCTTATTTTCTTATTTTTAGTAGAGAACGGGCTTCACCATGTTGACCAGGCTGGTCTCAACTCCTCGGGTAATCTGCCTGCCTTGGCCTTCCAAAGTGCTGGGATTACAGGCGTGAGCCACTGGAACCTGGGCTTGTTTTGCTTTATTTTTTCTCTTACATGAAGTAAAGCGCTTTGGTCAAACAGACACAATTATACTGCCTTATACTGGTGATCAGTTTCATTAGTGGATCACACACAGTGTTCTACTTGGCTTGTAAAATGGTGCCTTGGATAGGGTGAGTTTGGATAAGTATGTATGAGTTATAGCAAAATTAAGTAGGTTGAGTCAAGTCCATGCAAAAGCAATAAAACCGTTTTAATTTTTTTCCTAGGTTCTTTTAAAAAATGATGTAACTTACATGGAAGTCTTCATAGAACTTTTTTCTTTCCTAGAACTATTGAAATGTAATTTAGGATGATTTGATGTTCCATCTCAAGTTGTCAACATGGCTGTGTCATTCTGGCTTACACATTTTTGATCTAACAATTCTAGTCAAGGGGTAAGGGAATAATGAAGACACGCTTCAGTTATGAAAGTACAAACTATTTGTGTGATTAATTTTTAAAAATGACAAGAAGCCCATTGTAAAAGAATATTTGCAGTCAAATCATTTTTCTTATGTTGTAAGTCCTGTTGTAGCTATGTTTTGGGTAGTGTTTCTTATCTACCTTGGAGTGCATAAGACTTACCTAGCAGGCTTGTTTAAAAAGTTCAGATTCCCAGCTTCGTACTCAGGGATTGCCTCAGGTGGTATGGGCTGTGGTCCTGGAGTCATCACTTTTATAAATAGTGGTTCAGAGCCCACAGAGAGAGACTGCTTCATCGAATGGGAAGTACCAAGGAGAAAGTACAATTCTGTATTGTCTGGAGGCAAGTGGACACTTTGTACCTGAGGTTTAGAATAGGTGGTCTCTTGCCAGTACAGTCCCAGGCGTTTTATGTGTTCAGAAGTAGTAAGGATGCCTTTAATTCAGAGGATTAAGCTCCTTAAAGCTGTTTTTCTCCATTGTCATAGTGCCTTCTCTGAAAAACGAATGTACAATTACCCTATTTTCTAACAGATATAACTAGGATTTTTTTAAAAGCAATTTTTCATAGTTTTTCTTTTAAAAAGTAAAATTCAGCACTGTGACTTCAACCCCCAAATCTTCCACATACAGGTGAAACATTAAGCCACAAATAAAAATAATGAACAAGAAGGAAGACAAAATCCTAATTTCTGTCATTAGCGACCTAAGTACCCCATATCAGAAGCTTTGCAAAACAGATCTAGGGACAGAAGGGTTTTTTGAAAGACATTTTTCTTTGGGGAGGAATTTTGTGTGCCAGGACTAAAGTTTAAATACAGGGTTTTTATGAGCAAGGGAAGGTAGCATTGATTCCCAAAGCTTTCTAATTAGGTACATGCTGTCATGGATGTAAGCCTTAAAGGAGTTAGTACTAATCTTGTACATAAATTTTCCTCAGGTTTCTTTTTTATTTTAAAAAATGATTTGTTAAAAGTACTTTCTGCTAGACCCTTGCCTTTGAGTGGCTTTGAAATTTAATATAGTTTTTAAAAAGTGCAATGAGATGAGATTATGCTATTAGTATATTAAAAGCATGTTTCTGTTTTACTCCAATTTGTAAGATCATTTAATGGAATAAAGATCACAACACCATGCTATCTGTGTTTTCTTTTTCTGTTTTTTTTAAATATAGGAGGTTCTGTGAAATAGAGTTTGGCTTGGCAAAGTGAATAAGACTTCTGACGGGATAGTGGCAATGTAGTTTGAGTAAGCTTTCTCTGTCCTACAAAATGATACTGAACTAGTATCTTACTAGCATATTCCTGGAGAAGGCTCTATTGTTGTCGGGGTTGCTTAAAAGTGAGCACAAGGGCCAGGTGTGGTGGCTGACTCCTATAATCATAGCACTTTGGGAGGCTGAGGTGGGAGAAATGCTTGAGCCTAGGAAATTGAGACCAACTTGGGCAATATATGGAGACACTTTCCACCTCTGTCCCTACAAATAGATTAGCCAGGCATAGTGGCGCCCACCTGTAGTCCTAGCTTCTCTGGAGGCTGAGGCAGGATGATTACTTGAGCCCAAGAGTTTGAGACCAACTTGGGCAACATGTGGAGACACCTTCCACCCCTGTCTCTGAAGGAAAAAAAAAAAAAAAAGCCAGGCATGATGGTGCGCACCTGTAGTCATAGCTACTCTGGAGGCTGAGGCAGGATAATCACTTGAGCCCAGAAGTTCGAGGCTGAACTGCAGCCTGGGCAACAGCAAGACCCTGTCTGTCAAAAAATAAGTGCAAATTTTATTTACAGTAACATGGACTTGTGAAGACCTCTGAATTTGTAGCACTTTCATTTAGTTGCCCCATGTGGAGCCAGCTGATTAAATAGTTTCTCTTTGGGGGTGGGGCCAGGGAACGTAAATCTCTGCTGAAAGCTTTCTCTTTCACTGATGACCTTGGACACAGTGGGGAGATTGAATTGAATTTCTCAAATATGACAAATAGCTAGACGTACCCCATTTAGCCCTACAGTAAAAAGATTTCTTCCCTAGTTGGAAACGGTGGTATCAGCAGCCTTTCTCCATCCAACCACCCCATCCATCCCTGGTTGTTACCGTATGTCAGGTGCTGCCCTTGAGTTCATCACAGTTTAGCAGGGAAGGGGCAAACTCAGGATGATGATGTGAAGAGTATGATGAAAACAAAGATTCAGGACTTGGGTGCCACCATCACGGTAGACGCTCTCATCAGCATAAACTAGGGAGAAGGAAAGACCAGGGGGAGGAATGCAGTCCTGTATGGATGGGGAGCAGCTAAGCAAGCTGGCTTGTCTTTGGCGCATTGACATTCTTGCTTTTGATTATCGTATATCACTTTGCAAAAGACAAGTCCAACTCTAATTAGCTTAATCAAAGAAGGAAAAAATTGTTAACTGGGAAAAAGTTTCTTGTAATTGAACATATGGGGTAAAACTGACATCAGGCACTGGAGGAACTCAAATGTCAACAAGGCTCTTATTTCAGTGTTCAGTGACCTATTTTTTTCTTTTTATTATTATTATACTTTAAGTTCTAGGGTACATGTGCACAAAGTGCAGGTTTGTTACATATGTATACATGTGCCATGTTGGTGTGCTGC
>NW_012115266.1:6627453-6631712 GCF_000951035.1 Colobus angolensis palliatus
ACTGCCATGCCCAGCTAGTTTATTTTACTTTTAGTAGAGATGGGGTTTCACCGTGTTGGCCAGTATGGTCTCGAGCTCCTGACCTCATGTAATCCACCCGCCTCAGCCGCCCAAAGCGCTGGGATTACAGGCGTGAGCCACTGTGCCCGGCCTCTGGAATGTTTTTTAAGGAGAAGGTAGAGATGGTTATGCTGCACATTTAGGCAGTGGAAGCTCTTCAGGGCATTTCAATAGGGATTTGTTCTCTTTCCTCTTCAGTGGGACTTGGGTTTCAAAGGGGATTCAGAAGGAGGTTATACTTTACTTTTGATTTCTTTCATAAAAGCCTAATTTTTCTGGTTGGAGCAAACTATCAAAATTGGCATAGCCACATGTTTTACACCTGGGAAAACCCTGCCTTCAGCTGGCTAGTGCAGCGCTTGACACGCTCCCATTTTGAACGTTGTCATGTTGTGAAATTTGTGGATTCTGTTCTTTGTTATGAAATTTGTGGATTCTGTTCCTTGTGTGCAAAGAAGCATTGCAAACCGCTTCCCTTTAAATGCAGTTTCCCTAAAAGAAAAAAAAAATGCTGTTTCCCTGATCACTTTCTCTCATCACCCTTGCACCCTTTCTTTCTCCTGCCCTGGCCTTCCTGTGTATCACCCCACTTGCTCAGATTCCGCATTGGGCCTATTAGGCCTGCACAACAAATTAACCTGTGCCATTTTCTCCCATCTGCTCAGCTATTCCTCCTCAGAGAGTCAGGAAAACAATGGATTCTGGAGGATCTATCTATCCTCCTTAGAAGGCAGAGAATGGAGAGATTACAAATACTTAAAAACTGGCCAGGCGTGGTGACTCATGCCTGTAATCACAGCACTTTGGGAGGCTGAGGCGGGTGGATCACCTGAGGCCAGGAGTTCGAGACCAGCCTGGCCAACATGATAAAACCCTGTCTCTACTAAAAATGCAAAAGTTAGTCAGGTGTGGTAGCGCGGGCCTGTAATCCCAGCTACTTAGGAGACTGAGGCAGGAGAATTGCTTGAACCCAGGAGGCGGAGTTTGCAGTGAGCGGAGATCGTGCCACTGCACTCCAACACTTTAGCCTGGGAGACAGAGCAAGACTCTCAAAATAAATAAATAAATAAATAAATAAATAAATAAATAAATAAAAGATTCCTCCTTGTCACAAGAGGAATGGGGCTTCATAGCCGTGCTATGCAGAAAAGCCTGGAAGCTTTGGAGTTGGACACTAGTTGGATCCTGGCATCACAGCCCACCTGTTCACCTGCTCTGTGTGGGGGGTAAGGACCGTCTTGTTGGTGATGGCTTGGCATCATGGGGCAGTTTCTTAGTAAGTCCCGGGGCCTTTCTTAGAGAGCTCCTCTTTTGAGAATTGTATGAGAAGTGAAAATACATAGCCTTCAGTACTGCTCCCCCTTCCCAGTATGATTTTTTGTTTTGTTTTGTTTTGTTTTGCTTTTTTTCTGGCACAGTGACAGGAAAAGAAAAGATAAGGGAGGTGACATCTGGGTGCTTCTGGAAGCAGAGGGTGAGGAAAGGCAGAAGTCAGCTTGGCTGCCTCAAAACCGAACCTGTCCATCCTGGGTTTGGATGACCTTACAGTCAGTCCCTGGCTCAGCATGCTCCGTAATTTGTTTGATGAGTGATAAGGCACATAAAACTCTGGTATTTATATTGCCTCTGACTCTCCTTGTCAGAAAGCTGGTGAAGATCATGTGATGCTGATGGGCACATACCTATTCTCCTGTTAATAACAGCCACCATGTGTTGTGCGAGGATTTACCAGGTGCCAGACGTCAGGCTCAGCACTTTATTTTTATTTTATTTTATATATTTTTTGGGAAGAAGTCTCCCTCTGTCGCCCAGGCTGGAGTGCAGTGGCACGATCTCGGCTCACTGCAAGCTCCGCCTCCTGGGTTCACGCCATTCTCCTACCTCAGCCCCCCGAGTAGCTGGGACTACAGGTGCCTGCCACCACGCCCGGCTAATTTTTTGTATTTTTATTAGAGACGGGGTTTCACCATGTTAGCCAGGATGGTCTCGATCTCCTGACAACGCGATCTGAGGGCTCAGCACTTTATAAGCATCATTTCATTTGTTGCTCTCTCTTTGGGGAATGTATTTTTTTTAAATTTTTTTATTTTGAGACAGAGTCTCACTCTGTTGCCTAGGCTGGAGTGCAGTGGCATACCTCGGCTCACTGCAACCTCCATCTCCCAGGTTCAAGCGATTCGCCTGCCTCAGCCTCCCGAGTAGCTGGGACTACAGGTGTGTGCCACCACACCCGGCTAATTTCTTATTTTTAGTAGAGATGTGGTTTCACCATGTTGGCCAGGATGGGCTCAATCTCTGGACCTCATGATCCGCCCGCCTCAGCCTCCCAAAGTGCTGAGATTACAGGCATGAGCCACCGCGCCCGGCTGGGAAATGTATTCTTATACAATATCACCAAGGCCCCATTTTACAGACAAACAGGTTCAGGGAAGGAACCATGGCCTGGGCCCTACAACTATTATAATAAGTAAAAGGGTCAGGATTTGGTCCAGGCATCCTAACTGTAAGACTCAGTACTGGCACTGGAGTGGTAGGAATACAGAGATGAACAAGAGCTGGTTCTACTAGTGTGAAGTCATATCCCAGTGCAGAGAAAGAGCCTGTGTTGGTCATTCATTCTTCATTCATGCATTCATTCATGGATGCCTATGGTGTGCTAGGTTTTGTTTTTTTTTTGAGATGGAGTCTCACTGTATGGCCCAGGCTGGAGTGCAGTGGTGCAATCTCAGCTCACTGCGACCTCTGCCTCCCAAGTTCAAATGATTCTCCTGCCTCAGCTTCCCGAGTAGCGGGGATGAGATTACAGGCACCCAGCACCACGTGTGGCTAATTTTTGTATTTTTAGTAGAGACATGGTTTCACTATGTTGGCCAGGCTGGTCTCGAACTCCTGAGCTCAAGTGATCTGTCTGCCTCGGCTTCCCAAAGTGCTGGGATTCCGGGTGTGAGCTATCATGCCCAGCCGATGTACTAGGTTTTGTGCAAGGATCTGGGGATATGTGATGGCATTAAGACCCAATAGTTAAAAGCACTTTCTGCTAGATCCTTGCCTTTGAATGGCTTTACATTTAATACGGTTTTGTGAGTCCCACCTCCATCCTCTTAGGGTCTCAGCTGGGCCTAAGGACTAAATTGACACAAGACAGATCAACAGGGCCAGGTGTGGTGGTTCACACCTGGAATCCCAGCACTTTGGGAGGCTGGGGTGGGATGATTACTTGACCCCAGAGTTGCAGACCAGGCTGGGTTACATAATAAAACTCTGTTTCTTAAATAAAAAAAGAAATTAGCCAGGTGTGCAGTGGGCACCTGTCATCCCAGCTACTCGGGAGGAGGTCAAGGCCATAGTGGTGAGCTATGATCTCACCACTGACTTCCCCCTGGGTGACAGAGCGAGACACTGTGTTATTGCACTGGTACAAATAAATACCTGAGACTGGGTAGTTTAAAATGAAAAGAGGTGTAGTTGTTTGCAGTGGTTCACGCCTGTAATTCCAGCACTTTGGGAGGCCAAAGTGGGCAGATCACCTGACGTCAGGAGTTCAAGATCAGCCTGGTCAACATGGTGAAACCCTGTCTCTACTAAAGATAGAAAAATTAGCTGGGCATGGTGGCACATGCCTATAGTCCCAGCTACTTGGGAAGCTGAGGCAGGAGAATTGCTTGAACCCGGGAGGCAGATGTTGCAATTAGCTGAGATTGTGCCACTGCACTCCAGCCTGGGTGACCGAGGGAAACTCCCTCTCAAAAAAGAAAAGAAAAGAAAAAAAAAGAGGTTTAATTGGCTCATGGTTCTGCAGGCTGTACAGGAAGCATGGGGGAGGCTTCAGGAGATTTCAATCATGGCAGAAGGAAAAGGGGGAATGAGGACCTCACATGGCTGGAGCAAGAGAAAGGGAGAAAGGGGAGAGGTGCTACATGCTTTTAAACAACCAGATTTCCTGAGCATTCACTCACTGTCAGAGAGCTGCACCAAGGGGGAAATTCACCCCTCTGATCCTGTCACCTCCCACTAGGCCCCACCTCCAACTTTGGGGATTACAATTCGACAGCAGATTTGGGTGGGGACACAGATCCAAACCATATCACCCTGTCTCAAAAAAATAAAAAAAGGGCCGGGCGCGGTGGCTCAAGCCTGTAATCCCAGCACTTTGGGAGGCCGAGACGGGCGGATCACGAGGTCAGGAGATCGAGACCATC
>NW_012115266.1:6632836-6634294 GCF_000951035.1 Colobus angolensis palliatus
GCCCGTCTCGGCCTCCCAAAGTGCTGGGATTACAGGCTTGAGCCACCGCACCCAGCCAAGGCTCAGTTTTTTGGATGTGAATCCACTGAGCCGGTGCGCACCTTAAAATAAATATCCTCCTGTGTTCACCCATACTGGTCTCTGTAGTCCTCTGTGTCCTGCAACACAGGAGCCCTCATAAGGAAATGAAGACCCAAAGAAGCAGCTGGTGTCAGTTACTTCTGTACCTAATTGGACAAAGAATAGTAAGTGCAATGAAGCAACTAAGAGCGAGGCCGGTAGCTCACTCCTGTAATCTCAGCACTTTGGGAGGCCGAGGAGGGAGGATCACTTGAGTCCAGGAGTTTGAGACCTTGTCTCTATTTAAATAAAAATTAAAATTAAAAAGAAGCAACTAAATTATGTGGGGGAGGCTTACCAGATAAGAGTTATTTTCCTGGAGAACCTTATGTTCAGTGAAATAAGCCAGGCACAGAAAGACAAATACTTCATGATCTTACTTATATATGGAATCTAAAAAAATGGAACTCACAAATAGGGAGTAGAATGGTAGTTATGGCTGTTGGGGGGAATAGAGGGGTGTGGAGAAGATGTTGGCCAAAGGATACAAAATTTCTGTTAGGAGGAATGGAGTATTAGTTCACCAGATCTATTGCACGACATGGTGATTATAGTAAATAACAATGTCATATCTTCTTGAAAATTACAGAGAGGTTTTGTGTTCTCACCACAAAAGAAGTATGTGAGGTACTGCATATGTTAATTAGCTCAATTTAGTTATTCCACAATGTATACATATTTCAAAACAACATGTTGTACATGACAAATACATGGCAATTTTTGTGAATTAAAAAGTAAAAAATGGGCCGAGTGGTGGCTCATGCCTGCAATCCCAGCCCTTTCAGAGGCTGAGGCAGGTGGGTCACTTGGGGCCAGGAGTTCGTGACCGGCCTGGTCAACATGGTGAAATACAAAAATAAAAAATACAAAAATTAGCTGGGCATGGTGGCGTATGCCTGTAATCCCAGCTATACAGGAGGCTGAGGCAGGAGAATCACCTGCCGGGGAGGCAGAAGTTGCAGTGAGCTGAGATCAAGCCACTGCACTCCAACCTGAGTGACAGAGTAAGATTGTCTCAAAACAAACAAACAAACAAACAAACAAACCAAAACCCAAAAAGTAAAAAATGAAAAAATTATTTCAACAAGGTCTGTACTGAATTCTTTCCGTCTCAACGTCTCCTCTTTGAGGATAAGGATGTTGCTTTTTCTTCTAGTATAAGGAAGGTGTCCTTCAACATGGGAATTTCATCTGCTTTTAAGAAACAGAAGGGCTGGGCGCGGTGGCTCAAGCCTGTAATTCGAGCACTTTGGGAAGCCGAGACGGGCGGATCACGAGGTCAGGAGATCGAGACCATCCTGGCTAACACGGTGAAACCCCGTCTCTACTAAAAAATAC
>NW_012115266.1:6634540-6641840 GCF_000951035.1 Colobus angolensis palliatus
AAACAGAAAAGGGGTCTTCTTGCACCTGCTGATTTTTAAATGGCTTTAATTCAAAACAGCCAACATGCCACGGTGGTATTTACTCTGTCACCCAGGCTGGAGTGCAGTGGCGCGATCTCGGCTCCTGCAAGCTCCGCCTCCTGGGCTCAAGTGATTCTCCTGCCTCAGCCTCCCGACTAGCTGGGACTACAGGAGCACGCCTCCACGCCCGGCTACTTTTTTATGTTTTTAGT
Organism: Colobus angolensis palliatus; assembly: GCF_000951035.1. Taxonomy (NCBI): domain Eukaryota; kingdom Metazoa; phylum Chordata; class Mammalia; order Primates; family Cercopithecidae; genus Colobus; species Colobus angolensis. The sequence continues at coordinate 6,634,774 of NW_012115266.1, forward strand.
AGAGACCAGGTTTCATCGTGTTAGCCAGCATGATCTCCATCTCTTGACTTCGTGATGTGCCCGCCTCGGCCTCCCAAAGTGCTGAGATTACAGGCGTGAGCCGCCGCGCTGGGCCCATGGTGGTATATTTCTAACTCCTTCAGTTTTTAAACTATAAGCCCATTCTTGACTGAAGGCGAAAGTAAACTGATCATGGCCCTGCAGTGTGATGCGTGTGCAGAGGTCGAGTGTGTGCGACTCCTGGATGCTGGGCGCGGAGGGCACGGGTGAGGCGGGAAGAGGCGGTGCCAGGGACGCGGGCGTCCTGCAGTCCCCGGGGCTGGGGCCGGGCGCTCTGCGAGGCTCTCATTAGCCGGCGGCGCGGGGAGGGGCCGGGTGACCTCACGCTGGCCCGGCCACTGCGGCCATTAGACCCGGTCCAATTGCTGAGGCGGCAGCGCTGCCTCTGAGTCCGCGAGGTGGGTGGAGAGGGTCTTCCTGGAAGGGTGCGATAAGGCCGGGCGAGGTGCCTGGGATGCTTCTCCCGGTCCGCGAGGAAGAGATGAAATTGGGTGGGGCGGGTGTAGACAAGCCTGCCGAGCCGCCCGTTGGCAGCTGCAGCCTCCTGGGCGCCCGCTGGGCCCCGGTAAGAAAGTTGTTAAAGGGAGCGAGGTGGTTGTTCCTGGGTTCCGAGGCGCGCCTCGAACGCTCTCCCCAACAGAGGCCGCCGTCCCCTGGGGTCTGGGGACGCAGTTTCCTGTTAATGACAATAAATCCCTGCTTCCCCTGCCTCAGACATCTACGCAGCGAAATCGAGCCTGGCCTTGAGGGTCCACACCGCGAGAGAAGATGCGTGCGCTCATTGTAAGTGCGGGGCGGGGCTGGGCGGGCGTGGGAGCCCCTTGTTAGTGGGGACTCATTGTCTCGGAGCCTGAATTACTGCTTCCGAGAGAGGAACCTGGAGGATGTGGGGCCCACACCTCTGTCAGCTGCGGGGCATTGGTGTCAGCTGCGGGTCGGCGCGCACCTGTTGGAGTTGTCTCGACGCATCCTTCCGGGGGCCGGTGTGGGGGCGCCCTGCCTGAAACGCGCCCAGCGGAAGGCGGGACCCTCAGGAGGGAGGTGGCCAGGGGGCAGGTCTGTCCGCAGAAGTCCAGCGCTGCCCTCCGGAGCCACACCCGGACACCGGGACAGGCCTTGGGGGCTGTGTCAGCTGACTCATCCCATGACCAGCCCTGCCAGCGGACTCCCAGCGTAACTGTGCCAGGCGACTGCCCCCCTTCCCCTGGCCGGACTGCAGCAGAGGGATTCAGAGGACAGGATTTGGAGGTAGACCCACCTAGTGTTGAGCATCTGGCTGTGAGACTTCGATCAAGTTCAAATCCACTGTTTCCCAGAGTGAAGGTTTGGTTTTGTTTTGTTTTGAGATGGAGTCTCACTTTGTCACCCAGGCTGGAGTGCAGTGGCGCGATCTCGGCTCACTGCGACCTCCGCCTCTCGGGTTCAAGCGGTTCTCCTGCCTCAGCCTACCGAGTAGCTGGGAGTACATGCGCGTGCCACAACGCCTGGCTAATTTTTTGTGTTTTTAGTGGAGACGGGGTTTTACGGTGTTAGCCAGGATGGTCTCGACTTCCTGACCTCATGATCCGCCCGCCTCGGTCTCGCAAAGTGCTGGGATTACAGGCGTGAGCCACCGAGCCTGCTGCAGAGTGAAGATTATATGACTTAATACTCACGAAGTGCCCAGAACAATGCCTAGCACACATTGTGAGTGCTCAACCATAGTTCACTGTTGTTATTATCTCAGTCCATATAAAGAGTTTTGCCTGGTGTCAGGGTGTATCTGGCATGTTTGACACCTGGAGTGGTCACTTTTTAATATCCTTCTCTATCTGACAACATTATTTTTAGCAATAATCATGCAATGAATAGTAATAACGTCCAGAAAGAAACACAGTGAACATTTTCTTTTATTGAACCTCGTATATGTAATCATGACAGTAAAAACCTCATTTATGTAAGCATGAGACTAAAAAAATGAAAAATGAAAAATGAAGTAAATGTGATCATGCAAAAGCAGGAAAAAGTAATAGATTCGTAGGTTTGAATCACATTAATGTATTTTTGAAAAAAGGAAAAACTTATACGTAGGCTGGTATCAGTGATGAATAATAATAACAGTACAATTTCTGTTTTGGAAACTTCTGAAGAGTTGTCCATGACATTGTCAAAATCAATCTTCTTTGCATATTCATGGTCAGTATTCAGGGGAGCTATATCTGCTAGTCCATCTTTGCGCACAGTTGATTGAAGAACTTTTTTTTATTAATTTTAATTTCAAAAGCTGCTTTCATATAAAACTAGAGAGACAAAGGAAAAGCCTTAACCATCAGGATTAGTTTGGCAGAGATTTATAAAAATCCCATTTCATAATAAATTCCAGACATTGCAATACTGGCTAAGTCATTTTCCTTTAATCATTTCTAGCAGCCTAAATATCTCCTTTTTAGAGACATTTTCACTAAGACAGGCTGGGTGCAGTGGTTCATTACTATAATTCCAGCACTTGGGGAGGCCAAGGTGGGAGGATCACTTGAGCTTAGGAGTTTGAAACTACCCTGGGTAATATAGCAAGACCCCATCTCTAAAAACAAAAACAACAACAAAATCTTCACCAGACAGTTCCTCATACATTTTTCTTTTTCTTTTTTTTTTTTTTTGAGATGGAGTTTCACTCTTGTTGTCCAGGCTGGAGTGCAATGGCAAGATCTCGGCTCACTGCAACTTCCATCTCCTGGGTTCAAGTGATTCTCCTGCCTCAGCCTCCCAAGTAACTGGGATTACAGGCACGCGCCACCGTGCCTGGCTAATTTAGTATTTTTAGTAGCAACGGAGTTTCTCCATGTTGGTTAGGCTGGTCTCGAACTTCCGACCTCAGGTGATCTGCCCGCTTCAGCATCCCAAAGTGCTGGGATTACACGGGTGAGCCACCGCGTCCGGCACATCATACATTTCAATTATATTTGGCAAAATTCCCCAAGTTTTTCTTTTGTAAAAATCAGAGAAAATGGCTGAGTGATAGTGAACCTTGACATTTACTTAATCCATTGCTTTAAAAATGATGAAAATCACCCAGGCTTTCGAACATCATTCTTTTAGTTTCTTTTGGCACTGGGAGACAGGCTGTTTTTATGTTTAAACACAGGAAAATGCAGGACCACAGAGACTGGCTACATAAACTGTGTAAATGGAGTTCAAATTATTCTGAGCCTTTAGGAACTGATCACTGAAACAGAAATTGTGGCTGAGTCTGTGTGTTTCAGGAACTAACTGTAACTGTGTGTTCTCCGATTTAACTTGTAGAAGACAAAAGTTTTAGAAGGATAAGAAATAAAAATGTGCTAATTGGAGGCTCACATGTATATGACTAAATCTCAATGGTAACTACAGCAATTAGAATTTAGGCAAATAAGACATTTTTTGGGGGAGTGGTATTTTATCACTGACATTGTTTAAAACGGCCAGCACATGGTAGTAATAAAAGGCAGACCGACTGTTTTTTTTTTTGTTTTTTTGTTTTTCAGACTGGAGTGCAGTGGTGGATCTCCGCTCACTGCAAGCTCCGCCTCCCGGGTTCCAACCATTCTCCTGCCTCAGCCTCCCGAGTAGCTGGGACCACAGGCGCCCACCACCACGCCCGGCTAATTTTTTGTAATTTTAGTAGAGACGGGGTTTCACCATGTTAGCCGGGATGGTCTCGATCTCCTGACCTCGTGATCTGCCCTCCTTTGCCTCCCAAAGTGCTGGGATTACAGGCGTAAGCTACCGCTCCCGGCCGGCAGACCGACTTTTGATAGGTTTTATTTTTGTTTTAAAATTCCCTTTGGGCCAGATGGGGTGGTTCGTGCCTGTAATTGCAGCACTTTGAGAGGCCAAGGTGGGTAGATCACTTGAGCCCGGGAGGTCAAGGCTGCAGTAAGCCATGATTGCACCACTGCACTCTAGCCTGGGTGACAGAGCGAGACCCTGCAGAAAAAAACAAAACAAAACAAAAAACTCCAAACAAAACTACCCTCAACAGAAATCTTGCTCCTATTTGTCTACAGTGGGGAAGGACAGCTCCTGCCTCCCCACTGTGGGCCTTTACGGCTTTTATGTTAGTTGTTGTTGAAGCAGCTCCCAGGAGCCTCCTGGGGGATGGAAGAGGCTGTGTCCACAGTTTCCTGAGCCCTTTAGTTCAGCCTGTGATGCCCCCTGCTGTGATTATTTTTTTCCTCTCTGTGTTCCAAATTTGCTAGAATGAGTGGGCGGGGAGCCTTTCCCTTCCCTCCTCCACCTGCCCCATCCTTGAATCTGTGGCTTGTTGAGCAGCTGCTGCCAAGGAAATGAAACCCCAAAGTGAAAGTGAGGCTCCATAATATGAGGAAATTGATAGGCCTTCCCTGTTCTCTGAGCCTAGACTCCCTCATTGACTGCTCTATCATCTATGTTTGCTTGATGTTCTGATGGATCTCTGTGGAATTAGTTAAGGTGCAAAGGGGAGGGGAGAGAAGAAGAAAAGAGGACCCTTCTTAAATAGCAGTTGGGGCTTCAGGCCTTTCAGGGTTTCATCCTTATTCAGCCACAGGCTGAGAGGGGCTTGAGGAGGAAGCCGTGCATCCCTCTGCCATATACCTCTGCTGAGAACATTGTCAGTGCCAGGCTGGATAATGGTGAATTAGACGGAATCCTGGCCCTTGGAATGCTGGCAGGCTGGGCAAGGAAATTGATCACTTCTTCCCACAGGCTAGGCTTAACAATGAGTCATCCAATAATAAGGCTATGGCTTGGCTGTGGTGGCAGCAGCAACTCGCTTTGCTGAGGCATCAGGGGATGCATTGAGGAGTGGACATGTTGAGCCCGTCTCGAGGGATGAGTAGGAATCTTCCAGGTGAGCGGCAAAAGGGCATTTCAGGCTGAGAGTGCGGTGAGGCAGAGGCCAGTTTTGCCATGGGAGCACAGTTGTTGGATGTCAGTACCTTGGTGTGAATTACTTGGTGTGGTGGGAAGAACCTCACCTTGAAGCTCAGGCAGGTCTGCTGCAGAATCCTGGTGCTGCTTTTTGGGGAGCTCTGAGACCTTAGGGAAGTTAATTAATTCCCATCTCTGAGCTCAGTTTCCCGACTGGTAACATGGGGCTCTTATAAGGATTCCAGGTAACAGGTGAAAACCCCCAGCAGTGCTTGTTGGTAGTAGTGGGGGTGAGTAGAGGGGCAGTTCTGACTCAGCAGAAGGTGAGGTTTGCCCTGTAGGAGAATAGGCCTGGGCCTGGTGGTCAAAGCCTGGGAGGGTGGATGAGCTTTGCTTCCTTTTGCAGGATGTTTATGACCTTTGGGCAGCTAAGGCTGGGCCTGATGCCTGCCAGAGCTGCCACTATCTTTCCCCCATTTGCTAAGAGGCCTGGGCACAGGGTGGCAATAAGGGAAAGTGTAATGTGTCAGGTCAGCTGCTGTTCATCCCTCCTCCTCTTTCTCTGTGTGCCCAAGGCTGGGAATCTGGGGAGCCAGGCCTCCTCCTTCTACCTGTCCTCAACCCAGCCTGTGGCATGGGGTCTCAACCCTCTCATAGGCATAAGTGCTTTTACAACTTTCGCTTCCATTATTTCAGTGATTCCTTACACAAACCCTGACAGATGGGTCTTAGCCCTGTTTACCAGAGAAACTCAGAGAGGTGGAGTGATCCCTGGAGACCACGCAGCAATAGAGTACAGAGGGGCTCAGATGAGGCCCCCGGGGGTGAGCTGGGGCCCTGTTTCTGGGAATGCAGCCTCAGAAAATAGACACCTTGCTCCTCATGAGTTTTTTCTTTTCCTAAAACCTTGCCACCAAAACTCCCAACTGGGAAATCATTTCTCAGTACCCACCTTGGACTTTAGCCTTTCCTTGTATCACAAGCTTTTCTCCCAGGGCGTCAGAAGTGAAGGGGGCGAGTTTAGGGGTTTCCACACTCACCACAGAATGTGATTTTGCGAACATGGAGAATTGGTTTCATTCTGGGTTTCACAACCTCCACCGTGTCTCCAGCTGGTCCCAGAGCTGTCTGTGACCTTTCCAAATCAAAAATAATGACAACATCCTGGGGAACGGTGGCAGTAAAAGCTGCCAGTTAGTGAATGGCTCCTATGTTATCAAGCCCTATTTACTGAGTGTCTTTTAGGTATTAACTCCGTTGATCCTCAGGATAATCCCACAAATCAGGTGCTGTACCTATCCCCATTTTACAGCTGAGGAAACTGAGGCTAGGAGTAATTAGGTAACTTGGCCAAGACTATATAGTTAGTAAAGTAGTAGAGCTCAGATTTGAACTCAGAGCCCCGAGTGTGTAATGCTGTTTCTGAAAATTAAATCCATCTTGATTTAAAAGCAGAGCACTCATGCTCTTTGTCCCACTTTCTGTATTTTTTGTAGTCTGGAAATATGTCATAAACAACCCCAAACCCTCAAACTCTGATGAGACAAATGACATGTAGGTGGAGTGGAATGCTTCCTGCATAGCCTTGAGTGAAAGAAAAACATTCTTTTTGTTTTGTTTCAACCCTTGGGTTAAAAAGTATTCTGAAAGCATCCTCACTGTCCTCCCTGGTCCCGCACAGTGGCAGAGCCGGGGGTCTTGGACTGAGTCAGAGTTGCATGGATGCATCTGGAGGGACCTTGATTGGAGAGAGGTAAAGTCCGCTGTAGGGCAGGGCTGTCTTCTTTCTCTTTGCAGGGGTGAGGAAGAGGCTGGTTGCAACTTTCAGGTTGCCCTGGGCAGGTGACATCACCTCCCTTAGCTACAGTTTCCCCATCTGTGAAATGAGGCATGACTGCCCATCTCAACCCAACTCTTCAGTCTTCCCCCCCTTTCCCCTTTAGACAACGCATCTCCTGTGGTCTTGCTCCAGGCTACACAGTAGAATCACCTGGGAACTTTATTTTATTTATTTATTTATTTATTTATTTATTTGAGACAGAGGCTCTGTCACCCAGGCTGGAGTGCAGTGGCACGATCTCAGCTCACTGTGACCTCTGCCTCCCGGGTTCAAGCGATTCTCTTGCCTCAGCCTCCTG
>NW_012115266.1:6641890-6644094 GCF_000951035.1 Colobus angolensis palliatus
ACCTTTTATTTTTTATTTTGAGACAGAGTCTCGCTCTGTCACCCAGGCTGGAGTGCAGTGGCACTATCTTGGCTCACGGCAAGCTCTGCCTCCCGGGTTCACGACATTCTCCTGTCTCAGCCTTCCGAGTAGCTGGGACTACAGTCGCCCGCCACCACCCCCGGCTAGTTTTTTTGTATTTTTAGTAGAGACGGGGTTTCACCGTGTTAGCCAGGATGGTCTTGATCTCCTGACCTCTTGATACTCCCGCCTCGGCCTCCCAAAGTGCTGAGATTACAGGCTTGAGCCACTGTGCCCAGCCCACCTGGGAACTTGAAAAAAATACCAGGCTTGGGCTCCACCCCGGGGACCCTGCTTCTGACCAAACCCCAAGAGCACCTTGAGATTCCCACTCACCACAGTGGAAGCCCCTGCCCTGCCTGCCTCTCCTCCCGTCTCCTTATCTCCTGCTTGCCTGTCTCCATACATCTCCTTAACGGCCACTTCCTCCCCACCAGCTTCTATGATTGCAGTATGGTGTGTAGGATTTGGATGTCCTTAGATCTGGGTTAAAATTATGTCTCTACCACATACCAGTTTCCTTCATCTTTCAAGACCAAAACAAAAATTGCAGGTGCTCAGGTGTTCTCTTTGACATCACCTCCAGTTCATCTTCTCCCATTCTCTCCCTTTATTTTCTTTATTATTATTATTATTACATTTTAGAGATGGGGGTCTCCTATGTTTCCCAGGCTGGCCTTGAACTCCTGCCTCAAGTGATCCTTCAGCCTCAGCCTCCTGAGTAGCTGGGACTACAGGCACATGCCACTGTGTCCCCATTCTCTCAAACACATTTCAGCCAGGCGTTTGCCTCCAACTCTCAGTAGGAGCTGCTCTCATAAGGATCACAGATGATCCTCATTCTAAACCATGATCCATCTGATGTGTGCGCTGTGTCCCTGCCTCTCGTTGGGATACTTGCTGCCCAGTGTGAGGGCCCGGTTCTTCCCCAGCCTACTCTGTCTCTAAACAGCCCCATCCCAGCCTCCCAGTTGCTCTGTCCAGACACCTTGGGGTCATCTGACTCCTCTTTCCTTCACACCCCACCTCATTCCGTCAGCATAGTCGGTGGGCTGAAGCTTCAAAGGAGATCCAGCATCCATTACTATTCATGCCCGGATCCCCGCTCTCCGCAGTTTGCCTCCCAATAGGTTCCCGCTTCCTCCTTGCACCCTACATCTAATCTCTTCTCAACACAGCAGCCAGAGGGACCCTTTTAAAACCCAAGTTGGATCCTGAGTCTCCTGAGTTCTAAACTTGGCAGTGGCTCCTGCCAGGGACAGTCAGAGGCAAGGGTGTAGTGCTGTCAGGTGCTGCGTTGCCTGCCAGCCCAGCTGCTCTTCTTCGACCCTCCGTTCCACCCCCGCTTCCCACCCTCTGCCCTCCTGGCACCCCTACTCCAGCCTCGCTGGCCTCCTTGCTGTTGCTCAGACATGCGCCCTGCTGGGGCCTTTGCTCGGGCTTCTGCCCCTGCTGGAGGTGTTAGCCACCTGCAGGGCTTAACCCCAGCCTTTCTGTTGGTTTGGAGTCTCTTCTCCTATTCTAGATTATTTATTTATTTACTAAATTATTTATTTTTTTAATATTTTTTTTTCCGTAGAGACGGGGTTTTTGCCATGTTGGCCAGGCTAGTCTTGAACTCCTGACCTCAGGTTATCCACCCACCTCACCTCCCAAAGTGCTGGGATTATAGGTGTGAGCCACCGCGCCAGCCTAAGGTATTTTAAAAAACTTTTTGTCTCCTGCTACTGAACAAAAGCTCCACACTCTGGTCACAGACAGAGCCCAGGTGCCTAGATTGGTGCTGGGCGCACAGCTCAGCCAGTATATGGGTTTCTTGGCCCTCCAAAGCAGAGGTGGGCATCCTCCCAAGGTGAAGGGATTCTCCAGGGTGTCGTTGACTGCTTACACCATGCCCTTGACGGGGGAGGAGGGGAACTGCCAAAAAGCTATGGTGACCCTGTGTGTCAGCAACCCCCTCTTCTGTAATTCGTGCAGGCTCAGGTCTGAGAACCACAGCTGCGGACCAAGGCCGCAGGCTTGGAGTCAGGAACCCCGTGAACTAGAGCACAGAGTGCGGGTCGGCTGTGTTGTCACTGCCCTGACATCGCCTTGGACTCCCTCAGTGCCTTGGTTCTTAAATTAAAAAAAAAAAAAGGGGGGGG
>NW_012115266.1:6644547-6645794 GCF_000951035.1 Colobus angolensis palliatus
AATGGCGCGATCTTGGCTCACCGCAACCTCTGCCTCCCGGGTTTAAGTGATTCTCCTGCCTCAGCCTCCCAAGTAGCTGGGATTACAGGCGCCTGCCACCATGCCCAGCGATTTTTTTTTGTATTTTTAATAGAGATGGGATTTCACCATGTTGGCCAGGCTAGTCTCGCACTCCTGACCTTGGGTGATCCACCCGCCTTAGCTTCCCAAAGTGCTAGGATTACAAGGCGTGAGCCACCATGCCTGGCCTCAATTTTGAATGTTTGAAAATTTTTCACGATAAAATGTTGAGAAACATGCTGTAAACTTAAAGATGCTCATTGCAGAAGACCTGCAATATATAGAAAAATAGAAGGAAGCAAAAATTATCACAAAAACCACGCTTAGCCCCAGAGCCCAGCACCCAGAAGGAATGTCCATTAGGATATTGCTATAGACATTTCTAGTCTTTTTGCTTGTGTTGGTTTTGCTATTTCTACATGATAGTGATTGTATGGATTACCACTGATTTTGTCAAGTCTTAACTCAATTTCTGATTCTAAAATGAACACATGCTTATTTAAACATTTTGGAAAGCTAGAAAATACTTTTTTTTTTTTTTGAGACAGTCTCACTCTGTCTCCCAGATAGGAGTGCAATAGCACCATCTGGGCTCACTGCAAGCTCCCACCTCTCAGGTTCAAGCCATTCTCCAGCCTCAGCCTCCTAAGTAGCTGGAACCACAGGCATGTACCACCCCGCCTGGCTAATTTTTGTATTTTTTGTAGAGATAGAGTTTCACCATGTTGGCCAGGCTGGTCTCAAACTCCTGACTTCAAGTGATCCACCTTCCTTGGCCTCCCAAAGTGCTGGGATTACAGGTGTGAGCCACCACGCCCGGCCTAGAAAATAATTAAAAAGAAAATTAATACCTTCAATTGAGAGGGAAGTTTCATGAGGTTTGGCAACAGACAATATCCACATTTCCCAACTTAAAAACTGCAAGTCCGTCAACAATGAGTATTTTTTCCCCTTTAAATACTTTTTAACACTTTTATTGTCAAAGTAATTCATATTAATGAAAATTCAAACAATAAAATAACATAAAATATAAAAGTTCCTGAATCCCACCCCCCCACTGTTGTATATGTAATATACGAATCCCACCCCCCACTGTTGTGTATGCCCACCCCCCCACTGTTGTATATGTAATATACGAATCCCACCCCCCACTGTTGTGTATGTAATGTACGAATCCCACCCCCCCA
>NW_012115266.1:6646130-6652910 GCF_000951035.1 Colobus angolensis palliatus
ATGTAATATACGAATCCCACCCCCCACTGTTGTGTATGTAATATACGAATCCCACCCCCCACTGTTGTGTATGTAATATACGACAGCTTGGTTGTTTTCCTTAGCTCATATGTAGTGTATAATACATTTTATACATACATGTATAAAAAAGTATATATATATATTTTATTGAGGCAGACTAAGTGCAGTGGCATGATCTCAACTCACTGCAATCTTCACCTCCCAGGATCAAGTAATTCTCTTGCCTCAGCTTCTCAAGTAGCTGGGACTACGGGCATGTGCCACTATGCCCGGCTAATTTTTGTATTTTCAGTAGAGACAGGGTTTTGCCATGTTGGCCAGGCTGGTCTCAAACTCTTAACCCCAAGTGATCCACCCACCTCAGCCCCTCAAAGTGCTGGGATTACAGGCGTGAACCACTGCGCCTGGCCTAAAAATATATTTTAAGCTACAGTGGAATAATAATGTCTTTCAACCTGCTTTTCTCAATTAATATTTCCATGCCTGCTCATGTAAATTCACGGTGCTCTCTCTAATGTCTGTGTGTGTGTGTGTGGATGTAGGATAATTTACTTAACTAGTCCTTATTGATGCTTGTTAGGGTTGTTTTTTTTCTTTTCTTTTTTTTCCTTCAACTTTTATTTTAAGTTCCAGCACACATGTGCAGGATGTACAGGTTTGTTACAAAGGTAAAACTGTGCCGTGGTGGTTTGCTGCACAGATCAACCCCATTACCTGGGTATTAAGCCCGGCATTCAGGTTGTTTTTTTCAATAGGAATTTCAGAGACCAGAGATTGCTCCTCAGTTTGCTTGCTAAGGAAAATAGTTGCTATGCAGCTCTTGGTGACACTGCTTTTGTGCAGAGATAAAGGCTTTTTGTTCTGAAATCCCGTGGGTGCAGAGTCTCAGCTCTGCCAGTTGCTTCGTGAGCCGTATGGGAGAGCCTTGGCCACTGTATGGGCTGGGGTTCCCCTGAACTTTGCCGTGGCAGAGGCAGTTCTCTGCCCAGGCACTCTGCTGGCCCTGAGCTTGATTCTGGAGCAGAGAACTACCTGACGACGCAGTGCAGTGGCATTCCTGGAATCACTGTAGGTTCTTTTACAATAGGGGTTGGCAAACTTTTCCTGTAAAGGGGCAGATAGTAAACATTGTATTATTTTATTTTATTTATTTTTTGAGATAGAGTCTTGCTCTGTTGCCCAGGCTGGAGTGCAATGGCGCGATCTCAGCTCACTGCAACCTTCCGCCTCCAGGTTCAAGCGATTCTCCCTGCCTCAGCCTCCTGAGTAGCTGGGACTACAGGTACCCACCACCACTCGTGGCTAATTTTTATATTTTTAATAGGGTTTCACCAACTTGGCCAGGCTGATCTTAAACTCCTGACCTCAAGTGATCTGCCTGCCTTGGCCTCCCAAAGTGCTGGGATTACAGGCATGAGCCACTGCGCCTGGCCATGATAGTAAACATTTTAGATCTTCGTATAATTTTCATGTGTTACTAAATACTATTCCTCCTTTGAATTTTCCCCCAAGCATTAAAAAAAAAATGTACAAACCATTCTTAGCTTGTAGGCGGGCCATATGAAAACAGGCAGAGGTCCAAATTTGGCCCATGAACTGCAGTTTTCATACTTCTAAATTTAGAACATGAGTTTTTGGATTCTTAGTTTTGATTCAACTGAGATGGGTGATGTGTATAATGATAAGTACTTGCTTTTCTAGGTGGATCTTAGCCATAGAGGTGAATTATTCATATCCTCAGTTCATAGCACCCTGTCCTTGCTGGTCCCTACAAGACCTCCCTCTCCTGTGTGTTTGTTTATTTATTTGTTCCCTTTAATCATCATTCTTTTTTTTTTTTTTTTGAGACAGAGTCTCTGTCACCCAGGCTGGAGGGCAATGGCACGATCTCGGCTCACTGCAACCTCTGCCCCCTGGGTTCAAGTGATTCTCCTGCCTCAGCCTCCCATGTAGCTGGGATTACAGGTGTGTACCACCATGCCTGGCTAATTTTTGTATTTTTAGTAGAGATGAGGGGAGTGGGTTTCACCATATTGGCCAGGCTGGTCTCAAACTTCTGACTTCAAGTGATCTGCCTGCCTCGGCCTCCCAAAGGGCTGGAATTACAGGCATGAGCCACTGCGCCTGGTCCCCTTTTGTTTGAGACAGAGTTTCACTCTGTTGCCCAGGTTGGAGTGTAATGGTACGATCTCTGCTCGCTGCAACCCCCACCTCCTGGGTTCAAGAGATTCTCCAGCCTCAGCCTCTCGAGTAGCTGGGATTACTGGTGCACGCCACCACGTCTGGCTAATTTTTATATTTTTGGTGGAGGCGGGGCTTCATCATGTTGGCCAGGCTGATCTTGAACTCCTGACCTCAGGTGATCCACCTGCCTTGGCCTCCCAAAGTGCTGGGATTACAGGTGGAAGCCATTGTGCCTGGCTGTGTATCTTTAATTTATGTAAGTGGCATTGTGTTACGAGCTCATCCCCATTTTCCCACTGAGCCATGTCTTTTAAAGATATGCAAGTTGCCAAGTGAACATTAACTAGTGTGTAGGGCTCCATAGGTGGGCCCACTGTCTTTTACTTATTCTCAAAAAGAAGTTGTCTTGAGTGAAATTATGTGTTGAGCTTGAGCATAATTATGTGTTGAATGTGGGAATATGTCTCTCTTGCCCTTACAAAGAATAGGTAACTTGGCTGAGTGTCAAAAAAAAAAAAAAAAAATTACAGCTTTTTTCCTTCCAAACTGTAAATACATATTTAAAAATTATTTAATATTTTTTGTTTTACTTTGGCCAGGTGCGTTGGTTCACGTCTGTAATCCCAGCACTTTGGGAGGCCGAGGCGGGCAGATCATGAGGTCAGGAGTTCGAGACCATCCTGGCTAACATGGTGAAACCCCGTCTCTACTAAAAATACAAAAACAAAATTAGCCGGGCATGGTGGCGGGTGCCTGTAGTCCCAGCTACTCCGGGGGCTGAGGCAGAGGAATGGCGTGAACCCGAAAGGCGGAGCTTGCAGTGAGCCAAGATCACACCACTGCACTCCAGCCTGGGCAAAAGAGCCAGACTCTGTCTCAAAAAAAAAAAAAAAAAAAAATTTTTTTTTAAAATTTTAATTTATTTTTAACATTTACTTTCTTAAAAAAATTGGTATAATTTACCCTTTCAGTGTTTACTTCTGTGTCTTAATGAACACTTGTAATTGCAGAATGGTTGCCACAATCAGGATGTAGAAGAGTAGGCTGGGCATGGTGGCTCATGCCTATAATCCCAGAACTTTGGGAGGTTGAGGTGGGTGGATCACCTGAGGCTGGGAGTTCAAGACCAGCCTGGCCAACATGGTAAAACCCCATCTGTACTAAAAATACAAAAAATTAGCCAGGCATGGTGGTGCATGCCTGTAGTCCCAGCTACTTGGAAGGCTGAGGCAGGAGAATCGCTTGAACCCGGGAGGCGGAGATTGCAGTAAGCCGAGATTGTGCCACTGCACTCCAGCCTGGGTGACAGAGGGAGACTGTCTCAAACAAAACAAAAAACAAACAAGCAAACAAACAAACAAAAACAAAAATGTAGAAGAGTATAGAAATTTTACCCCTGAAATTCCCTCATGCCTCTTACTAGTCAGTCCCTCTCCTCAACCCCTGTGACAATCATGGATCACTTTTCTGTACAATAGTTATGCCTGTTCTGGAATGACATATAGATGGAATCACACAGCATGTAGCTTTTTGGGTATGACTTTTTTGCTCTTCCTTTGTGGATAACGGAATACTTTTTTTTGCCTGAACCATTATAATATTTTAAATCATTTTTTGTCATTGTAATAACTTCTATTTTAAAATGTGCAGCATGAGGCCAGGTGTGATGGCACATGCCTATAATCCCAGCACTTTGGGAGGCCGAGGTGGGAGGATCCCTTGAGCCCAGGAGTTTGAGACCAGCCTGGGCAACAAGGCAAAACCCTATCTCTACTAAAAATATGTAAAAATTAGCCAGGCGTGGTGGTGTGCACCTGTGCTCCCAACTATTTGGGAGGCTGAGGTGGGAAGATGACCTGAGCCTGGGGAAGTTGAGGCTGCAGTGAGCCATGATCAAGCCACTGCACCCCAGCCTGAGCAACAGAGTGAGATCCTGTCTCAAAAAGGAAAAAAAAAAAGGCAACATGTTCTATGTGAGGGCTCCTCTCATTAGTACTTATATGGAGCAGGTGAGCTCTTTGGTGCTGCGCACCACCGGCTGCTCATTACTCAACATGGTCTTACTGATGTCCACACCATCTCCTTTTCCAACCTGCAGGCTCCCTCGAGGATGGGAACCCACCCAGTCTTCATGTCCTTTTCTGTTTGAGGAAATTTCTGTTTAAATTTCTTTTCGGGGATTCTTGAATCCCCAAACTCTGACCAAACAATTAATACACTTTTTTTCCCCCTGGAAAACAATGGGATTCATAAATCGTGACCATTGTCCATTGTTCTGAAATAGGTTCTCAGTAAGAACTGGGTGCCTTCTATTTTGGAAAAGAAATTATATTTACTGCAACAAAAGAACATGATTTATCTGTAAAATTCCCTGCCACACATGCTACCCGTTTGTAGTTTTAATGTTTCTGTGAAATAATAAGCAAACTGGCCCTTGACCCTCCTTCATAGGCATTGTGGAGTTGTGATTGGCTATTACCCACTGCTCAACATCTGTGCCCAGGGGAGGTCATCCAACGATGCGTCCTCCCCATCCTTCATCCTTGATGGAATGTCTCTGGTAGGCCCACCGAGCTTGGTGGTGAGATATGGGCAGAGCCCTATGGATCTACCCCTATGTGCAAGCAAGCCAGAGCCCCTACCCCATATCTTCACTGTGCTGAGGGCAGTTTAGCCCTGACTGTGGCTGAAGACTCCAGCAAAGGATGAGGGGCCAGAACCAGCCTCTGATGGGCTCTGTTTCTAGGTGTTCTAAAAGGTTGATTTCTTTGCTTATTAAAGGGTTTTACCTTTTATTTTTTATTTTGAGACAGAGTCTCGCTCTGTCACCCAGGCTGGAGTGCAGTGGCACTATCTTGGCTCACGGCAAGCTCTGCCTCCCGGGTTCACGACATTCTCCTGTCTCAGCCTTCCGAGTAGCTGGGACTACAGTCGCCCGCCACCACCCCCGGCTAATTGTTTTTGTATTTTTAGTAGAGACGAAGTTTCACCGTGTTAGCCAGGATGGTCTCGATCTCCTGACCTCATGATCCGCCCTCCTCAGCCTCCCAAAATGTTGGGATTACAGGCGTGAGCCACCATGCCTGGCTCATTAGAGGATTTTAAAGGTTGGCCTGGACCAGAGAAGGTCGTTACCCCGATTCTGGTGAGAATCGGAACTCCCCCTTCCCCAGCACTTAGTGCAGGGTCTGATGCTGGGACGTGGATAATGTTGAATGGATGCGATCTTGAACCTCTCTGAAGTTTTCTCAGACTCTGCTCCATGCTCCCCTCACAGGGTGAGAGCGTTTACCGCACCCTCCCTACCTTCCTCTTCTCACATATGCACACTCACACTCACACGTAGTCTCACACTCACGCAGCTACCCTCACACACATACTCGTTTAATGTGCACGCACACACCTTAGCATCAGGCTGAGCAGCCAGGGGACATTACTGCCGGAGACTGACACCAATTCTCCATTAGGCCCAGGCCAGGTGTTGGGGAGTGTTTGTGGGATGCCCTCCAGATCCCTCAGCCTCTGGCACGGACCCCAGGTGGGCAGCTCTAGTCATATAACTGGTAGTGTTTCCTGAACAGTAAAACTGGGCTGGGAATCAGCCAGCTGGGCGTTCAGTCCTGGCCAAGTCACTCATGAGCTGTGTATCTTTGCACAAATTCTTTTGCATTTCTAGGCCTTGATTTTCCTCATCCATAAAATGGGGTTCATCATTGGATGGTTGTGTGGATTATTGAGCCATCTTGTAAAACACGGAGTGGAGTGCTTGGCTTAGAGTAAGAGTTCAATAAATAATATTCCTAGAAATAATAAGGCAGAGACTCCAGCTCATGAAGAAATCTTTTAGGTTTGCACTTGGCAATTTGTATTGACAGAAGGGCAGGCCCATGATGCCTGCAGGTCTGGGTCACAAGCTTGTGAAGTTGGACTGGCATTGGACCTGGCAGAGCAGGGCTCAGGACATACGTTCAGCTGAGCTGATAGCTGCACCTTCCTCACTGAGCCCTGCAGGGTTCCATGATCTCACGCTGCCTCTAACAGCCCTGTTCTTGGTTTTACAGCCGGAGCCTAAGCCTGGAGACCTGATCGAGATTTTTCGCCCTTTCTACAGACACTGGGCCATCTATGTTGGCGATGGATATGTGGTTCACCTGGCCCCTCCAAGTAAGAACACACAGGACCTCCACTGTGATGGGCCCCAGGGACTGGGAAGAGAGGGGATGGGGAACTGTGGGTAACAAGTGACCCCAACATTCTTCTTGCTTCCCAACTGGCAGCTGTCTCTGAGTGTTACAAGAAGTTTGATGTGGGGCAGTTTGGTGTGGGGCACTGGTTTTCAAGGTCTGCTCCTTGGAACCTCAGGGGGTTCTTTAGAGCAGGGGTCCCCAACCTCCAGGCCACGGATTGGTACTGGTTAGGAACTGGGCTGCAGAGCGGGAGGTGAGTGGCGGGCAAGCGAGCGAAACTTCATCTGTTTACAGCTGCTCCCCATCGCTTGCATTACCGCCTGAGCTCCGCCTCCTGTCAGATCAGCAGCGGCATTAGATTCCATAGGATCATGAACCCTACTATGAA
>NW_012115266.1:6653445-6673547 GCF_000951035.1 Colobus angolensis palliatus
AGATGGATTTTCATCATATTTGTCAGGCTGGTCTTGAACTCTGGACCTCAGGAGATCCACCTGCCTCAGCCTCCCAAAGTGCTGGGATGACAGGCATGAGCCACCGCATCCGGAGTGCCACACTTTTAAACCATCAGATCTTGTGAGAACTCACTCGTTATCATGAGAACAACATGAGGGAAATCTCGCCCATTATCGTGAGAACATGAGGGAAATCTCGCTCGTGATTCAGTCACCTCCCACATAGTCCCTCCCCTGACACGTGGGGATTACAGTTAACATGAGATTTGGGTGGGATACAGAGCCGAACCATATCACTCCTTATGAGAATCTAATGCCTGATGATCTGTCACTGTCACACATCACCCCAGAAGGGACTGTCTAGTTGCAGGAAAACAAGCTCAGGGCTCCTACTGATTCTGCATTATGGTGAGTTGTGTGATTATTTCGTTATATATTACAATGTAATGATAATAGAAATAAAGTGCACAATAAACGCCATGTGCTTGAATCATCCCCAAACCATCCCTCAACCATCCCTCCCTCCTGCCTAGTCCATGGAAAAATTGTCTTCCACGAAACCTGTCCCTGATGCTAAAAAGGTTGGGGACCGCTGCTTTAGAGGGACCGAGGTGGCATCTGAGGGGGAAGCTCTGCTTTGATTTTTTTCATGCTGTGACTTTGTATGCAACACACTCAAAAAAAATTTTTTTTTGACAGAGTCTCACTCTGTTGCCCAGGCTGGAGTGCAGTGGCGTGATCTCAGCTCACTGCAAATTCTGCCTCCCGGGTTCACACCATTCTCCTGCCTCAGCCTCCTGAGTAGCTGGGACTACAGGTGCCTGGCGCCACACCAGACTAATTTTTTGTATTTTTAGTAGAGATGGGGTTTCACTGTGTTAGGCAGGATGGTCTCAATCTCCTGACCTTGTGATCCGCCCACCTTGGCCTCCCAAAGTGCCGGGATTACAGGCGTCAGCCACCGCGCCTGGCCGCAACACGCTCAACTCTTAAACGTAAAGCTCCTGGGAAGAGGGCAGGTGTTTGGGCAGAGAGATTGGTTATGAATCCAGTTTCCATTCTTCAGCCTTGGTTTCCTTTTTTGCAAACTGAGGATATGAATACTTAACTTGGAGAACGCTCGTGAGAATTCCTCACCCTTCTCTTAAGCCTTTAACTTAAACTGGGGTATAACATAAATACTGTAAAATGTACAAGCATAGTAAAGTATACAGTCAGTGAATTAAAAAAAAATCCATCTATGTAACAATGTCCCAGATCAACATCTAGAACATTCCCACTGTGCCACTTACCCTGAAAGGCTCTCTCGTGCTTCTACAATATCCCTTCCACACCCCTCGCCCAGGCAACCATCATTCTAGCTTTTCCTGCCATAGATGAGGTTTGCCTGTTCTAGAACTTCATGGAAGAGGTATCACATGGCCTACACTCTTTTGTGTCTGGCTTCTTTTAGCAAACATCATGCCCATGTGAGTCATCCATGCTGCTGTGAGTAGCAGGAGATCTTTTTCACTGCTGTGTATTTTCCGTTATATGAATATGCCACAATTTAGCATCCATTTTTCTGACATCAGACACATTGCAAGTTTGGACTGCTATGAATAGAACTGTTATAGACCCTCTTTTTTTTTTTTTCTGAGGAGTCTTGCTCTGTGGCCCAGGCTGGAGTGCAGTGGCATGATCTTGGCTCACTGCAACTTCTGCCTCCCGGGTTTAAGCGAGTCTCCTGCCTCAGCCTCTGGAGTAGCTGGGATTACAGGCGCGCACCACCATGCCCAGCTAAGTTTTGTATTTTTAGTAGAGATGGTGTTTCACCATGTTGATCAGGCTGATCTCGAACTCCTGACCTCAAGTGATCTGCCCGCCTTGGCCTCCCAAAGTGCTGTGATTACAGGCGTGAGCCACCGCGCCTGGCCTTCTGGAATGTTTTATTTTTATCTTTATTTTTTTGTGAGACAGAGTCTCGCTCTGTTGCCTAGGCTGGAGTGCAGTGGTGCAATCTCAACTCACTGCAACCTACACCTCCCGGGTTCCAGCGATTCTCTTGCCTCAGCCTCCTGAGTAGCTGGGATTACGGCACACACCTTCCCCCAAGGCCACAGCCACGCGCCTGACCCTTCCGCATGTTGCTTATCCTATGTGGATGGAGCCAAGGGCAGATACCCTGCTGGGGGCCAGCTCTGAGCCTCTGTGGCCTTTCCCAGAACCAATCTGTTTCCTCTTTGTGGATCTGCAGGTGAGGTTGCAGGAGCGGGTGCAGCCAGCGTCATGTCTGCCCTGACTGACAAGGCCATCGTGAAGAAGGAATTGCTGTATGATGTGGCCGGGAGTGACAAGTACCAGGTCAACAACAAACATGATGACAAGTACTCACCGCTACCCTATAGCAAAATCATCCAGCGGGCGGAGGAGCTGGTGGGGCAGGAGGTGCTCTACAAGCTGACCAGCGAGAACTGCGAGCACTTTGTGAACGAGCTGCGCTATGGAGTCGCCCGCAGTGACCAGGTGTGTCCTCCACCCATGTCGCCTTCCCCAGGAACAAGACCATTCCCTCAGCTGACGGAGGCTGGGGATGGCTATGGAAGCATGAACAAGACAAAGTAGCAGAGACAGAATTACTGCCCTTAAAGATGTCATAGTTGGAGTGGGGACAAGGGTGGGGAAAGAGGCAAGTTGGCAGATCAGTGTAGTTGGGGGTGGGGGTGGGTGGCCAAGGAAGGGAGTCACAGACATGGTATTCATTCCTGTTACCAAGCCCTCCCTAGCCACCTGCCCCTGAGATGGCCCTCCCAGCCCTAAAGGCCGGTTTAAGGACCCACTACCTTACAGATTGGGAAACTGAGTTTAAGTAACTTGTCTACAGCCATTCATTTCATCAAAAATAATCTTTGTTGAGTCTCCAGACCTGGTACCTGTCTTTTCCTGTGCAGATAATTCTCAGAGCTGGGATTTGAAGCCCAGGTCTGTGTGGCATAGCCCGATCATGCTTATAAACAGCACTGTCTTCAGCTTGGCTGAACCCTGAGGGTGAATCTGGGAGACCCTAGGGGATGCAGTTTTGTTCATTTACTTGATTTTATTTTTGTCATTCCTCTTCTTTCAATCTCGTTTTCTCCTCCCATTTTCTTGCACTTCTTCCCCCTCCCTTTCAGCCACTTCCATCTTTTTTTTTTTTTTTGCATAGGTGAAAAAGAACATTGGGAAGGTTCTTACATGGCTGTTGAAACAAAAGGACATATATTTTTTTCAGTGAATGATTAGGTTAAGATCCATCAGGCTGTTCACTTTTATTATTATTATTTTTGAGATCCAATTTCTTCTTCTCTGGTCAGTGTGGTGGTTAAGAGCATGGGCTCCTGGAGTCAGGCCAGCGTGGGCTGGACCTGGTCTCTGCCTTTTGCCGGCTGTCTGACCTCAGGAGAGTTAGTCCAGTTCCCTACACTTTGGTAAAGTACGAATGATAATACTCATCTTGGAGGATTACCATGTAAATTAAATAGGAGCATGTTTATTCTTAGCACAGTGCTGACTCAAAAAATTCACTGAATACATTGTAGTAGTAAAAATAGTCATAATTATCCTCTTTTTTTTTTTGCTTGGTTCATCCAGTGCCTGGTCCACTGGCCTCTGTGGGCCACAGCGACTTGAATGGGAAGACACTGACTAACACCACCTGTAGGATCACTGTTCCTCTCTTCACACTGCTGATAACCAGCTGTGCTTACTACACCAACCCTCATGTTTGTTAGGCGGCTCCTACACCTGTCTACAGTGAGATATTAGTTACCTTTAAACGGGTATCCTCTTACCTTTTTTTCAATCAGTTGGGTTATTAATGTTCAACAACTAGTTATATATGAATGTTAAAGGTGATCAACTTAGAAATTGAGTAGGTGGTACATAGCTAACTAGGTAAAGAAAGGGCAGTATTGCCAATGTTTGTGAAGACTGCCGTCTGTCGGTCATGGTCTGGCTTCAACTTCCCCGAAAGTTGATAAGAGCTTTCTTCTGGGGAATCAGTGGGCAGGGCCATGAGAAGTTTGTTAGTGCCCAAATATTGGCAGGTTTCAAAAGGTGATGCAATGAAAGCAGGAGACCAGGGGATAGTGGCGCTTACCACATCTATCTCTTGGGGATAACAGGCTTCAAAACATTTGTCTCTTGTTTTTTCTTAAAACAATTTTATTTTAGGCTGGGCACAGTGGCTCACGCCTGTAATCCCAGCACTTTGGGAGACTGAAGCAGGCAGACCACTTGAGGTCAGGAGTTTGAGACCAGCCTGGCCAACATAGTGAAACCCCGTCTCCACTAAATACAAAGGCCAGGTGCGGTGGCTCACGCCTGTAATCCCAGCACTTTGGGAGGCAGATGGGCGGATCATGAGGTCAGGAGATCGCGACCATCCTGGCTAACATGGTGAAACCCCATCTCTACTAAAAATACAAAAACTTAGCCAGACATGGTGGTGGGTACCTGTGGTCCCACCTACTCGGGAGGCTGAGGCGGGAGAATGGTGTGAACCCAGGAGGCAGAGCTTGTAGTGAGCCGAGATGGCACCACTGCACTCCAGCCTGGGCAATGCAGCGAGACTCCGTCCCAAAAAAAAAATTGGCTGGGCGTGGTGGTGATCATCTGTAATCCCAACTACTTGGGAGACTGAGGCAAGATAATCACTTGAACCCAGGAGGCGGAGGTTGCCGTGAGCCAAGATCGCACCATTGCACTCCAGCCTAGGCAACAGAGCGAGACCCAGTCTCCAAAAAAAATAGAGATGAGGTCTCACTCTGTTACCAAGGCTGGTCTTGAACTCCTGAGCTCAAATGATCCTAATGCCTCAGCCTCCCAAAGTGCTAGGATTATAGACATAAGCCACTGTGCCCGGCCACATTTGTCTCTTGAGTCACACTTGATGAGGCATGGCTGTCATCTTGGTATCTCTCTTTACTAGCATCCTAGAAATTCCTTTCTGTTCCCTGCTGTATTAAGGTTTTTATCCTCTGTAGTTCACATCTTTCTCTTTTTTGGTTTATGCCCTTGTTTTGGTAGACTACTTCCCCTAATAGTTTACTGAGAAATGGTACATTTAAAAAAGATCCCTAGGCAGGCATGGTGGCATGTGCCTGTAATCCCAGCTACTCAAGAGGCTGAGGCACAAGAATTGCTTGAACTCAGGAGGCAGAGGTTGTTGCAGTGAGCTGAGATCATGCCACTGTACTCCAGCCTAGGTGACAGAGTGAGACTTGGTCTAAACAAAACAAAACAAAAAAACCAAGAAACGAAAAACAAACAAACAAAACAAGATCTTGCATGCCTGAAAATATCTTCATTTTATCATCACATTTGATTAAGGCTGGGTATAGAATTCTAGGTTAGAAACAGTATTTTTTTTTCAGAATTTTGAAGGCATTGGTTTATTGTCATCTAGTTTTTGCTACTGTGGTAGAGAAGTTTGAAGCTGTTCTGGTTTTTGATCCTTTGTATGTGATCGATTATTTCTTTTCAGAACCATATAGAATCTTCTCTTCATCCTCAGTGTTCTGAAATTTTATTACCTTGCATGGGTGTCTTTTCAGTATTGTGCCAGGTACCCAATGACTCCTGTCAGTTTGGAAACTCAGTTTCTTTAGTTCTGGGAAATGTTCCGTTTTGTGTTCTCTGGCACTCCTATTATTAGACTGTTGGACCCCCAGACTGCTCTGCTGATTTTCTTATCTTCTCTCTCTTGTTTTCCATTTATGTATCTTTTTATTTATTTATTAAGACAGAGTCTCGTTTTGTCGCCTAGGCTAGAGCACAGTGGTGCAATGTTGGCTCACTGTAGCCTACACCTTCTGGGTTCAAGTGGTTCTCCTGTCTCAGCCTCCAGAGCGGCTGGGACTACAGGCATGTGCCACCACAGCTGGGTAATTTTTGTATTTTTATTAGAGATGGGGTTTCCCCATATTGGTCAGGCTGGTGGGATTTCCCCATGTTGGCCAGGCTGGTCTGGAATTCCTGACCTTAAGTGATCTGCCTGTTTCCGCCTCCCAAAGTGCTGAGATTACAGGTGTGAGCCACTGTGCCTGGCCCATTTATGTATCTTTTTAAATTTGAAAGTGAACATTTATTGACAGATTTAGGTATAATAGAAGTTTTTGTTTGTTTCTTTTTTAAGTAGCAGTGACAATATTAGCATAAGAAAGGGAAACATGATAAAAAATTGAGTTTCATCGTTGGTGATCTTGCATTATGAGGTTTTTACTTACTCATGGTAAAACTCATGCTCCTATGCAGCAAGAAACTCCAAATACAGAGTACAAGACAACCCTGGGAATCAATAAGATACTTTTTGAAATTCAGAGTGCTACATTAAGAATATTTGGTAGGTTTCCAAAATATATCCTAATCATCTCATTTAGTTATTCTTTCAGCAATTGTTAATAGAATAAACAATGGGTCTGATCAGGCGTGGTGGCTCACGCTTGTAATCCCAGCACTTTGGGAGGCCGAGGCGGGTAGATCACCTAAGGTCAGGAGTTCGAGACCATAGTGGCCAAGATGGTGAAACCTCATCTCTACTAAAAATACAAAAATTAGCTGGCCGTGATGGCGGGCACCTGTAATCCCAGCTACTACGGAGGCTAAGGCAGGAGAATCACTTGAACTCGGGAGGCAGAGGTTGCAGTGGACTGAGATTGCGCCACTGCACAACAGAGCAAGATTCCATCTCCAAAAAAAAAAAAAAAAAAGGCCGGGCGCAGTGGCTCAAGCCTGTAATCCCAGCACTTTGGGAGGCCGAGACGGGCGGATCACGAGGTCAGGAGATCGAGACCATCCTGGCTAACACGGTGAAACCCTGTCTCTACTAAAAATACAAAAGATTAGCTGGGCGAGGTGGCAGGCGCCGGTGGTCCCAGCTACTCAGGAGGCTGAGGCAGGAGAATGGCGTGAACCCGGGAGGCGGAGGTTGCAGTGAGCTGAAATCTGGCCACTGCACTCCAGCCTGGGCGACAGAGCAAGACTCCGTCTCAAAAAAAAAAAAGAAAAAAAAAAAGAGGTCCACAAGTTTATATAAGTGGAGGATTTTTTGTCAACACAAAATTGTTACATAATTAGTAAACTACATTGTCATTAGGAACAAATGCTATTTTTAATTTTAATTTTTTTAGAGAATGGTCTTTCTCTGTTGCCCAGGCTGGAGTGCAGTGCCACAACCTCAGCTCACTACGGCCTCAACCTCCCAGATTCAAGTGATCCTCCCACCTCAGCTTGCCAAGTAGCTAGGACTAGGCCAGGTGCAGTGGCTCATGCCTGTAATCCCAACACTTTGTGAGCCTGAGGCGGGCAGATCACTTGAGGCCAGGAGTTCGAGACCAGCCTGGCCAACATGGTGAAACCCCGTCTCTACTAAAAATACAAAAATTAGCTGGGTGTGATCACGGGTGCCTGTAGTCCCAACTACTCAGGAGGCTGAGGCAGGAGAATCGCTTGAACTCTGGAGGTGGAGGTTGCAGTGAGCCAAGATTGCACCACTGCACTCTAGCCTGGGCAACAGAGCGAGACTCTGTCTCAAACACACACACACACACAGTAGCTGGGACTGGGGGTGCACATCACCATGCCTGGCTGATTTTTGTATTTTTTGTAGAGACAGGGTCTCACTTTGTTGTCTCGGCTGGTCTTAAACTCCTAGGCTCTAGCAACCCTCCTGCCTCAGCCTCCCAAAGTGCTAGAATTATAGGCGTGAGCCACTGTGCCTGGCCACAAATGCTATTGAGAGTAATTAAATAAAATTCCAAATCTTGAAATAGTAAAATAAGAAATGTTTTATACCGTTATTCTTTTTGTTAACAATAATTTAACCCTCGCAAAATGAAACAATACAAATTGAACACATCACACTTTTCTTCCTGTGACTTTGGCCCTACCCATCTACCCATTCACTTGAAAGAGGCAAAACAACGATAACCAACAATGAAACAGCATGAACAATTCTACTTGATCCCATCACAGAAAATGAAGCCAGAACATTCTACAACACAAACAGAGGTGCCATCTCTACTGCTTCTAAAGATTTCTTCTTTCATTTCTTGGTCTGGAATGGGGGTTTCTCAGCCTCAGCACTAGTGACATTATGGCAGATAATTCTTCATTGTCGTGTCCTGTCCTGTGCAGTGTAGGATGTTTAGCAGCGTCCCTGGCCTCTACACACTAGATACCAGTAGCATCCCACAGCCAGATGTAAGAACCAAAAATGTCTGTAGACATTGCCAAATTCCCCCCACAGGGAAAAACCGTCTCCAGTTGAGAACTAGTAACTTAGGTGAGTAATGATCACTGACACATGCTGCGAGTCAAATTAACATAGGACTTCTGGCCGGGCGCAGTGGCTTACACCTGTAATCCCGAGACTTTGAGAGGCCAAGGCAGGTGGATTAGGAGGTCAAGAGATCGAGACCATCCTGGCCAACATGGTGAAACCCCGTTTCTACTAAAAATACAAAAATTAGCTGGGCGTGGTGGTGCGCACCTGTAGTATTAGCTACTTGGGAGGCTGAGGCAGGAGAATCACTTGAACCCAGGAGGTGGAGGTTGCAGCGAGCCAAGATTGCACCATTGCACTCCAGGTGGGCAACAAGAGCAAAACTCCGTCTCAAAAAAAAAAAAGAACTTTGATGCATGCCCCATCTTGCTAGAGATGATAGATTTAGTACAAACTGGAAAATGTCCACCAGTAGTTTTCTTTGTAAGCACTGGGCAGTGAAGTGACTTTCCTTTTCATTTAACTCATGAGGATAATTTTTTTTTTTTTTTTTTTGAGACAGAGTCTCACTCCATCGCCCAGGCTGGAGTGCAGTGGCACGATATCCGCTCACTGCAAGCTCTGCCGCCTCCCGGGTTCATGCCATTCTCCTGCCTCAGCCTCCCTAGAAGCTGGGACTACAGGTGCCCGCCATCGTGCCCGGCTAATTTTTTTGTATTTTCAGTAGAGACGGGGTTTCACCGTGTCAGCCAGGATGGTCTCGATTTCCTGACCTCGTGATCCGCCCTCCTTGGCCTCCCAAAGTGCTGGGATTACAGGCGTGAGCCACCACACCCAGCCGACGATATTTTTGTTTTACAGAATCTGATCAGTCATTATGTTTATTTGTGCTGAGCTCTTTGAAGCAGACTAGATTTTACCTCAAAAGAATATTTATGATCAATCAAATTTCCCGAGAAGGAAAACAATGAATTTAAACTAAAATGTAATTTGTGCTTTATATGCCTAAGAATATTGGATTCTCCTACTTTCCACCTACCTAAAAATATTTAGGTTTCAAAAAAGGTATATTTTAGTAGAATCTGGTAAAGAAGCTTTTATACTGAATAGTACTTAAAAAAAAAAGCAACCAGAAGCTATACTCACAATGAAGTCTAGTCTGAGTGAGAGAAAATATTAAGGTAAAAAGAAATTGAAGATGTGTCTGGTGGCAATATATATTTATACACACACACACACACACACACACACACATAACATAAATCTGGATAAATTGTGGGGTATTATTTTGAAATTACTGTAAATGAAACCGAATTTCCATACAAATATTTTATTTCTTTTAAAATGATTTATTTATTATTTTTTGTATACTTGATCACTGTTGGAAAATATACAACTATTTCATAACCATTCTTATATCGTGACCTCTAACAGTCTAAATTCCATTGCTTTCAGAATAACGCTACACTCGCCACTTCTTCTTTAATCCACCCTATAACGTTGTTGAAAGTGAAGGCAGCACGTTAGCACTTTCTTTTTTCCAGAAATGATTCAGATTTCCCTAAATCAGGGCTTAACTCAGAAGAGCTTTGTAGTATAAATGTATAAATGTCTGTAGTCTGGTAGAATTTGTTTGCCCACTTAAAAAAAAACAAAACAAAACAGTCTTCTTACTATTTCTAATGAGAGACAGCTTTTCTCTTTCACAATATCCTGATTTAAGAGCTGTGACACACACCAGGTAGCCCGTTTTCATGATCACAAATCCTGTAATAATAACACAGCAGCTGGACTTTCAGTCTGCAACATGAAAATGATCAATGGCCTCTGAAAGTAGCACTGACTCTTGGAGAGAGAGGTTTTCCCATAAAGTTTGCGCTATTAGGACTAACTAGCTTCCAACAGTCTTGCCTTTAATCATACTCTTTGACTATGTACAAAGCATGACTACAAACAATGAGGTGGTTGTTGTTTTCCTTGACAAAGTATCTTTTGTATGAACCAGTTGCATCAGCATTTGTTTTCACACCATGAGATTCTATAAAGAACTAGGGACATATTATTCCTCCTCCATTATCTGCAAACTATTTCTCCTACCCTGACACAGAGCTTAGCCAGGAAAATGCTGGATACAAGTGATTTTATGCAGGCTCCCTAGCAAGTTAACCCAACAGAACCATGGCTGCCAGAAAACCATGCCTAATTATCTTTTAGAGGAACAGTTAAAGACTTATCGGCAGTCAAACCTCAGGTTGGTAGCTCCATCCAAACTTTGGTCATCTGGTCATCATGAATTCTGTCTGTTAAAACTACTTTTTTTTTTTTTTTTGAGAGGGAGTCTCACTCTGTCACCCAGGCTGGAGTGCAGTGGCGTAATCTTGGCTCACTGCAACCACTGTCTCCCGGGTTCAAGTGATTCTCCTGCCTCAGCCTCCTGAGTAGCTGGGATTACAGGTGCCTGCCACCACGCCCAGCTGATTTTTGAATGTTTAGTAGAGACGAGGTTTCACCATGTTGATCAGGCTGGTCTCGAACTCCTGACCTCATCATCTGCGTGCCTCGGACTCCCAAAGTGCTGGGATTAGAAGCATGAGCTGCTGTGCCTGGCCATCTGTTGAAACTTATATGTGACCAATGTTGAGAAGAGTTTGGAGATCTTCAGTGGTTAAAAATATATATGTATCTTGATGCTACCGAGACTTATCTGGGTCATAAATGTGTTTAATGTCAGGAAACACATAGCTGTGGTTAACCTCAGGAAACATAGCAGTGTAATTAACCCAAGGTGACCAGAACTGATCTCTCAGCAGCCAGAACTCATGATGGCAAAACTCACAGCCGAGTGTTGTGGTATACTGTGATAGTTTCCTTTCTGTTTGGGGAGGGAGGTGGAGGGAGTTATTTTTTCTTGATGATAATTATTACTTCCTTTCATTGCTGAGTTTTCTTTGTATCTATTGTCAATTCTTCCCACACGATCCAATTAACTCTTAGTACAGTTCTCCACAAGGGAAATCACATCAAGTAATCTACCAGTTCTTGTTTATTTTGCTTAGACACATCTATCCCAGGGATGGCCCTTCTTCCCTCTGTGCTGGTTGCTCCTTGGCCAATTGCATGGCTGTCATCCTGGACTCCCCTTTGCTGTCATCCTTGGGATTTCCTTTCCTTCTCTTGGATTGCGTTCTCTGATTCTGTGATCTCTTAGTTTTCTGTTTCTTTGCTCTTTCTCTTATTTAGGTAGATCACATCCTCCGGAAGTTGCTTTAGGTTAGAAACACAGTACAATGGGAGAGGATGATGGTTATGGCAGTCTTCAACATGCTGGGCTCTGAAGTCACAATGCTCCAATCTGGATTGATAAGTGCATTCTTTTCCTATTGCTGCTGTAACAAATTACTACAAAGTTAGCGGCTTAAGACTCCACAATGTATTAGCAACAGTTCTGTGGGCCAGAAGTCTAAAATGAGTTTCACTGGGCTAAAATCAAAGCATTGACATTCTTTTCTGGTGTCTGTAGGAGAGAATCAATTTTCTTGCCTTTTCCAACTTCTAGAGGTTACTGGCATTCCTTGGCGTATAGTCCCCATCTATCTTCAAAGCTAGAGCAATGGCTGGTTGAGTCTTATATTGCATCACTGTGACACTGACTCTTCGGTCTGTCTTCTACATTTTAAGGAACTTTGTAATTACATTGGGCCCACCTGAATAATCTAGGATAATTTCCTCTTTTCTTTTGTTTTTATTTTTTTGAGACAGAGTCTTGCTCTGTTGCCCAGGCTGGAGTGCAGTGGCATGATTTCGGCTCACTGCAACCTCTGCCTCCTGGGTTCAAGTGATTCTCCTGCCTCAGCCTCCCGAGTAGCTGGGATTACACGCACCCGCCACCACGCCTGGCTAATAATTTTTGTATTTTTAGTAGAGATGGGGTTTCACCATATTGGCCAGGCTGGTCTTGAACTCCTAACCTCGTGATCCACCTTCCTCGGCCTCCCAAAGTGCTGGGATTACAGGCGTGAGCCACCGCGCCAGGCTGATAATTTCCCTATTTTAAGGTAAATTGATTAGCAGCCTTAATTCCATCTGTAACCTTAATTCTCACTTGCCATGTAGCATGATATATTTATAGATTCCTGAAATGAGGACATGGACACCTTTTGGGGCTTATTATTCTGCCTACCAGTTATTCTTTATACCTGGTACTAAGCTGTTATCCTGGGATCTCCCTTCACTGTCATTCTGGGGAGATTCCCATGCAGTCTCTCTAGTACTAGAAGGCCCATTTTCTCTATCTCACGTCTTCTACTTTTTCCATTTACTCCCCTGTTTTGGGGGAACCATTTTCAGCAGCTTTCTGTAAAAGGATGCATGGGAGGTCAATTCTTTGAGACCCTGTATGTCTGAATTACTTGTCATTTTACCCTCTCACTCGATTTGATACTTTGTCTGGGTATAGAATTCCAGGTTGGAAATGGTTTCACTTCCGAGTTTTGGAGGCATTGCTCCATTGCCTTCTTGGTTCCAGAATTGCTTTTGAGAAGTCTGAAGCCATCCTGATTCCTGATCTTTTCTCCATTTCCTGTTTTCCTCCCTGCTCTAAATGTTGTAATATCTTTACACAATCTTCTAAAATTTCATAGTAATGTGCCTTTGTGTAGGTCTCCTTTTATCCATTAAGATGGGACTCAGAGCACTATTTCTTTTTTTTTTTTTTCTTTTTTCTTTTGAGACGGAGTCTTGCTCTGTTGTCTGGGCTGGAGTGCAGCAGTACCATCTCAGCTCACTGCAACCTCTGCCTTCCAGGTTCAAGTGATTCTCTTGCCTCAGTCTCCCGAGTAGCTGGGATTACAGGTGCCCACCACCATGTCTGGCTAATTTTTTGTATTTTTTGTAGAAATGGGGTTTCACCATGTTGACCAGGCTGTTCTCGAACTCCTGAGCTCAAGCAATCCGCCTGCCTTGGCCTCCCAAAGTGCTGGGATTACAGGCGTGAGCCACTGCACCTGGCCTGATTGTTTTGCTGTTGTCGTCTTTTACTTTGGTTTCTATTTCTTTATTTTTTTGCTGTTCCTTTTGAGAGATTTCCTTAACTCAACCTTTCTATTGAGTTTGTTATTTCTGTCATATTTTTATTTTCTATGAACCATTTTTATTCTCTCAATATTCCATTACTTTTTATAGTACCATGTTCTCATTTATTGGATGTAATATGCTGTCTTATTCTCCAATGATAAGTTTTACACTGGATCTTAGCCAAAAGGCTGAGAAGCAATCTAATGATAGTTTTTAAAAGGGTGTTTTCTTTTGGATGCAATATGCTCTTATTCTCCAATGATAATTTTTACACTTGATCTTAGCCAAAAGACTGAGAAGCAATCTAATGATAGTTTTTAAAAGGATGGTTTCTTTCCTTTCCTTTTTTTTTTTTTTTGAGGCGGAGTCTTGCTCTGTCGCCCAGACTGGAGTGCAACGGCCGGATCTCAGCTCACTGCAAGCTCCGCCTTCTGGGTTTCCGCCATTCTCCTGCCTCAGCCTCCTGAGTAGCTGGGACTACAGGCGCCCGCCACCACGCCTGGCTAGTTTTTTGTATTTTTTAGTAGAGATGGGGTTTCACTATGTTAGCCAGGATGGTCTCAATCTCCTGACCTCGTGATCCGCCCATCTCGGCCTCCCAAAGTGCTGGGATTACAGGCTTGAGCCACCGCGCCCGGCCCGGATGGTTTCTTTTCTAGATATGGTTTCTGTTTCTCCAGATTGCTATTTGTTTTTGTCTTCAATTTTAGAGGCCTTCTTCAGATGTTTGGTATGTTGGTTGTATGCTCATGATTAAAGGTACGCTTGCTGGATGGGGCGCGGTGGCTCACACCTGTAATCCCAGCACTTTGGGAGGCCGAGGCGGGTGAATCACAAGGTCAGGAGTTCGAAAGCAGTCTGGCCAACATAGTAAAACCCCGTCTGTACTAAAAATACACAAATTAGCCAGGTGTGCTGGCGGGCACCTGTAATCCCAGTTACTTGGGAGGCCGAGGCAGGAGAATCGCTAGAAACCGGAAGGCGGACATTGCTGTGAGCCGAGATTGTGCCACTGCACTCCAGCCTGGGAAACAAGAGCAAAACTCAGTCTCAAAAAAAAAAAAAAAGTGCACTTGCAACCATCATGTTCAGTTGAATTCAAAGAAAACCAATTCATATTACGTAGTGTAAACTAAAATAGTTAACAAATTATATCCTAAAAACAAGGTCTGTTGGTTAAATGTTGTGTGCCCTAGGTTTTAAAATTACAACAGCTAAATACAATTTCTCCTCTTAAATTTGTTAAGCTAAATATGTATTGGTTCTTTTTATTTTAGAATCCTTAAAGCATCTTAAACAGTTCTTTTTTTCCAAGAGAAATTACAAATAACATTTCTGTCAAATGGTACTTGTGTAAAGCCACCTTTCTTATATTTATAGTTTTGGTTTTTCAGTTGTATACACAATAATACTCACTGTCTTACTATCAGAAAATTGTTTTGACCAAGATTTATTATTCAACTTCATAGGTTAGGAAAGAGATGCTAATTCTTTCTTCCTATGTTTTCTTTGTTATTATTCTCTTACCCTCTATATATACTGGCCTCTAATGTATACTGTAAAATCATTATGTTGTTGAGATCACTTCATTATGATTTATATAACAGAGTATCTCACCTCTTTCTTGCTGTATTGCCCAGGATGGAGTCCAATGGTGCGATCTTCACTCACTGCAAATTCCACTTCCCGGGTTCAAGTGATTTTCCTGCCTCAGCCTCCTGAATACCTGGGACTATAGGCACATGCCCACCAGGCCTGGCTAATTTTTGTATTTTTTGTAGAGACGGGGTTTTGCCACGTTGGCTGGGTTTGTCTGGAACTCCTGGCCTCAAGTGATCCACCTGTCTCGGCCTCCCAAAGTGCTGGGATTACAGGCGTGAGCCACTGCACCCAGCTGAGCATCTCACCTCTTTCATACTGTTTGCTGAACAGTTTTCAGTTTGTCAAAAAAAAGGTGGGGGTTTGCTACTGGATGGAGCTCTGAGTGAGTGGAGGTGGGCATAGGGGCAGTGGCTTGCCGACTTTGAGTTTCACTGCAGGATGATCTGGGTGGGCTGTTTGGGAATTCCCAGTTTTGGTATCTTTTGTTATTTGCATTTGGGCTAGATTCCCCAGAAAAGTCTTCTGGACTCTTGTGTGGAGGGTAAAGTTCTGGGAACAGAGAGGGGTAGGAGGTCTGGGAGTCTCACATTTAGCATCTTTACAGTCTCAATCTCTTGTTTGTGGTATGATACCCACATTCTCACGTGTGCTTCTAGGTTTCTAGGCCCCTAAGCCTTCTGTTGCACCCTCTGCAGAGAATAAGCTTTCAGACTTCTGTTGGGGGTCAGGGAGGAGGTTCACGGACCAGCTAAAGCTCTCTTTCATTCTTTCCCACTTCCAGAGGCACCTGGGTTTAATATGTGATCCGTTTGGAGTATTCTTTTGTATAATTAGGCTTTATCCTCAGTTTTTTCCACTGCTGCCTTAGGATTTAGTGTTTTCTGAATTCTTGTGGAATTATGCCTTAAACAAATGCCTTAGTTTACTTTTAGTTGAGTTTCAGGAGGCAGCATAATTGGATATATATTCAATTTTTACCCGGGAATTTACTTTTACTTTTGAAACACTTTTTTTCCTACTACAAACAAGTCAGATATCCTAATAATTCTAAGTATAACATCACTACTATTTATAGTTGAGTCATTTATTGAAGAACATGTGAAGAGTACCTCCGTCCTCCGTGCCTGGCAGGACAAGCACTGGGGATACGGTGATCAACAAGACAGCCGAGTTCCTTGCTCTTATGGAGGTCATAGGCTACTGACTATTCAGTAACAATTCCTCCCTGACTCTACCTTTGCTTCTAGAGCTCCCCATTGGCCAGCCAAGATCTTGACCATCCTTACATCAGCTCCCTGTCCTTTCCACAGCCACGCTCTGAGGATTTACATGCTTTAAATACCCACATGGTGAATCCAGTTTTCCATCTTTGGTTCCACGTAAATTTCAGGCCAGCTGGCTCTAGTCAGGAATTCTTTCCCCATCCAGCTCTCTCCTCCCCTCTTCCCTACCAATGTTTGTTGACTCCTTAGTTTGGCCAGGGAGGCCAAGGGGCACGTGAGGTACCCCGAGCTGAATGTTCCTGCTGAATATGCAGCCTGTACTCTGAATCCTGACGCAGAGTCTGACCCACCCTCCCCTTTGTTGCAGGTCAGAGATGTCGTCATCGCTGCAAGCGTTGCAGGAATGGGCTTGGCAGCCATGGGCCTTATTGGAGTCATGTTCTCAAGAAACAAGCGACAAAAGCAATAACTGAAAAAGACTGTCCTGTCAGCGATGACTTTATACATCAAGGGGATCTTGTTTTGCTAGAGTTTGGGGTTTGGTTTGTGGATTTCATTGTGATTTATAATAAGGCTTATTTTCACAGAATAAAATAAAGTACAACGAGGGAGGATTTTATTGGGGGAAATGCAGCAAGAACTGCCTGGTGTGAATTCTGTTCAGGGAACAGCCAGGCTCTCTTCCTGGCCAGGGTTTTCTTTCACTTTCTTTTTGCGTGCTGTGTTCTTTGCATTGCAGCAAGCAGGGTCCAGCTCCAGTTATCTCAACTAGAGGGCGTTTCTGGTCGTCAGAATACATGTGGGGCGGAAGGGAGACAGACAGACGTAATACACAAGAATAGAAACCAGCAGACAGCTGGGACTCTTGGCCTGGAACTAGATCTGGGATGGCCTCTGAGACTCAGCAGCTGGAGTCTGTAGATGCTCAGCCGAGTTGAAAAAAAAAAAGTCCTTGGCTATCAGGAAATTTAGTATAGGTGCTTGCCAATCTGACTAAAATTTCCATTATTTTCCTCTGCTCTACACGTCTTCCCTCCGCCTTGTTGCTTCCATCTCCTTAGCACTCCTGCTTCCTCACCGCTTCTGCTTGCCATGATCCCCAAGTCTCTGACCCACATTCCTGCCTGCTCTTCTCCCACATCTGCTCAGATGCTTTCCCTGTGGTCTGTCTGCGGGTCCACGCTCCCAGTGCCACCCCCAGGAGATAATCTGATAGGCTCAGTTCGCCGGCTAACTCAACTTTCCCATTGACTACCTTTGGGTCAGGTGATCTCCACTAGACGTATCACCTATGCCTGATGGTGGGTCACAGGGTGCAAATGTTGCTTGAGAGCTTAGTGGGTTAGGGATGTGGCTGGGCTCATGGCTGACATCCCTGCTGCTGACCCCTTACAGGTCAGGCTGGGAGAAGGTGCCATGTTGTGTGGATGGTCATTTGAGGTCTTGCAGCTGTTGCTCGCTGGGCTTGGCAGGTGTTCAAAGTGACCATTTTTCTGAAGTGCTTTTTTTCGAGTATTCCTCAGACGTACTCCCCTGGGGCCGACGGTCCTTCCTTCCACCGGGTGATGCTTCCCTACTTGCTTGTGAATGTTTCCTTCATCTCTGGGTTGTCTGGGGACAGTTCTGTCTGTTGGAGGCCTGGGCAGGATTTACAAAGGGCTCCATGCCAGCTCCTTCCTGCTGGGTCCACATCTGGTGTAGGGTAAACACCTGCCCATTTATGTCCTAGTGTTGGTAGAAGAATCATTTTCTTTCAGTACAGTCTCCTTTTCTTTTTTTTGTCCCAGCTCTTTAGATGTAGCACTTAATGCCAGTTCT
This sequence comes from Colobus angolensis palliatus, assembly GCF_000951035.1. NCBI lineage: Eukaryota > Metazoa > Chordata > Mammalia > Primates > Cercopithecidae > Colobus > Colobus angolensis. Next base: position 6,671,425 of record NW_012115266.1, read on the forward strand.
CAAGCTCCCCAAGCTTAAGGGACACAGGTCAATAAGCAGTAGGTCTTTGGAAGCTCGCTGGCTCACATGGTATAAGGTGAGGGGGACACAAAGAATGTAAACCTCCAAATTAAGTATGGGGGAGAAAAGGATGAGAAAAACAAACACAAAAAGGTGAAACAGAAACACCTGGTTCAGTTAAAAACAACAACAAAACAAAACCAAACCAAAAAACCCAAAACCAAACCACACAATAAATGAGAAAAAAATTACAGGTGTATTGGACATCTGTATTTACTCTTCCTGTGACAAAGTGGAGTCCTTCAGAAGCATTAAAATCTGGTAAGAGCCTATGTGATAGCTGCAGTGTTGACAAGTATTCAAAAAGTTGTTGAGCAATCGCAACTCTTGTATACTGCTGGTGGGAAGCTTCATTTTGCCTTCTTTTTCTTTTCTTTTTTTTTATTATACTTTAAGTTCTAGGGTACATGTGCACAACGTGCAGGTTTGTTACATATGTATACATGCGCCATGTTGGTGTGCTGCACCCATTAACTCGTCATTTACATTAGGTATATCTCCTAATGCTATCCCTCCCCTCTCCCCCCTCCCCACAATAGGCCCCAGTGTGTGATGTTCCCCTTGCCGAGTCCACGTGATCTCATTGTTCAGTTCCCACGTATGAGTGAGAACATGCGGTGTTTGGTTTTCTGTTCTTGCGATAGTTTGCTGAGAATGATGCTTTCCAGCTTCATCCATGTCCCTACAAAGGACACGAACTCATCCTTTTTTATGGCTGCATAATATTCCATGGTGTATATGTGCCACATTTTCTTAATCCATGGTGTATATGTGCCACATTTCCTGTCAACAATCACTGGGGGTTGTATATAGTCCATTCTCACACTGCTATGAAGGAATACCCAAGGCTGGGTAATTTATAAAGGAAACAGGTTTTATTGGCCCACAGTTCTGCATTGCTTGGGGAGGCCGCAGGAAACTTACAATCATGGCAGAAGGCAAAGGAGAAGCAGGCACCTTCTTCACAGGGCAGCAGGATGGAGTGAGTGCAAGCAGGGGAAATGCCGGATTCGTATAAAACCACCAGATTGGCCAGGCGTGGTGGCTCATACCTGTAATCCCAGCACTTTGGGAGGCTGAGGCAGGCAGATCACGAGGTCAAGAGATCAAGACCATCCTGACCGACATAGTGAAAGCCCATCTCTACTAAAAATACAAAAATTGGCTGGGTTTGGTGGCGCATGCCTGTATTCCCAGCTACTCAGGAGGCTGAGTCATGAGAATCTCTTGAACCTGGGAGGTGGAGGTTGCAGTGAGCCAAGATTGCGCCACTGCACTCTAGCCTGGTGACAGGGCAAGACTCCATCTATCTCAAAAAAAAAAAAACAGATCTCACGAGATTCACATACCATCATTAGAACAGCATGGGGGAAACCACCCCCATGATCCCATTACCTCCACCTAGTCCCATTCTTGACGTGTGTGGATTACAATTCAAGATAAGATTTTGGGTGGGGACACCGCCAAACCATATCAGGGTGTTCCCAGTGTGTCACCATTACTGAACACGCTACTGTTAATACTCTCCACAAGCCACCTGGCATACACGCGCCAGCTTTTCTCTAAGCAGAGGCCTTCGAACTTTTTTGACCAACACCAACAGTAAGAAATACATCTTACAATGTACTCTGGATGTTTATATGTATATAAATAGAGCAAAAGTTTTACCAAAAAAAAAAAAAAAATTTATCCTTACTACGTGAGATACACTCTGATAAATTCTGTTCTCTTTCATTCCATTTCATTCGTTCTTTTCATTTTTTTTTTTTTTAAGACAGGTTCTCACTCTGTCACCCAGGCTGGAGTGCACTGGCATGATCATAGCTCACTATATCCTCGAACTCCTAACTCCTGGGCTCAAACAACTCTCCTGCCTCAGCCTCCCAAAGCACTTGAATGACAGGCATGAGCCAGCTCCCCTGGCCCTTCATGTTTCTTATATTTTGATTGTGACTCACTAAATTAAAGTTAACACTCACTAGAGGGTCACAAGCCAGAGCTGACAGATTGTAGGGTATGACTTTCTTCAGCTTTATTAGAAAAAGAAAAAAAAAAACCCCATC
>NW_012115266.1:6681562-6704570 GCF_000951035.1 Colobus angolensis palliatus
TGCTCGGGACCTCTCTCTTGCCCTCCTGACTACGCCTGTACAGAGAGAGGTCTGGGTTCGAACCTGCAATAAAGTGATCCCAGCCGCTTGGCTTTGACTTCGGTTTCTGGTGGTCGTCTTTGAGGGGGGGGTCTCGGAACTCAGGGCACAACATCAGAGTGGCCAGATCGGGAGTGAGTCAGCAAAGACTGGCTCTGAAGGGATTCCCTTTATGAGAGTCTTACATGATTATTCATAGGGGGTGGGAAGAGGTGTGTTCCTAGTCAGCATGTTCTGGGTGGTCCTCTGGGTGCACGTGAGCAGTTGCTGTACATGCTTGTTCCTGCATCGCATGTCTCATTACCATCTTAAATCTCTACCCAGGGGTGTGTGTTTTACTATTATAATGAGCAAAGGGTCATTCTGAGGACAAGCCAAGTTCAAATGCACATGCTTTCTACAGGGGAAAGTCCCCACTCGAGGTAGTTCTGCTTGGATGAGCTTGATGACAATGTGAGTGCTGAGGTTTGCTGTGCTGTTGGTGCGGTCGCTGTGTACCAGTGAACACAGTTACAGGGCTCATTGTGCTGTTGACAGGGTCCCAAGTACATGGTCATCTCCTTGATTATCTGTCCTGCCTCAATACCACATAGTTTACTTACTAAATTGTATAATTCAGTACCCTTTAGCATATTCACAGAGTTATGAAACTAATACCACAATCAACTTTAAAACCTTCTCATCACCTAAAAAGAAACACTGAACCTGAGTCCCCTGGCCCTTCCATCCCTAAATAATCATTACAATCATGAATTTACTTTATGTCTCTGTGTGTTTTCCCATTCTTGACAGTTCATATAAATGGAATCATATACTATAAGGTTTTTGTGACCAGCTTCCTTCATTTATCATGTTTTCAAGCTTCCTCCATATTTTAGCATGTATCAGTACTTCCTTTTCATGGCTGAATAATATTACAACATACGACTATACTACATTTTGTTATCTATTCGTCAGTTGATGAACATTTGGGTGTGTCACCTTTTGGCAATTATGAATAATGCTGAGTATTAGTCAGGGTTATTAGTCAGGGTTCTTCAGAGAGCCAGAACCAATAGGAGGTTATCTGTCCATCAAGATTTCTTACAAAAAATCAGCTCATGCAGCAGTCACAGAGGCTGAGAAGTCCCACCATTTGCTGTTTGCAGGCTAGGGACCCCGGAGACTCAGGAAAGGCAGTGCGATCATTCCGTCTGCATCAAAAGACCTGGGAACCCAGGGAGCCGATAGTGTAAATCCCAGTCTGAGGGCAGGAGAATATGAGGTGAGCTGTCTCAACACAAGCAGTGAGGCAGACAAAAAGGGACGAATTCCTTATTCCTCTGCCTTTGTTCTATTCAAGCCCTCAACAGATCGATGCTCCCCACCCACGTAAGGGAGGGTCATCTGCTTTACCCATTCCACCAATTCAAATGCTGATCTCATCTGGAAGCACCTCACAGACATGCCCAGAAATCACGCAGCGTCTGGGCACCCCATGGCCCTGTCAGATTGACACATCAAATTAACCACCACTGATGTGAACCGTGTGGACATCTGTGGACAGGTGTTTGTGGGACACAGGGCTTATTTAAGAAACTGGTTATTTTGGGCCGGGCGTGGTGGCTCAAGCCTGTAATCCCAGCACTTTGGGAGGCCGAGACGGGCGGACCACGAGGTCAGGAGATCAAGACCATCCTGGCTGATACGGTGAAACCCCGTCTCTACTAAAAATACAAAAAACTAGCCGGGCGACGAGGCGGGCACAGGCTGAGGCAGGAGAATGGCGTAAACCTGGGAGGCGGAGCTTGCAGTGAGCTGAGATCCGGCCACTGCACTCCAGCCTGGGTGGCAGAGCAAGACTCCGTCTCAAAAAAAAAAAGAAAAAATAAACTGGTTATTTCCTATTTCTTCAACTAGGTTTACTGATACCTGAGTGTTTTGTTATTATTTCTGGTGTTTTACACTTATGTTGCAAGTATTCTTCTATATGGATATAAGATTCAATAAAACCCTTTATTTATTTATTTATTCATTTATTTATTTATTCTGGGACATAGTCTCGCTCTGTCACCCAGGCTGGAGGGCAGTGGCATGATCTCGGGTCACTGCAACCTCCACCTTCCAGGTTCAAGTGATTCTTGTGCCTCAGCCTCCCAAGCAGCTGGGATTACAGGCACACGCCACCAGGCCCAGCTAATTTTTGTATTTTTAGTAGAGACGGGGTTTCACCATGTTGGCCAGGCTGGTCTCCAACTTTTGACCTCAAGTGATTCACCCGCCTTGGCCTCCCAAAGTGCTGGGATTACGGGCATCAGCCACTGTGCCTGGCCAAAGCTCATTAAAATTATATGTAGCCCAAGATATTCCTGGCATATACACAGAAAGATAACATTGCCTCTAGAAAGGGGAGCTGGGTTGCTGGAGGCTGGAGGTGGGGAGAATGGAGGCTTATCTTTCCTTTTATAGTCTTTTATACAATTAAACAAATATAGAGAACGTATATGTGACAAAAATGTAAGTATTCCAAGCTTCTGTAGGACTAGAGCTCACCATCTGGTGGGGTGTGACCTGCCCTACCCCGTTCTCTGTTAGTAGAACTTTGACACCTTTTCTGCTCATCATAAACAGTAGGGAGACAGCGAATTCTCAGTCCACCGGCCCTTGATTTGCAGACTCTCCTTTCCTGTGGCTCCTGGCCATAATTTCCTGACACTCTGAACAGCTTGGATTCGGTGAAAAGCCACAAGCGCCAGCATGAGTCCAGTGATGTTCCTTCCCAACTCCACCCTGCACGGTCTGGTTGGTCATTGTGCCAACCCTCCTGAGATCCCTTCAGCAGACTGCATGTGGACGTCCTCCTGCCCAGGGAAACAGGGGTGTGATATAGTTGCAAGGGGAGGGCAGGCATAGGATGAACTGAGATTGCCGGACTGGAGGTCCGCCCCTAAAAAGATGATGAACAAGCCCGGGTGGGACCAGCCCAGAGGGCTCTGGACAATGGGGCAGGAGATAGTTAGCCAAGCCAACCCCACTGTCTCCCTCAGAAGGAATACTTTGAAGATTGTCCCACTGCAACCCAGAGGAGAATGGAGTGGAGGTGCTGAGAGAGGCCGTCTCCACAGGACCAAGACCGCGTGGGCTGAGGGAGTAGCTGGTCATGCAGAGCTGCTGTGGCTCTCAAAGAGATTTCCAGTTCTGGCTCCAGTCCATCTGCATCCCCACGGTAAAGCTCTTTGTTTGTTTGTTTATAGCCTGAAGAAAGTAACTTAATGGTCCTTGCCCCCATGCCCCGCAGTGAGGATGCTCAGCTCCCCCCAGCCCCACCCACCCCTTCCTGTCCAGTTTGCTCAGGACCCGACAACTATATGCAGATGTCAGAAGAGATACTTATTTGGAGCTTGGGTAGCATAAGCATGCAGGCGCCTCAAAGCAGCAACCTCTACACACCCAGTAATGGGTTTTGTTTCCGTTTGGTGCGGAATGAGTGTTTCTGAACTGTGGGTGACAGGCAGAAAGGGGAGTGGTTTTCAAACTGCTGTCCTAGCAGCCTCACTCTGTTTCCAGGGTAGAGGAATGTGCCTCCAATAACATGATTTGTCTAGGGCCATGGGGTTTGAGGTTGATGGAAATGTCCGCCTCTCCTAGCAACCATCATTCCCAATTTGGAGGCGTGAGTCTCAGTCTCTCTGGGGCTCTTCTCTCCTGTTTGAAAATTTCCCCCATGGTCTCTGTCTCTACATCCTGCCTTGCCCCCATAACCACTGGATCTTGCTTGTTCCACCTGAAACCTGGTGATTGTCAGCTGTGCCCCTGACCACATTGCCACTAAGTCCTTCTCAATCTATATCCCGAGCTCTGATTCCTCTTCTCTCTGACTGATTTTCATGCTCCCTTGCCTACTTGATATGTGCTCTGCCCCTGTTTGAAGACGGAAAATTTTACATGAACCTTGATCTATGTTCTGAAATAGTTGTATATGGGCTGGGTCACAGGGAAAACGAAACTCAGAGCTAATTTAAAGCTGGACACAGAGTCAGCGACACACAAGACATCATCTTGAAGGAAGGATGGCTTTGGTAAGTCCCCAGAAAGGGTTTTAAAGCTTTGATTTGAGGAACAACCACCCTGTTAGTGGTGACTATGTGTGTTCTCCTCGTTGGTCTACAGCTCTGGCATGGAGGGTACATGGGCACACGCTGAGGTCTGGGGGTCTGGCTCTTTCAGACACCGTGGGAAGAAACCATGGCACTGGGTTATGAGCCCGGAGGGTCCCCAGCCTCAGTTGCTGCATGGGGTCTGGTTCTACTGAGGTCAAAGTTTGGGTTTATGCTTTTCTAAGCCCTCCTCTGGCCACACTCCCAGTGGCTCCACTAAGCCTCCTGAAGGCAGGAATGGTGGGCTCAGGGAGAGCAACCCTTGGTTCACCACACAGGCCACCTCCTCTGTCACCCCATCCTCAGTGGGTGGGATGAGCTGGGGAGGGAGGGTCCAGGGAAAGGGCTCCATCTGTGTGGGTGGTGATGGGGGCTGTCAGAAAGGGCTCTGTCTCCCTTGCCTCCAGGCAGGGCCAGTTCCTCTACGTTCCCTCCTTCCCTCCAATCCCGTCTTAGGTTCCTTCTTCCTTCAGGCCCAATAGCAGCCACATTTCCCTAGTGCTCAGGGTCCAGATACCACGCTAAACACTTATTTAATCCACACCAGGTAGTTAATAAGCAATCCTATGAAGTAGGCATAATACTGCCAACTTCACAGATGGGGGGAATGATATTCTGGTAAGTATTAGAGAGGAAGCTGCCCAAAAGGCAGAGAGGGAATTTGAACTTATGAGGGTCTGACTCTAAAGCTTCAACTTAAAAAAGAACCAATGTATTTAATTTCAGGAGGAATATGTGAACACATTCACCTTATTTGAAAAACCAAAACTCTAGCCTGGGCAGCATAGTGAGATCCCATCTCTACAGAAAATATTAAAATTAGCCAGGGATAATGGTACGTGCTTATAGTCCTAGCTACTTGGGAGGCTGAGGTGGGAGGATCGCTTGAGCTGGGAAGGTTGAGGCTTCCTGCAGTGAGCTGTGATAGTGCTACTGCATTCTAGCCTGGATGACTGTCTTAATTTAATTTAATGTAACTTAATTTAGGAGAGCTAAGTAATTAAACATGAGGCCAAAGTACATAAGAAAGTGGCAGCCCTTTATTGCAAATATGCACACACTCTGGGGCGAGGTTCCCTGGTCCTCAGGTGGGGGTGGGGGGCAGGGAAGTCGCTCCCGCGCTCTCCGATGAGGTTCCCCAGTCCACCCGAAGAAGTCACTCCGGCTCCTGCCGGCAGCGGACTTTTATGCATTGGTACTGGAAGGGGGCGGGTAGTGGGCGGGATAAGGGCGTGATAGGGGCGTTCCCTAGGTGCGGCCAGGTAAGTCTCGGTCTCTTCGGATTGACGTCATCTGGCGCATGCTCGGTTGATCTGCGTCTTCCAGGTCGCGGGCTGCATTTTCCCGAGCGCGGGTAAGTTGGTGATGAAGAACCTGGAAGCAACAGGGGCTGTGTCTTCTTGTTTACCTTCCTCCATCTTGTCCCTTCTCCCTCACCCAAACAGTGACAAAGTGAGATCACGTGTCAAAAAAAGCCAAAAGCCAAAACCAAAAATGATTAGTATAAAAGCTACTGTCTCCTTTGACCATCTTTCCCATCTGTACAGCCTTTTCCCTCAGTACAGCTTGGTGTGTATTCTTTCAAATGTTTTTCTATGTTTTTGCATACATATATGGCTACCTTACAAATATTGGTTTGTAGCTTTGGGGTTTGTTGTAGTTTTGAATTGTATTCCCTGAGGACAATTCAGTTAGGAAATGCTTGAATCTTTTCCTTTATTTACCAGCTATTGGAATAATATGGTGATTCTTTTACTACTGTTTTTTAAAAATATCCTTATGAACACATGGGTTTTAACATATTTGATGTGTTTCAGTCTGTGTATACAGTTATTACTATTATTATTTTTTGATGCTCAAATTGTCCCTTATTTGGTCAAGTTGACTCTTGATCCCTCTAGTCAAAGGCTTTACTTTTTTTTCTAATTTCAAGATTTTTTGGGGGGAATATGTGGTATTTGGTTACATAAATGAGTACTTTAGTGGTGATTTCTGAGATTTTGGTGTACCCATTATCTTTGTTTGTTTGTTTGTTTTTTTGAGATGGAGTCTCACTCTGTCACCCAGGCTGGAGTGCAGTGGCACAATCTCTGCTCACTGCAACTCCTGCCTCCCGGGTTCAAGCAATTCTCATGCCTCAGCCTCCCAAGTAGGTGGGACTACAGGTGCCTGCCACTATACCCAGCTAATTTTTGTATTTCTAGTAGAGATGGGGTTTCACCATGTTGGCCAGGCTGGTCTCGAACTTCTGACCTCAGGCAATCCGCCCACTTTGGCCTCTCAAAGTGCTGGGATTACAGGCGTGAGCCACCACACCCAGCCCCAGTGTGTAGTCTTTTATTCCTCACCCACTCCCACCCTTTTCCCTGAGTCCCCAAAGTCTGTTGTATGATTATTATGCCTTTGCGTCCTCATAGCTTAGCTCCCACTCACGAGTGAGAACATACCATGTTTGGTTTTCCATTCCTGAGTTCTAATTCCATCCAAGTTGCTTCAAATGAAAGGCTTTACTTTTAACTATAGCTCCCCACCAGATTCTGAGTTGACGGGCACTCTCGCCGCCCTCAGCAACAGTTCAATTCCTTTGTGGCCTGGCTCAACTGAACTGGGGGAGGAGGGGTGCTGGCTGGCACCATAGTATACCAGAAACAGAACTCTCGTGGCAAGGGCTGTCTGCCAGCTGCCATTCTGGGTGTGGCCAGGGCAACATTCCTCCCACCCATGCACCCTCCAGAGGGGCACTGCCCTACCACCAACTCCAACCACACCCTGCCATCCCTTGCTTTAATTTTAGCCTGAGCTCAGACTTCAGCTGCCCTGGGCTTGCCTAGGACATTCTGGGATGGTTAAAGGCATTAATGTTGGAAACTTTCAGCCCTACCCTTCATTGCTGCTCTTCTACTTACTGGGCAAGTTATCTAACCTTCCTGAGACTCCATGTGCTCATTGTCAAGTGGGGGTAATGATAGTTTTCACCCAAAGGAGCGGTGTGTAATGTGGGTCAAGTGTCCGCCTGCCTCTGACATGTTGGGCGTTGCAAGTCAGAGCTCTAGAACTCGTAGGAATCACTTGGGCTCAGGCTCATGGCAGGTGGCCCTTAAAGAGGCATTTTAGGCTTCCTTGGGAATCATGCAGTCAGTTGCTGACAAAAACATACTCTGTGCGTAAAATGCACTCATGTTCAGCCTGGGCACATCACTCCATCACACTCCTGTGCTGCACATTCACGAAAATCTCCCTTAAAGATACTCTCTTCATCTCCTCCTTGTCCCCTGAAGAGCACCTTTTCAGTCCTGCAACCCCAGTAAATGAAGGTGCTTCCTACACAAGTGAGCAGTGCTCCTTCCCTCCTGTTTCCTGCAGGTGATGAGCAGAGGGAATCTGCAGGCTGGGCTGGGGCTCCTTGCAGGTCAGGCCCTAGAATGTTTCCTGCAGATGACTTACCTCTGCCTGTTTCTGGTTTTTCTGTTGCAGCCTAGACCAAGACGAACACTGAGACCTGGAGACCTGATTGAGATTTCTCGCTTTGGCTATGAGCACTGGGCCATCTACGTGGGACATGGCTTTGTGGTCCATCTGGCTCCCCCCAGTAAGGATGGGTTCTCTTTTTAAGCACAAGGGTTGAGATCAAGAATGTGAAGAGATGCACAATTATGTGCTTGTCCTCACTTCAGGGTCTAGCAGAGTAGGCACTCAATACATAATGCTGAATGAATTGTGCTTTTTCCTGCTAGATGTAACAACTGCTATTCTTCTTTTGCAGTAAGTTGGTGGAGAGACTATTGACCTTTATTCCATTATAGAGTGGGGTTCAGTCTGACCAACTCATTGTGCTTGGTGAGCATCCCTCCATGGGATCTCCTATGTATTTGTTGTTCTGGAGGTACAAGCCAGGGTAAGAAGCAGTTACTTCCTTCAGATAGCTTGCAACTGAGCGCATGGTACAAAGGAAGGAGCGCGTAGGCCTCCCAGCTCAACAGAACCAGTTTGGAATTGTGACTCCTCTGCTTACAGACTGTGTGCCTTGAGCATGCGGCTTCACATCACTAAGTTCAGCTGCACCTTCTACAGAGCAGGGATGAGAATCCCTATGTCCCACCTCATGGAGGGATGAAATGAAGGAAGGTACAGGAAAACACTGGTGCAGGGCCTGGCCAGGGGCTAAAGCAACCTCCCTTTCCATCTGAAGCATCGTGGCATCAAAGAAAATGCCAAAATACTGGAAACTACTCAAGTGCAAGACATCAGGGGATTGGTCAAGTAAAATAGATATACCTGCATATAATGGAATACTATGCAGCCATTAAAATAGTTGTACAGCAGGTGTATATATACACATTATACACATCTATATATACACACATAGATGTACATATATCTACATATATAGATGCTCTGAGTTTCACTTTCCCTGTGACCCAGCCCAAGTTTCTATGTGTATACGTACACATACAGATTTAACTCTTTTTTTTTTTTTTTTTTTTGAGACGGAGTCTCGCTCTATCGCCAGGCTAGAGTACAGTGGTACAATCTCAGTTCACTGCAACCTCTGCCTCCCGGGTTCAAGTGATTCTCCTGCCTCAGCCTCCCAAGTAGCTGGGACTACAGGTGCTCGCCACCATGCCTAGCTAATTTTTTGTATTTTTAGTAGAGATGGGGTTTCACCATTTCGGCTAGGATGGTCTCAATCTCTTGACTTCGTGATCCACCCACCTTAGCCTCCCAACGTGTTGGGATTACAGGCGTGAACCACCATGCCCAGCCCAGACTTAATTCTTACAGAGATTGTCATGATGAGTCAGTGACTGCTGACAAATATTTAAGACTCTTGAGAGAATACAGTGCATAACACGTATTATTAATATGACTAATAGGAAGATATGTATATTTACACATACAGACTTGGGCTGGGTCACCAGGGAAGTGAAACTCAGAACATCTATATATGTAGATATATATGCAACTCTTTTCAAGAGTTGTAGAAATATTGATACTTATATATGTATATATACACATATATGTCTATATATAGATGTGTATATAAATGAAATCAAATCAAGCTAGAGAAATTTAAAAGGCTTGTTGCACATACAAAAGAACAGTTTTTGAATCCAGAGACTTTTTTTTTTTTTTTTTGAGACGGAGTCTCGCTGTGTCGCCCAGGCTGGAGTGCGGTGGCTGGATCTCAGCTCACTGCAAGCTCCGCCTCCCGGGTTTACACCATTCTCCTACCTCAGCCTCCCGAGCAGCTGGGACTACAGTCGCCCACTGCCTCGCCTGGCTAGATTTTTGTATTTTTTAGTAGACATGTTAGCCAGGATGGTCTTGATCTTGTGACCTCGTGATCCACCCGTCTCGGCCTCCCAAAGTGCTGGGATTACAGGCTTGAGCCACCGCGCCTGGTGGAATCCAGAGACTTTGAACTAAAATGACAAAAAGCTTGGCTCACAGCAATTATAGCTCAGTTTACAAAGTTACATAAATGAAGAAGTACATTGTTTTCTGTTGTGATTGACTAGAGACTTACATCCTTTTAAGGTAGCAGTGCTGCATAAACTTACTTGTTTGTATCTGAGTGGCGAAACTGTGAGGTCATGTTGACATGTGACTTTAAACAATTTGGATATGCCCTGGTTACTAGGTCCAATTACAGGCTGTAATAGGCTATAGATCTACTTTTTCCTCGGCGTTTTTGGGTGAGAAAAGCCTGATTGTTGCATTCACAAACGTGTAGAGGGCTCAGAATAGTTGGGTAGTCCTAGCGTGAAAGGATTCTGTAAAGCCTGTTTAAGTTCAGTAAAGGTTTTCTCGTGTTTTATTTACCATGGAAGAAGTTCCTCAGTGCTATTTTTGGTTAGTTAATAGAGTGGAGATGGCTGGGCACAGTGGTTCACGCCTATAATCTCAGCACTTTGGGAGACCGAGGTGGGTGAATCACTTGTGGTCAGGAGTTCAGGACCAGCCTGGCCAACATGGCAAAACCCCATCTCTACTAAAAAAAAATTCAAAACTTAGCTGAGTGTGGTGGTGCATGCCTGTAGTCCCAGCTACTTGGGAGGCTGAGTCATGAGAATCACTTGAACATGGGAGGCAGAGATTTCAGTAAGCCAATTGCACTCCAGTCTGGGTGACAGAGCGAGACTCTTTTCTCAAACAAAACAAAACAAAACAAACCATCAGATCTCATGAGATTCACTTACTATCATTAGAACAGCATGAGGGAAACCGCCCCCATGATCCCATTACCTCTACCTGGTCCCGCCCTTGACATGTGGGGATTACAATTCAAGATGAGATTTTGGGTAGGGACACCGCCAAACTATATCAGGCATGTTCCCAGTGTGTCACTATTCTAAACAGGCTACTGTTAATACTCTCCACAAGCCTTCTGGCATACACAAAAAATAGAGTGGAGAGGCCAATAAAGAATAACTTGGGTTCCAGGACTTGCAATATCCTGCAAGCCTGAGGAATCCTCTGAGTTGTCTTTCAGTTACAGGTCAAGGAAAATTTGGATATTATTTATTCTTTCTGGGCGCAGAAGTATTCCTTTTTTAGATAAATTATGACCTAGATAATGAACCATCTCTTATGAAAGTTGAAGCTTATCTTGAGAGGTCTTATACCCCTTATAAGCTAGTTGTTATAAGAGATATGTTGAGTAAATTTCTGAGTCCTCTTTAGATGAGAAACACAGAAACAAATCATCTACATACTGCATTTCTGGGAAATTTCAGGGGTTTTAAATTTTGATGTAAAACTTGTGAAAAGTATAAGGGAGCCTCAATAATACTATCCAAGTATACTGTTGACTTCTCCAAGTAAAATTAAAAAAATATTGACTTTCTCTGTCTATTGGGCTGCTAAAGAAAGCAGCGCATAAGTCTACAATGTTGACATGAGGATAGCTTAAGTTTTATTTATGGTTACAGCTAGCATTTTGGGGCAATCAGAAGAATTTTAAGTTTTTCGTTACATGGTTATGAGTGGTCTAGGACTATTCAAACTATGGCCTCCATTTTAGTTTCTCTTTAAGTGTGTGCATGTGTTTAGTTTTTAAAAAATTAGACTTATTTAAGAATAATTTACAAATAGTACAATTGATCCTTTTTAGTATGCAATTCTATGAGTTTTGACAAATGCATATGACTATGTAACCATCACCATAATCTAGTTATAAAATAATTCCCTATTGTTCTCTGTTCAGCTGAACCCCTGGTTGGAGTGGCCCCAAAAGTGGTGTCAGGGGAGTTTCTTCAGGAGACTGCCCCCAAAAATCCTGAGATGGGGCCAGTTCGGATTCCAAAGAAAGAAGCACTAAATGCCAGGCTGATTAGTCCAAAGCATTTATTAGGCGAACTTATATGCAGAGGGCTGAAGTGTCCTCTAATTGGACAGCAAGACAGTAGATGTTCTTCCCAGGAATGTCCAGAACAAGGGGGTTGGGTTATGAGGTTCACATGAGGGTTTAAATAATTTGGTTCAAAGCTGGGGTTAGTTTCTACGTGCTTAGCAACACATTTGCTCTTTCAGTGTTTCGTGCAACAACCTAAACAACTTTATCCATGCCAGGGAATGAATGTTAAAGCCTCCAGCTTGGGTTCAAGCCTGCAGAGGGCAACACACAGCTAGTTAGGTCACAGAGTGTCAAGGCATTCTGTGTTAGTCAGGACAAAGAAAGTGGGGGAAAACTGGGGAACACTACACCTCATCCCGTGAAAATTCTCCCATGCCCCTTTGTTGTCAACACCCATATATATGCTCACACCTCCAGTTCCTGGCAAGCTATGATCTTTCCTCTGTCCCTGTAGTTTTGCTTTTTCCAGAATGTCATATAACTGAAACCATACAGAATGTAGCCTTTTGTGTCCAATTACTCTAACTTAATGCATTTAAGATTGATGTATGTTGTAGCATGTGTTAGTACTTTGTTCCTTTTTATTACTGAATAGTATTCCATTGTATGGATATACCACCATTTATTTATTCATTCACCAGCTGAATGACATTTGGGTGATTTTCAGTTTTTGACAATAATCATTACAGCCACTATAAATATTCCCATGCATGTTTTTTTTTGTATGTGTGAACACAGATTTTTATTTCTTCTGGATATATACCTAGGAGTGGGATTGTAGGGTCATATGGTAAGTGAATATTTAGTTTAATAAGAAACTGGCAAACTGTTGTCCAAAGTACCTCACCAGCAATACAGGAAAGGGTGGTATCTATTGGGGAGAAGGAAGAACCGCATCCCAGAACTGAGAGACTGAGGGGCAGGAATGGGAGAGTGAGAGGAAGAGGGGGAAGAGAGGGGCGTGGGGGAAACTGACAGGTGGAAATAGGGGGTGAGATGTTGGAAGACTAGGGGCAGAGATAGGAAAACTATGGGGCAGAAAACAGAATCTTAGAAGCCAAGAAGGCAAGACATTGGCTTAGGGGATATAAAGGGGTAGAGATGGAGGAGACAGTGTATTTTTCTCATGAAAATGAATAAATTATTGGTGACATATTTTTATACCTGTATTAATCTTGTTTCCTCCAGCTCCCCTTCTTTTTAGGACCTGCAGTCCGTCCAAGCAAGACTGGGTGCTGACTCCTCTGTTTCTCTCCTTGGCAGAGGGTCTTTCTGGCCCCCATTCCTGCTCCTGTAGCTGGAGTGAGCTGGGACCCAGACATTTGTTTAAATGTCATTTTGAAAAGAAAATAGCCGGGCGCGGTGGCTCAAGCCTGTAATCCCAGCACTTTGGGAGGCCGAGGCGGGCGGATCACGAGGTCAGGAGATCGAGACCATCCTGGCTTGGCAGAAGATGTGAACTCCACACAATGGCCCCTGCCAGGAATCAGTTTTTTCCTCATAAATGTTATAACTACAACATAGCAGAATGGCATAAACCCGGGAGGCGGAGCTTGCAGTGAGCTGGATCTGGCCACTGCACTCCAGCCTGGGCGGCAGAGCGAGACTCTGTCCCAAAAAAAAAAAAAAAAATGAAAAGAAAAGAAAAATCAGTAAAGGAAAGTGTGAATACACACCTAAGTTTAGAAGCTAGTCGTTAGATAAACTGGCTGTTCAGAAACTGACATTACAACAGGCTTTCTTTAAGCTGGGCTGCTTCTAGCAGGGTCCATTGTAGACCCCTAGGTCCATCGGGCCCTCCCTGAGGGTTCTGGGTGCTGTCACTTTGCCTCTGTTTCATTTCAGCTTCCCAGGAGGCTGGGGTCCCCTTTAGAGGCCAATTGGAGAATTTAAAGCTGGAGGGCATGGACATCCCCTGGCCTAGTTCCTCTAATTTGAAAATGATGAAACCAGGGTCCCAAGATGAGAAGGGCTTTTTCTAAAGACATACAGTAAGAGAGCCAGTGCCAGAACCTGGGGGCCCTGGATTCCCGGGACAGGCTTCTGTCCTGTTCAGCTGTTTCCTTTCCTGTTGTTTCAAAATGCCACCCTCACCTACTGGAGCTCCCACAGCACTGTCTCAGGGCAATGGAGTGACATTTTCTTTTCTCTACCTTTTTGGAGACAAGATGTCACTCTGCTGCCCAGGCTGGAGCGTAGTGGCACAATCACAGCTCACTGCAGCCTGTAATTTCTGCGCTAAAGCAATCCTCCAGCCTCGCCTCTGGAGTAGCTAGAATTACAGGTATGTGCTGCCATGACCAGCTAATTTTTTAATTTTTATTTTTAGAGACAGGAGTTTTAGTATACAGTGCAGGCTGGTCTCCAACTCCTGGCCTCAAGTGTTCCTCCTGCCTTAGCCTTCCAAAGTACTGAGATTACAGGCACCTGTCCTGGAGTGACTTTTTCTAAGCCACAAGCTAGTGAGAGGCAGTTGGGACTATGGCCTGGGGCTCTTTTGCCTCCTCTGTTTGCCCTGTACCACTCTGCCTCGACTGTTGACTCTTTCAGGTATATCTGAATTCACATGGTCCTTTAGAGCTCAGGTTATTTACTTTAGAAATGAGGAAACCGGAGCCTAGGGACCCATGGTGACTTCTCCCAAGTCACCCAGGCTTGGGTCTTCCCTGTTTTCAAGTTTGAGGCCAGGCAGGATGGACAGGTCCTTCCACAGCTCCTCCTTCTTGATGGCGCTGGGGGCACTGAGCTGGCTCGGAGCACTGCTGGCTCCACCGAGCTTGGAGCCAGCCCTGAGCCCCCCAGGCCCTGCTCAGGACTGAACTCACTGTTTGCACAGGTGAAATTGCTGGAGCTGGTGCGGCCAGTGTCCTGTCTGCCCTGACCAACAAAGCCATAGTGAAGAAGGAACTGCTGTCGGCCGTGGCTGGGAGAGACAACTACAGGGTCAATAACAAACACGATGACAGATACAGGCCACTGCCTTCCAACAAAATCGTCAAGCAGGCAGAGGAGTTGGTGGGGCAGGAGTTGCCTTATTCGCTGACCAGTGACAACTGCGAGCACTTCGTGAACCAGCTGCGCTATGGGGTCTCCCGCAGTGACCAGGTGCATCTTCAGCCTGCGTCCCCTTCCCCGGAGCCAGGCCACTCCCTCAGCTGCCGGAGGCTGGGTCCCTGCTGGGGCCAGGGCGGGATGGAAATAGACATGAGCAAGACAAAATAGCAGATATGAAACCCCTGCCCTTGAGCGTGTCGCATTTGGGGGGGGGACAAGGGTGGGGAGATAGGCAAGTTGGCAATGTAGACCAGTGCTGTGGGTTGGGGGGGTGGCCACAGAAGGGAGTCACAGCCTGAAACAGCCCTCCACAGCCCTAGAGGCAGGCTTTATGATTCCCACTTTACAGATGGGGAAACTGAGGCTCACCATGCTTAAGTAACTTGTCCAAATTCATTGAACTCCTAGTTATTGAGTCTCTAGTCCATGTCAGCCACGGTGAAGAGCGGGGAGTTAAACCTACATGTGTTCTCTCCAAGGGCCCAGATCAAGGAAGGCTTTGTAGAAGAGGTAACAGCCGAGCCCAGCCTGATTTAATTATGTTGATTAATCTGAAAGAAAATGAGCTGGAGATTACCAGGGAATGGGAGCAATAAGGAGTGTAGGCAGAGGGAACAGCGTGAGCCAGGAAGGGGAAAAGCCCAGGTCATATTGGGTAATTTTTTTCTGTAAAGGGCCAGATAGTAAATGTCTTAGATTTTGTGGGCCAGGTGGTGTCTGTCTTATTACCCTGCTGCCGTAGCTTTGCAGCACAAAAGCAGCCACAGACAACATATAAACGAACTGGCAAGGCTGTCTTCCAATAAGTGTATTATTTATTTTTTACAAAAATAGTTCACAGGTTGGATTTGACCCATGGGCCATAGTTGGCCAACTTTTGGATACAGGGTCTCACAAACTTTTTTTTTTTTAATACAGGGTCTCACTCTGTCACCCAAGCTGCAGTACATCACGTGGAGTTCGATCATGGCTCACTGCAGCCTCCACCTCCCGGGCTCAAGCAATCCTCCCACCTCAGTCTCCTGAGTGGCTGGGACGACAGGAATGTGCCACCATGCCTGGCTAATTTTTGTATTTTTCTGTAGAGATGAGGTTTTGCCATGTCGTCCAGGCTGGTCTCGAAATCCTGGGCTCAAGCAATCCGCTTGACTCGGCCTCCCTTGGGATTACATGAGTGAGCCACCACACCCAGTCCAAGACAACTTAAAAAATCACATATCCATCCCTTCATACATTCTTAGATGACATCAAACACTTAAAAAAATTATAAATGTAAAACGTTTGTAAAGGAAAGGATGGATTTTGGTATATTGCATATTACATATTTGTGTACGTATTTTCTTCACAATCTTGGAGCTGCACATTTAGCTCCTTCAGTTAGGGAAAAATGTCTTCCATGTAGTTTAAACAGTCAAGCCAGGTGTTATTTTCAAACCAATCAGCCTAATCAGGCTTATTTTGACATTCAGGAAAAAACTGACAATTTTTCAATTCAAATGAGTGTGTTAATGCACAGTTCCATGACAACCACCTCACTTTAGAATTCTCATTCTAAAGCAGCAGACAGAGGAGGCAGGAGCCTCGACGTGGTTGCACATTCCTTTCTGAAGCCCTCTCTGTTTAGGAGCAATGCATTCTTGAATCTTCCCTTACTGGTGTCTAGGAGTGTTTACACCTTAGCCTGTGCACCATAGATTCAGGGCATGGAAGGATTTAGCTCTTAGGAAAGGAGAGGTGATAAGAAGGGGAGATGGGCAAGGAAAATCCACACCTTCTGGAAACAAGTACCCCAGGAGGGAGGCCAGGCTATTAACTGAGAGCGTGCCAGGCCATGCTGGGCACTGGGGCGTGGTGGGACATGCTCTGGTACTCAGTGGGAACCCTGCTGACAGGGTGTCCCCTCTGCTGAGCTGAGGAGGGTGGACCTATCTCTGGATGGGAGGGGTGTTGGAAAGGGATTGGGGATGGGCTGCCTTATCATGCATTGAAAAGCTCTTCTATAGGCCGTGCGGAAGCCACGAAATCAATCTGGAAGACCCCAGTTTTAGGAAGTGGTTGGCCCTCTGCTGTGCTTCTGAGGGGGTCAGAACTCAAGCCGACGGGGAAGACTCAGGGGAGGCAGTTTTCTTTGATTTAGTTTGTCCCTTGTCCTTGAGCCTCTCTTGTTGAACTTCATCTGCTGCAGGTCACCCATTAACTTGCCTTTCTTTCTTCCTCTCCCACCTTCCTTCTCATCTAGATGACTCTGCGTGTCTGGAAAGACCCTCCTCTGTCTGTCTCTAGTTCTCGCTCTGTAAGAAAGTGGACTTGTGAGAACTGCAGGACTCTTGGCACACAACGCCACCCAGCCCCTGCTCTAATAGATGACCAAGCTCTAGCACTGCTTCTAGCAAAATAAGGCTGTGTCCGTAGGATGACCCCAGCCCCACGATAAATGCCTGCCTAAGAAAGCTCTCTGTTGCCAGGAGAATTTACCGTTTGTTCTAACCAACACCGGACAGAGGCACTGGCCCTTTCTTAGAGTGTTTATTAAAAACGACTTATAATTATGAATCCTTCCTCTGTCGCTCTGAAACATAGATACAGTCATCTCTTGGTATCCATGGGTGGGGGAGGGATTGATTCCAGGATCCCCTGAGGACACCAAAATCCATGGATGCTCAAGTCCCTTGTATAAAATGGTGTGATATTTGCATATAACCTGTGCACATCTTCTCATGTACTTATTTTATTTTAGAGACAGCATCTCACTCTGTCACCCAGGCTGGAGTGCAGAGGTGCTCCACTGAAATGTGACCTCAGCTCACTGCAGCCTCGACCTTCCTGGGTTCAGGGGATCCTCCCACCTCAGCCTCCTGAGTAGATGGGACTACAGGCACACGCCACCACACCCGGCTAATTTTTGTATTTCTTTTTTGTAGCAATGGGGTTTTACCACATTGCCCAGACTGGTCTCAAACTCCTGGGCTCAAGTGATCCACCTGCCTTGGCCTCTCAAACTGCTTAGGATTACAGGCATGAGCCACTCATAATTACTCATAATACTCAGTGCAATGTAAATGCTATGTAAATAGTTATACTGTATTTTTAAAATGTGTATTATTTTTTATTGTTCTTTAAAAAATTTTTTTTCTAAATGTTTTCAATCCACAATTGATTGGATCCATGAATGTGGAATCCATGGATATGGAGGGCTGACTGTATATCTCTTACAACTCTGAAGCGTCTTTCTCAAGGACCTGAGAGCCAGTCCTTTGAAATATAATCATCAGGAAGGATAGAGCCTTTGTCTCCATCTCTGTGGGAGGGTAGAATCCTAACTTTGATAATTGACACTAGCAGACACAGCTGGCCTCATCGTGTATTCAGGGACTAACCCTTTGTAATATTTCATCTCCCTGACTCTACTGAGCCCTCGCTCACCCGTCTCTCTACTCCTCCATCTCCTTTTAAAATGTCAGTCACCTCTGCACAAACTGGAATGGAGCTCAGCTCTTTCCCTGCTGTCAGTAGAGACGGAAACAAATCTGTTTTTGCTGTTTTAAGTTATGTCTGGCTTTGTTTATCTTTGACACTTGGAAATGATTCTTAGTGTATTTGAATAAAATGGTTCTTTTTTCCCCTTTCTTTTCCCCAGTCACTCACATGCTTTAAATTCAGTGATACTCCACAGAAATCTGCTGTTTGGTTGCTGGTTTAAATATTTGCTTCCCTGTCTGTGAAGGGCTTAAGTGCCCCTGTTGGGAAGTCAGGCAGATCTGAGCCTTGTCACTCACTTGTCAGCTGTGTGGCTTTGCGTGAGTTCTTTTTTTTTGCTTTTCTTTCTTTTTTTTTTTTTGAGATGTAGTCTCACTCTGTCACCAAGGCTGGAGTGCAGTGGTGTGATCTTGGCTCACTGCAACCTCTGCCTCCTGGGTTCAAGCAATTCTCCTGCCTCAGCCTCCCAGGTAGCTAGGATTATAGGCACCATGCCTGGCTAATTTTTTTTTTTTTTTTTTTTTTTAGAAGAGACAGGGTCTCACTATGTTGGCCAGGCTGGTCTTGAACTCTTGACCTCAGATGATCTGCCCACCTCAGCCTCCCAAAGTGCTGGGATTGCAGGCGTAAGCTACTGCGCCCGGCCTTTGCATGAGTTCTTTACACTGTCCATCCTCGGTCTCCTCTGGAAAGTGGGAATTAGAATCACTACCTCCTAGGGTTGTCAGGTAGATTAAAAAAATACTGGGCCTGGAGAGTTCCCAGCACAGTGCTGATATCTAGAAAGCAGCCATTCTCACAGTCTTCACCCCTACCCCCCACCCCATGTTGTTTCCCTCAGTCGCTCCAGTGCTGGTCTCTTAGAGACAGTGGCGCAGGCAGGGGCGGACCCACAGGATCGCAGCAGGCTGTCTTGGCTCGCTCCCAAAAGCTGTGCCAAGCACACCGACCCTCAGGGGTCAGCCTCACATCTCTACGCTTTTTTCAGCATATCCTCTTCCTTCTGCAGAACCATCTCCTGCCAGCACATAAGTGAAGCAATCTTCTTTATTAAAGCACACCCTCCGGGCTCCTCACAGTCCAGCATTCATTCAGCAGATGAATTATGAGTGTCAACTCTGTGCCTGGCAGTGGGATCAGCACCTGGGACATTGAGACCCATCCAGGCGAGGTCCCTGCCCTCAAGCCTTGGGTAGTGAGAGTTCCCAGGGGTGATTTCCCAATTTTACATCTGCCTCAGGGGCCCCAGTCGGCCAGCCCTGACCTAGAACATCTGGGCACTGCCCCTCTGTCCTTGCCACAGCCACACTCTGGGGGTTTATTATGCTTTTTCCTTGAATTATTATTATTATTTTTTAAGACAGGGACTCACTCTGTCACCCAAGCTGGAATGCGGTGGTGTAATCTTGGTTCACTGCAACCTCCGCCTCCTGGGTTCAAGTGATCTTCCTGCCTCAGCCTCCTGAGTAACTGGGACTACAGGTGTGTACCACCACTCTCAGCTTTTTTTTTTTGTATTTTTTGTAGAGATGGGGTCTCACCATGTTGCCTAGGCTGGTCTAGAACTCCTGGGCTCAAGCGATCGGCCCATCTCGGCCTCCCAAGGTGTTTGGATTGCAGGTGTGAGCCACGGCGCCTGGCCTATTATGCTTTTAATACCCACAGGGTGTATCTGGTTTTCCTTCTTTGACTCTGTGTATATCACACCTATGGCTTTGTTCTTCCATTCATTCTGTGCCCACCAGACATCTCCAATCCTCTTTCCTGGGTGGCCTGACCTCTTGGCATCCCCTCTCCCAGCCAATATTTGTTCCCTCTGTGATTCAAATGAAGAGGACTGGGCCAGACGAGTCTTTCCTGAGCTGTAGTTTCCTGGTGTATGTATCGTGGTCCTGCCCTGATGCTGAGTGTGCTCTCCCTTCTCTTCTGCTGCAGGTCACTGATGCAGTCACGACAGTAAGTGTGGCAGCAGGCGTGCTGGCTGCGGCAGGCCTTGTGGGGTTGCTGCTGGCCAGAAGCAAGCGGGAAAGGCAATAAATCCAAGAAATTGTCCCAACAACAACCAATTCTTATGGAGGAATATTATTTAGCCAGCAGGAGTGGAGTTTGGCTTACTGATTTTACTGTTTTGTGTTCATGAATCTTTATTTTAATGGAGTTCAAAGCATAGGAAAATTTATTTGGAAATGCAGCTTAGTATGAATTCTATTAAAGACATAATTGGGCTCTGCTATGGACTGAATGCTTGTGTTCCTCTCACACCCAGATTCATATGTTGAACTCTAACCCACCTGTGGGATGGTGTTGGAGGTGGGGTCACTGGCAGGTAATTCGGTTGTAAGGGTAGAGCCTCTTGGTTGGAATTAGTGTTCTTATGTGAAAAGGAAGAGTCCAGACCGGGCACAGTGGCTCATGCCTGTAATCCCAGAACTTTGGGAGGCCAAGGCAGGAGGATCACCTGAGGTCAGGAGTTCAAGACCAGCCTGGCCAACATGGTGAAACCCCATCTCTACTAAAAATACAAAAATTAGCCAGGCGTGGTGGTGCACACCTGTAATCCCAGAACTTTGGGAGGCCAAGGAAGGCAGATCACCTGAGGTCAGGAGTTCAAGACCAGCCTGGCCAACATGGTGAAACCCCATCTCTACTAAAAATACAAAAATTAGCCAGGCGTGGAGGCAGGTGCCAGTAATCCCAGCTACTCGGGAGGCTAAGGTATGAGAATTGCTTTAACCCGGGAGGTTGCAGTGAGCCAGGATCATGCCATTGTACTCCAGCCTGGGCGACAGAATGAGACTCTGTCTCAGAAAAAAAGAAAAGGAAGAGACCAGAGCTCACGTTCTCTCCACCATGTGAGGACCTAGTGAGAAGGTGACTGCAAGCCAGGAAGGTTCTCCAGGTGCTCTCAGCATAACTGTCACCCTGACAAGTGGCTGCCCTGAATACTTACTCCCTCCCTCCCTCCACCGCCCCAGGGAAGCACAGGTCTCCCCCTGGAGAATGCTTCTGGGGTGCATCCGCCATCTTTGGTTGCACCAATTTCTTCACAGGAAGTGAGAGAATAGGGGGCTGAGCAGCTCCTGACCTTTCTGCCCACAGCTTCAAGCTTGCACGGAGTGATGCTGCTCCAAGGCCTGAGCCTGTGAAATCTGCAGTGGGCAGACAGGAGCTATCCTGGGACATCAAGCAAGGCAGCGGGTGAGACTGCCCATGCAAGTCTCATCAGAGAACATTCCAGTGGCCTGGCCCGAAGAACTGACTTTTGGGTCAAATTGACTTGAAGGGAATCCAGAACCTTCGCTTAGTGACTGTGTGACCTTGGGTCACTGGCTTAGACTCTGAGTCTGGTTTCCCTTTCTGTCCATACAGTATTAAAACTGCTCACCTCCCGGAAACTATGGAGAGCACGTAGCCT
This sequence comes from Colobus angolensis palliatus, assembly GCF_000951035.1. Classification (NCBI taxonomy): domain Eukaryota; kingdom Metazoa; phylum Chordata; class Mammalia; order Primates; family Cercopithecidae; genus Colobus; species Colobus angolensis. The sequence goes on from NW_012115266.1 coordinate 6,703,041, forward strand.
GAGGATGTGGCTAGTGATTTTGACTTCAGAGTGTGTAAACACAGAACAGCTGTTGTGGTCAATTTGGGCACGTTGGCCAAAACAGAGATGGCAGGAGAAGCTGCGTTTTTTTTTTTTGTTTGTTTTTGTTTTTTTTTTTTTGAGATGGAGTCTTGCTCTGTCGCCCAGGCTGGAGTGCAGTGGCCAGATCTCAGCTCACTGCAAGCTCCACCTCCCGGGTTCACGCCATTCTCCTGCCTCAGCCTCCCGAGTAGCTGGGACTACAGGCGCCCGCCACCTCGCCCGGCTAGTTTTTTTTGTATTTTTTAGTAGAGACGGAGTTTCACCGGGTTAGCCAGGATGGTCTCAATCTCCTGACCTCGTGATCCGCCCGCCTTGGCCTCCCAAAGTGCTGGGATTACAGGCTTGAGCCACCGCGCCCGGCCGAAGCTGTGTTTAATATCCCTTTCTTTGATGAGCTGGAGCCAGAGCCCAGGGCCCTATCCCTGGTCCTTGTCCTTCCACATTGCACTTTCATGATGGCTTCCTTCTTCTCCTATGTCTTGAGTGCCAAGAGTCAGGGCTCTGCAGGAGGGGCCAGGTCCAACCATGGGACTTCCGGATGGTTTGAGGAGATCTTTGCAGGAAGTAAGACCCTCCCTACTCATGTCTTAAATTAGTTTCTCTTACCCCAAAATGAGACTTTAAGCCACCCAGGAAAGAGGATAATAGGGCAGGCAGCACTGGGAGCTCCCTGCTCCTCCTGCTCATGTCCTGGTTGTCTCATATCCCAACCACCTTCAGAGCACTTTCTGGTGGATGCACATAAGCAAAACATTTCATTGTCCATGAGGCAGGAGGGCAGCACTAGGGCCTCTCTGTGTCCTGCCAGCTGTCCTGTCACTCCTGGGTGGGGAGAGGGATGCTGTCTTCGAGAGTGACACAAACAACAAAGGACAATCCAGTCTTACCACACACAGCCCAGGATTCCTGTTTCTCCAGCACCAATCAGTTTCTTAAAAATTTCTTGAGCTGAAAAACAGCTTGTGGAAGGAATATATGCATGCTCTCTTCAGCCACTTTTATTTATTTATTTATTTTTTGAGAAAGGGTCTCTCTCTGTTGTCCAGGCTGGAGTGCCGTGGTGCGATCTTGGCTCACTGCAACCTCCATCACTGGGTACAAGTAATTCTTGTGTCTCAACCTCCTGAGTAGCTGGGACTACAGGCACCTGCCACCATGCCTGGCTAATTTTTGTGTTTTTAGTAGAGATGGGGTTTTGCTACGTTGATCAGGGTGGTCTCGAACTCCTGACCTCAGGTGATCCACCCGCCTTGGCCTCCCAAAGTGCTGATATTACAAGTGTGAGCCACCGCAGCTGGCCTTCAGCTACTTTTAATCTTAGCAAAAAGATTTGCTGAGACCAGGGACTGTCCAGAGGTGGTACAACCATTTAATGAACTTATGAAAAAATGAAGTATGCTTTTGTTACATATATATGTATAATATATATAAAATATGTATTATATATGAGTGTGTGTGTGTGTGTGT
>NW_012115266.1:6704630-6708618 GCF_000951035.1 Colobus angolensis palliatus
TTCCACATTTAGTGAAATCTAGTTCATGGAAGTCAGTCCAGAGAGGTCTGGAACTGGTTCAGTGTATTTCTCAACTTCACAGCAACACAATCCTGGTGTGCATTAACCTTTGGTGGCCACAACATTTTTTTGAGAAGAGTGGTCACGTTTTTTATTTTTATTTTTTTGAGAAGAGTGGTCATGTTTTATATTTTTATTTTTTACTTGTACTTTTTTTGATCATAGCTCACTGCAGACTTGAACTCCTGGGCTCAAATGATCCTCCCGCCTCAGCCTCCTGAGTAGCTGGGACTATAGGCACACACTGTAAGTGTTAAAGAAAGAGGAAAGAAACACAAAAAGGGGCTCAACCGTCAAAGACAGAGGAGCTTCTGGTTGATTTTGGTCATGAGTGTTCTAACGGACTAAGGATATTTAAGAGTTTAGGAAGTGGGAAGATCATTGTAGGTTTGGAATGTTTCTATGTGAGGGAAAGTTTACTGTAGGGTTAGAATGTCTCTGGTCAGAGGGGAGGCTGTCTTGGCGTTGGCATGTTTCTGGTTGGAAAGCGTTTTATCTTAGGGTTGGAATGTTCCTGGTTATCCTGGGAGTTGGTTTCCCAGCATAGGAAATGTCCTGGAGATGATGTTCTGGGGCTGGATTTAGGCAGTTTTTTAATTAACTGGAACATAGAATGTTGATGTTTGTCCAAGATGGCGATGCTCCTGCTCTGTCATGCACCACCACACCTGGCTAATCTTTTTTTATTTTTAATTTTTATTTTTTTGTAGAGACAGGGTCTTACCATGTTGCCTAGGCTGGTCTTGAACTCCTGGGCTCAAGAGATCCTCCTTTGGTCTCCCAAAGTACTGGGATTACAGGTGTGTGCCCCTGTGCCCGGCCCTGTTTTCCTACATATTAGTTAATAAATTTGTTAATTAAATAAACCACTATCTTTTTTTCCTTTTTGAGAGATGGGGTTTCACTATGTTGCCCAAGCTGATCTCGAACTCCTGGGCTCAAGTAATCCTGCCGCAGCCTCCCAAGTAGCTGGGATTACAGGTGCATGCTACTGTGCTTGGCTTGTAATCCATCGTCTATCAAGTGGTTATAGAGTGTTAAGCATTGTACTTGATGCTGGGGTCCCAGTGGTACTGAACTTGGACTGTTCCAAAAATACTGGCAGGGAAAGGCACATTAGTAAAATAACCACATGGATCAGTGTTCACTGCAACTGTGAGAATCACATGAAGTGCAGACACATGGACATCTGAGACTCCTAACGGGGATCTGACCTAGTCATGGACGTCAAGCACACCTTGGAAGGGCCTGGATGTTCCCATTGTCCGGCACACTGGAACGATTGATCCTGGACAGGCAGTGAAATCTGGGGAGGTGAGCCTTAGATCGCAAGAAGTGAGAAAGCCTTCTCTTGCTGTGCCTTCTGGTTTTTAGACCTGGACTCTGGGTAGAGCAGCTGGGCCCTCTGATGTGGAGGGAGCCCTGGAGCAAGGCAGGCATGGATGCTTCTGCAATCCCCAAATGGAGCCTGGTATTTCAGCCAGGAATCTAAGCAGAGCCCCCTCTAATTGTAGCAATGATAAGTTATTCTCTTTGTTCTTCAACCTTCCAATAGCCCTGAGCTTCCAGGGAAGTCTCGTTAATCATTACAGCCTGGTCTCCACTGTGTTGGTGAATTAAGGGACCAACCAGCTCCCTCACGCATGAAAAAGTACAACCCAGGGGAGGGTGATGTCCTCAGTCCTGAAGGCAGAGTGGTGGCGGCTGAAGTGACCACCATGGAAGCGGCCACTGAGTAGGGTCATTGGTGGTAGAGGCTGGAGTGAGGAAGCACAGAAACATGGGGAGCTGGGCACTTCCGGAGCCACACCCAGGACATGCTGGAAGTAGTGGAGGGAGATTTAGAGGTAGCTAATTCTCAGCATTCCACCCAGGACCAGCTTAAGCCATGGCAATTTGGGCCTGGAAAGAATATTACTCCATCTAGTAGTCACAGGTGGGTGAGAACTCAGACCTTTGAGCTAAAAAAAAAAAAAACAAAAAACTTTCTAAAAAGAGGGCCAGCTGAGGAAGGGAACTGGGAAGATGCTGGTAGATGCGTAGGTGTTGTGAGTGGATTTAAGCACCACATGAGACTATACCGGGAGGTAATTTTTTTTTTTTTACCTCCCTGAGAGTAAAATTAATGACATGCAATTACGTCAATGTTATGTCTATGTGGAATGATGAAGACAATTCACTGAACATCTGTTACATACCAGACATGGGGCTGGGTGTCGTGTATGCATTATCTTAGGTGATCCTCCTGACATCACCTGACATGGAAGAACTGAGTTTCAGAGAATCAAGACTCTTCTCTAAAGTCACCCAGCTGGAAATTGCTGGAACTATCCAGTGGGTGTTCACTCAATGTTACTTTCCACCTTTGTGATTCAGAAGTCTATAAAAACATGGTAGAATTCCTTTCTGAAGGGGCAGATGGCTGTTTATTGATCCTTCAATCTTGTTTCAATTAGATCATACTTTCACCAGCGAGAGAAGGAAACAGAGGAAAGGATCTAGAGAGAGCCTGAGACAGAGCACGAGGGTCAGGCTGCTGGAGGTGTAGGGGAGGCCTGGGACCCCCACATCTCCACTGGGACCCCCGTATCTGCTTCTAACACAGGAGTTTGTGGCTGCTTCAGGCTGTCACTTTTAGCGTTTCATAATCGCAAATAGTATCGAACAACAGCCATTCCAATCATCGCCAGCGCACCACCTGTAGCCAACGCACCGGCGTCAGCCATGGCATTTTCCACCTGCAAAGCAAGCAGCTTTTGTTGAACGTTCGCAGCAAGCCAGGCTGGCACTTTCTCCCTCCCAAGGGCCTGGAACTCCTCTCTCTCTCCCCTCTCTCCTGCCTCCCCTACGGCCTGGCGTCTCCTCTCTTCTCTCCCAGCTGACTGGCTCAGAATCCTCTCCCAGAGAAGCCGTTGGCTGTATCCCCAGGGACTCCATTTTCTGGGCTGTGACCACTTCTTGGTGTTGGGTTTATCTGGGCTTGTCCTTAGAATGTGCCCATGAGATCCTTTTGAGAGACCTTCCAGGTGAGGACATTTGTTCGGATTTGGGGCGAGGAAGAAGGTGTGTGCCTCACTTCCTAGGGCCAGAGCTCCAGGGACCAGACTGGGGACTGTTTTGCAGTCTGAGTCCTCCTTGAGCTACACCGTTGCACAGAGAGGGCTGTGGCAGAAGCTGAGGGGAGACTTAGGGAGGCCATGGCCATATGCGTGCCCTGGGGTCACTGTGTACTATTCCCAACTGCAGCCTGGAAACTTCCATCTCCAGCTCTACTTCAGCCTAAACTCCAACTGCATGCCTTATCTCCACCTGGGCTTCTAATGGGTACCTCAGACATCACATGTCACGCCAAACTCTCGATTTCCCTCCCCAAAGCCTCTCCTCCTGCCATCATCCCCCTCTCATCAAGGACATGCATCCATTCAGTCCCGCAGGCCAGGGGCCCTGAGCTGCTACACGGTAGGCATCACAGGCAGAGACTGTAGAAAGGACAGCTGGGGTTTCAATCCTGGTTCTGCCACTTATTAGTTGTGTGTTTTGGGGCAACAAATGTGAAAGACTATGAAGAGGCAAGGGATGGAGGCTGCAGATCTTACACACAAACGTCCTTGAGCTCTTACATAGGTCCATGGACCCTGAGCGTCCCTTGCCTAAGTGCTCTTTGGGGGGTTGCGGGACCTGTCACGGTCCTGGGTTGGCCCAGATTCCCCTGATGACCCCAGAACTTCAGGAGTCATTTTCAGGATAGGGTTTAAGGATCCTCAGAGGTCCTCCATCCACCCACTCTGCACATGGAGAGGCCTGGAGGGGAAGGGCCCTGTCCAAAGACCCTCTGTGGATTAGAAGCAGATCTGGCATTGGAGCTCAGAGGTCCTGACTCTCAGTCAGTGGGTCTCCAAGAGGCTGCGTTTGCATCATTCACGGTGAT
>NW_012115266.1:6708668-6709619 GCF_000951035.1 Colobus angolensis palliatus
TGGATTAGAAGCAGATCTGGCATTGGAGCTCAGAGGTCCTGACTCTCAGTCAGTGGGTCTCCAAGAGGCTGCGTTTGCATCATTCACGGTGATCGCCTGGTTGCATAGCCCAGTGAGTCCAGCCCCAAGCAGACCTCCCCAGGGGAGATGGATTATCCAGAGAAGTCCTTACCTGTTGACAGTGGGACCTGCCATATCTCAGCTTGGTGACAAAGTGCTCACAGTTCCTGCTCACAATACTGTACTTCATCTTCTGACCAACCAACTTCTTGGCAGAACTGATGATCACCTCCACGGGCAGTGGTTCGTACTTATGGTCCAAGCTGTTGTTGACCCAATAGTGACAGCCTCCTGTCACATCTGTCAGGAGCTCCTGTTTCACCACTGCAATGCTGCCCAGGACTGATAAGGCACTGGAGGAGCTAGCCGCGGGGTACCCATCTGCAATCAGAGGCACTATCACTGGCAGGGGAATGTGAAGTAGGGAGAGAAGGGCTTGAAATCTCCACTAGGGAACTACTGCTGTTTATCCTTTCACAAATGTGATTGGAGGATTCACAGATTTTGCTTTTTTTTTTTTTTTGACGGAGTCTCGCTCTGTTGCCCAGGCTGGAGTGCAGTGGCGTGGTCTCGGCTCACTGCAAGCTCCATCTCCTGGGTTCACGCCATTCTCCTGCCTCAGCCTCCCGAGTAGTGGGACTACAGGAGCCGGCCACCACGCCCAGCTAATAGATTTTGCTCTCTCTTTTTTAACCAAATAAGGTGTGAATATTTGTTCAAGTCAGTGAATGTCATGATTGCCAGTGGCTGCTACCATATTCCATGCTATGCATGTGCATCACTTCTGTGGACAATTCCCTGTTATCAGTCATTTAGGTATTGGAAAAATTTTCATCATTATAAGCAATGATGGTAAAGCATATTTATTACCTGTTCAGCTTTGTACACTCG
>NW_012115266.1:6712379-6716068 GCF_000951035.1 Colobus angolensis palliatus
GGACATATGTGTGTACAATCTCATCAGGCATCCTTGAAGAAGAATGTGTCTCCTAACCCAAGTTTCCCTTTCTTAACAGTCTTTCAGTGGCTCTCATTATCTTATTGTTATTATTTTAATTTTTCGAGATGGAGTTTTGCTCTTGTTGCCCAGGCTAGAGTGTAATGGCACGATCTCGGCTCACTGCCACCTCCGCCTCCCAGGATCAACTGATTCTCCTGCCTCAGCCTTCTGAGTAGCTGGGATTAGAGGCATGTGCCACCACGCCCGGCTAATTTTGTATTTTTAGTAGAGATGGGCTTTCTCCATGTTGGTCAGGCTGGTCTCGAACTCCTGACCTCAGGCGATCAGCCCGCCTCAACCTCCCAAAGTGCTGGGATTACAGGCATGAGCCACTGCACCCGGCCCTCTCATCATCCTTTTAACAAATATTTTGAAAATTATATATTCATCAGTCCTTACCTGGAGGAGCCAGATGGATCACGTAGCCTTCTCCTATATACAGGGCCCAGTGCTCATAGCCAAGGCGGAAAATCTCAATCAGGTCTCCCGGTTTGAGCTCCTGCTGTGGCTGCAACAGAAAAGCCAGAGATGGAGTATACGGCCTTCTAGGCAAGAGACCCTGGCTGGGGGAGCTGCAGCTCATCCTGGAGACGCCTTGCTGATGTTCATCAGCTTCTAGCCCCCATGAGATCCCCAGTCCTGCTGTCACTTTTAGAGGCTCTCCTCAGTGGGGGCACTGGGGGCTGGAAGTCTGGAGAATTATCTTGTGGGATGGGAGAGAGAAGGACCGTCTGGGCGCGTGTGTGGCGCGTGTGTGCTGTGTGTGTGCATGCTGAGGATGCGGATGTATGTGCATGGGTGCATTGTACATGTGCCCCTCAGCAGGCCGACTCAAGAGCCTGCATGGACCAGCACCTTCACTGAGGCCAGGAGCAAGGCTGGGAAGGTGAGTCTTGAGCTCTCCACCCTCTGCAGACTGACCCTCAGTTCCTCATCACTCCTCCTTCCCTGTGCCTCTCCACGGCCCCAAGAGCTACCTCCTCCTCAGACCCTACCCCATCCAGCCTCAGGACACCTATCTCTTGGAGATGATGCCCTGGGAGACAGGAGCTCACAGCATCCTGCTGGGACCTGAGTGGGGTCTTATGCGCCCCCCAGCTCCCAGCAGTGAGGGAGCTCTGCACTCACAGAACAGGCCTCTGTGGGAACTTGTCCTACAATAACTGCACCCTCTCCACAGCCCCAGGGGAAGGCATGATCATCCCATGACACAGATGGGGAAACTGAGGATCAGAGAGGTGGAGAGGCTTGCCTGAGAACACTCAGCTGGAAGGAGGCCAAGCTGGGTCTTCCCTGCACACCCCTCATGCTGGTTCCTGTCTCGCCCACCTTATTCCCCTTCCTCACCTCCTTCCCACTTCTCCATGTCTTGCCCCAGGGCATAGCAGGCTCATCATCGAAGGTTTTTTCCATTTTTGCCCTCTCTATGCCTGTCCTCAGTGGGTGACAGCCTCCTTCTCCCTCATCCCAGGATGTCCCATCATAGACCTGGGGTCTGCTCTCCTTTGTCCTCTTCCTCACGCCAATATTCAGTCACTAAAACCAATCAGTGTGGACTCCAGAAGCTTCTCCTGGTTGGTGTCCTTGTCAATATCCCATCCACAGACTTGGTTCAGGCAGCCCCGTGTCTGCCTCTGTGACCCCCACAGCCCCCTGACCAGCCCCCGCCTCCTGTCCCTGCCACTCCGTATCCAACCCCTCAGAACCCATGGCGGCCTTCCCAAGGGCATATCTGGCCATGACCTTCCTTTGACCTCAGGGTCCAGGACACACCCTGTGGGCAGCTCCCAGGCCCTTCCTGACTGGCCCTTCCTCACCCTCCTCTCCCTCCCTGGGCTCTGCACCCTTGGGCCCACTGAGTGACATTCCAGCCCCTCACTACAGCCCTGGCTCTAGCCTCTGCTGCTCTGCACATCCGGGTCTCCCTGCCTCTGTCACTTCCCTGCAGCCACTCTTCCTCTTCCCCTCCCTCAAAACCCCTCACCTGAGAGGCTGCCCTGATGGTCCCAGCCTGGCTCAGCTGACCCGCCACCCCACTCCCAGGCCCTGGGTCCCTGGGGGCCTCTGCTGCCCCCTGCAGTGGTCAGGTTGAGCTGCAACTCCCTGTGCCTGCCTGTGCCCCTCTGGGCTGTGAGCTCCAGGCAGGCAGGATCCTGTGTGCTCCTCCCTCTCTCCCTCCCTCCCTCCCTGCACCTCCAGGATCCAGTGAAGGGCCTGGCATAGAATGGGGCAAAGGAAATAGACAAGGAAGAGGGAGGGGAAAGGAGCAGGGCCAGGACTCCTGCCCAGTTCCTCCTCTGTGCCTCAGGGCACCGCAGGACCCAGAGATGGTCTCCATGTGGGGAGAGAGAGGGGCTTTTAATGGTACTGCTGAATGTCTAAAACCACAGTCAAGGCACTGGCAGCCTCAGCTGGTGGCCGTGAAACATGAGCTTTGGCCTAAATAAGGAAATGGCTTCCTGTGAAAAGCCTGTTTGTGTTGTGGCGCAATAAAGGCTTTCCCCAGAATCAGGTGGTGCTGGTGGGTGGGCTGCCTTCCAGAATTTGCAGGACTCTTTCCTGGAATGGTTTTGTTTCTAGTAATAGCCTGAGCCCTGCTGTTCCTTTTCAGTTGCACACCACTAAGGTCAGCCTGCTCTCCCTAGAGCTTCTGCCAGTGGGTACATCTGGGCTGATAGGAGGAGAAATTTCAGTATTCAGAACACTGCTGAGATTAGAATGCACCTTATAAGGCCGGATGATGCCACAGAGGAACGAGGAGAGAGAAAGCATCATTTGGGATTGAGAAGGGACTAAGCCCCCGTCGCGGCAGAAGCAGATGATGTTGGGATTTGCTTGCTTCCCACAACCCAGAGTCCCCCACCTGCCCACACTCTGGCTTCTCCTCAGGCTGAGGTAGACTTGACATCCGGCACCCCACAACCCTCTACTACATGGGAGTCCTGGGCTCCCCGCACTGTGCCAGGTACACAGAGGAGGTGGATTCTGCCCAGAGGACTCCCTGTCCAGCCAGGCAGATGCACTTTTAAAAGACAAATACAGTTTTCCATGCCAGCCTTCTAAAGACGAGCTCTGGAGCTGTGTGCCCAAGGCCAGGAGCCCGGACTGAGGCCTTTCCTGGGGGGAGCTGCCCAACTGCTGCAGAGTCAGTAATGCAAAGTCCCGGGAAACTTACCGAAGCCATCTCCAAGCCCTCCAAGCCAAGGTGAGGTCTGGTGCTCCGCTGTTTGTGGATCAGCTTTTATGCTGAAGGACAGAATTTGTGGATCAGCTTTTATGCTGAAGGACAGAATTTCACTTTTACTTTCCTTTTGACACTGTTTCAACCTCATTCAAATACTAAATACTGTTTAAGAGAGACAACTGTTTAAAAGAGACAACTGTTTAAAAGGGAGCTATTTCTCTAGATGAAAGGACTAATCATTTCTTACACAAGTCATGGACTCATTGGTGCTTTAAAGCCACCTTGGGAGCAGCCAGAGTCGAAGGGGAGCCCTGAATTTCTGCTCCTGCTTGAGAAATAAAGGTATCTTCTTTTTTTTTTTTTTTGAGACAGTGTTTCGCTTTTGTCACCCAGGCTGGAGTGCAATGGTGCGAGATGGGCTCATTGCAACCTCTGCCTCCTG
>NW_012115266.1:6717431-6753638 GCF_000951035.1 Colobus angolensis palliatus
CCAGCCCGGGTGACAGAGCGAGACTCCGTCTCAAAAAAAAAAAAAAACACTGTTGAGTGAAGTTGCTGTTCTTGGGCAGAGCCTCCAGGGACCACTGTGGATATCCTGAGGAGGCCTCAGAGCTTTCTTGGGCAGAGCTTCTGCAGGTGTCTTGCCATGGTCAGTTTCTTCGCTGTTTTATGGCCCTCTGCAGGAGTGTCCATGGTCATTTCTCAGCCACCTTTTGGTTTCAGTTTCTTGTTAGGTCTTGGGGGTGTCTGGCCACACAGATGTTATCTTATTACCTCAGTCCATCATACCTGTGTTTATCATTTTGAGGGTTCAGCAGTTTCACTGTAGGCTGAGTCACTTGTCATAAGTGACTCCATTTTGAAATATTTAGGATCACAAAACTCTTTACGGTGGGGGTGCCCAACAAGAGTCTGGATTCAACAATCCCAGAGTCTGGGCTTTTGCCTTGTGGCATAATAAAAAATTTTATTTTTAAATAAATTTATGCCTTGTAGCATAATAAAAGGTTTATTTATGACTTCTGTGTCATAATCAAAATATGTATTTTTGGCCTTTGACTCCAGTTCCAGACACAGAGGTCCTAAGACCCTTGGAATTTCCTGAGTGATAGGATGTCTTGTTATTCAAAAGGAGTCTCTGTCAAATAAACCTGAGTTTATGCTAAAGAAGGGGCTCTTTGTTAAGGAGGGGGAGCTGGATAACTTCAGGATGGGGACTGATCATCATTATTTAATCAATAATGTCTACATCATGAAGCCTCCATAGAAACCCCTACCTGATGGGGTTGGGAGAGCTTTGGGGCGGGTGAACACAGATGTGGTAGGTGACTGACCTGGCTGGAGAGGTCATGGGGGCAAAGATTCTCTGCATGACCACATTTTAGCCAGGTTCCCAAACCTCTTCCTAGGCACATCTGTACTTCCTTGTAAAATCTAATTTTAGCAAAGGACCCTGTCAAGTCAGTTTAGCAGGAACTTCTCACCCTCGATATCTGACCGGGTTCATCCTCCCTGTTCTCCAGGTGATGTCTGATCACCCCGGCCTGTCTTTGGCAAGAATCCTGTTAGTGTGGTTTAGCCAGAATCCCTCTTGCCCCTGAGGTTTCCTCTTCATAATTTTCCACCCACTGACCTGTATGCTTCTCCTTGCCTATAAATTCCCACTTGCCCGTGCTGTGTTCAAGTTTAAGCCTCATCTCTCTCTCTCCTGCTGCAAAATCCCAGTGCAGTGGGTATCAAGCTTGTATCATTAGATAATTTTTTCTTTAACAACAGAAGCCCTGCACAATTATTGCCCCCCATATTAGTTTCTTATTAGTTTCTTCCATGTTGCTGTTCCTGAGTTGTATCCTTTATAATAAACTGACAATCATAAGTAAAGCAGTTTTCTAAATTTTGGAAGTTGTTCTAGAGAATTATCAAATTTAAAGGGGCTTCAGGGGGTCTCCACCATTTGTAGTCAGCCACGTAGAAATGTGAGTAGCCAAGGAACTCCATTTGTTGCTGAGCCTGGAGCCTGTACCTGTGGAGGCTGAGCCTAACTGTGGATAGTTAGCGTTGGAATTGAGTTGGATTGTTGAACACGCAGTCAGTGTTGGAGAATTGCAGGACGGATTGATGTGGACAAATGACATGTATTTGGTTGCTATCAGAAGAAACTATACATGCCTGCTTCTGTTACTCGAAAAAAACTGGGGATCATTCGTCTGGTAACAAACAACTTTTCATGAGAACACAGGTGTGGATCAATAGGAGTTTTATTACTTGGCACAAGTAAGGAGGACACTGGGAGGATTCTCCAAAGCAGTCTTCCCTAGGAAAAGTGACAGGAGGTGTCACAGGACGAGTCACAGACAAAACTCTTCAGACACCGAAATAAAAAAGGAAGGGGTTTATTCGGCCGGGGGCATCAGCAAGACTTCTGTCTCAAGAGCCGAGCTCCCCGAGTGAGCAATTCCTGTCCCTTTCAAGGGCTCACAACTCTAAGGGGGTGCATGTGAGAGGGTCGTGATTGATTAAGCAGGGGGTATGTGACAGGGGGCTACATGCACTGGTAATTAGATCGGAACAAAATAAGATAGGGATTTTCACAGTACATTTCTATACAATGTCTGTAATCTATAGATAACAGAACCGATTAGGCCAGGGGTCGATCTTTAACTACCAGGCCCAGGGTGCGGTACCTGGCTGTCTGCCTGTGGATTTCATCTCTGCCTTTTAGTTTTTATTTCTTCTTTTTTTGGAGGCAGAAATTGGGCATAAGACAATATGGGGGGTGGTCTCCTCCCTTAGAGGGTTTTATGGGTGATGGAGAGGGGAGAGGGTTCATCAGCACATACAGAGGAGGGGGTTGCAGTTGCATAGATGCAGTGAGTCATCATGCCAACACATAGGTTGCATGTTATGGTAATGAAGTCTCCTCTGGGGTGGAGACTTTAGCATGGTAATGAGCATGGTAATGAGGAAAGTTCACTCAGGTTCATCTGTAAGTTGCTGGGATCCGTTAGGAGCTGGTTTTAACCAACCACATGACTGCATTCCATGCAAGGTTTAGGAAGAAACAGGCTGCAGGACGGTAGGCTGTAAAAGGCTGATGGCTCCGTTGATTAAATTCCTATAATCCCTGGAAACCCTTCCTGTCTGCTTACACTTCCAGTTCATCACAGCTTGTGCTGAGGTTGAAACAGCTTGTGGTAGATAGTGTCAGGTTTTAGCTTAGAGTCAGTTCCAGGCAGTTGGGGTCTGTGAATTCAGGAATCCAAAACAGCCAGTGGCCTTTCTTCAGCAGCACCAAAGCTTAGATGGGGCAGGAGTATGGGGCAGGAGTGACGGCTGTATTCTGAGTGACAAGCAAGGCTTTCTGAAGCCTGTTCTGCCGTGTCAAACTTGGAGTCCAAACTGACCCACATCAGGTTGGATGATCTGCTCCTAAGGATCAGACATCTAATCCCACCAGAGCTCATTAGCAACCTAAAACTTTCTTTGAAAAATTCCGGAAGCATATCTCTATCTGGAGACTGCCTCTCTTTCTCTATTGCCTCTTTTTTTCCTAGAGGTTCCAATAGGTAACAATAATAGCAGAAATAATCAGTTATGAAGACAGATTTGTTTTTAATACTCAAAAGAATTTAAATTTCAACCAGCCCACTGACAGCAAAAATCTAGGAAGCTGTGCCTCACCATCAACACTTTCTTCTTGTAGCTTTCCCCGATTGGGATGATCCTTCTAGCATTTATGAAATTACAAGCATATGATATTTTGCATTAATTTATATTGTATATCTAGATGCAATAGCTGCTGTAACCAAGAAAATATTTGAGACAGCGCTCAATAAAAAATTTAGAGATTTATTTAGCTAAGGTTCAGGACACATCCAGGATAAAAGGAACAGAAAACCATAGGAAACACCTGTGGTTTGTGCTTTTTCCAAAGTGCGTCTGGGGACATCATTATTTAAAGGGAAAAGTGTGGGCATTAGGGGAAAGAGAAAAGGGAGAAAAAGGGAGGGTAGATAAAAGAGGCAAGTGGTTGCATTCCTTTGAGTCTTTGATCAGCATTCACTGAATCTGCATTTTACATGTGAAAGGAGGGGGTAGAGGAACAGTTAATTATGCATTCATTTCGTGCTTAGTGAATCTGCATTTTTATATAAGCAGTCAAATATGCCTTTGTCTCAGGTGAACGGAGGGATGACTTATAGTTCTGTCCTTTGTCCCATACCTGTGATGACAAGCTGTCAATTTACATCATCAGAGTGTCATTCAGCAGAACCGTTTTAGGGTGAAGATCTTAGGGCTCACAAAGAATTCTCTTGTGAGCAAATGGTGAGGGAGTTATATAGCTTTTAATTTTTGTAGCTATCTATTTAGGAACAAAATGGGAAGCAGGTTTGGGTGACCCAGTTCCTAGCTTGAATTTTCCCTTTCGCTTAGTGAGTTTGGGTTCTGAGATTTTGTTTTCCTTCCCTGCAGCAAAATACAAAGCCATTTAGAAATATTTTTTTTTCATTGCAAATTTATTTGAAGCCATGGCAGCATTCAATATTTAGATGTTGGGAAAGACTCTGGCTGGAATTTGAGACAAGGAAACGTTCCTCCTCCACTAACTTACTATAGTTGTGAGGTAGGAGGCTGGCAAGACTTGCTTTCTGTTTGCAGCCCTGTTGATCTGTTGATCGGAGCAGTGTGGTCAGAACAGTATGCAGTGAAGAAGCCAGCCAAAACTAGCAGATGGTGATAGAAGTGACCTCTATTTGCCCTCCCTGCTCATTAGCATAAGACACTCCCACCAGTGCCATGACAGTTTACAAATGCCATTGCAACAGGCCATGATAATGGCCTGGAAGTTACCTTAGATGGTTCTGGAAACTCTCCACCCTTTTCCAGAAAGTTCTGAATAACCCATCTCTTAATTAGCATGTAATTAAAAGTGAATATAAATACAGCTGCCAACAGCCCATATGCTGCCAACTCAGCCCACTGTCTATGGGTAAGTCCTGCTCTGCAAGGAGCAGTACTGGTTCAAAAAAGTTGCCTTCTCTCACCACAGGCTCACCCTTGAAACATGGGACACAGATTTGGCATGGGACACGGATCCAAATCAGTCCAAATTGGGCCCACTGCCTGTCTTACAAGACCCATGAATACAGCTATTCTTATTTACTTTTGTATTGTCTGTGGCTGCTTTTGTGCCACAGGGGCAGATTGTGTGGTCTCCTGGCAGGTGAGGCCTAACATATTTATTACTTGGGTCTCTGCTGACCCCCTGGGCTACAGGTTTATCAATTTTATTGATCTTCTCAAAGAACCAGCTTTAGGTTGATTGATTTTTTCTTTTTCTACTTTATTTATTAGTTCTTTTATCTTTATTACATTTTCTTTCTTTGCTGGTTTCGGTTTTCATATGCTTTCTCCCCCTTCTGAGTTTCTTGACCATGATTAGGGACCGTGATTAGGGAACAAATAGCGTATTTCATTTGAAAAAGGGAAACCAAAAAAGAGAAGCAAGTGGAAAATTTAAAACTGAAAAATATAAATCTTAAATGAAAAGTTTACTGGATAATATTAAAAGCAGATTAAACACTCCAGAGGAAAAGTTAAGTGATCTTAAAGAGAAGACAATACAAATCTAAAAACTGAAGCATAGACAGATTAAATGAAGAAAAAGGAGAGCACAGTCTCAGGGATTTGTGAGACAATGTCAAGTGGTCCAGTGTATGTGTGACTGGATCTCCAGAAGGAGAGGAGAAAGAAACTGGTACAGAAAAAGCATAACAAAGCAGTAAGCCTGGCATGGTGCTTACACCTGTAATCCCAGTATTTTCTGGAGGTTGTTATTAGATTTTTTTTTTTTTTTGACATGGTGTCTTGCTCTGTCACCAGGCTGGAGTGCAGTAGTGTGATCTCAGCTCGCTGCAGTCTCTGCTTCCCGGGTTCAAGCTATTCTCCTGCCTCAGCCTCACAAGTAGCTGGGACTACAGGCGTGCACCACCATGCTCAGCTAATTTTTGTATGTTTAGTAGAGAGAGACAGGGTTTCACCACGTTGGCCAGGATGGTCTTGATCTCTTGACCTCGTGATCTGCCCACCTTGGCCTCCCAAAGTGTTGGGATTACTGGAGTGAGCCACCGAGCCCGGCCCAGATAATAGAGGGCTATATTGAAGGTTGACACCTCCCTGCCTCTAATGCTTCTTCTTCTTGGGACAGAGAGAGTTGCCCAGGATTCTCACTGGAAGAGACCTTGCTTTTTCAAGCAGGGACAGAAATTCAGGGCTGCCTTCCTACGCTGGGTGTTTCCAAAGTGGCTTTCTGCACTCATGATTCCAGCTATTGAGGAGAGTAATTATTATTCTGTCCTTTTAGAGGAAATCATTACACTTTCTGTTTAGAAGAAATGTTTCCTTTTTTGAACAGTGGTCATTCTGAGCAGTGTCAGCATTTCCTTCTGTTTTTGAAAGTGAAATTATCCACGTCTGTGTGAAAGCTGATCCACAAGCAGCAGACCGCCAGGCTCCGCCTTGGCTTCCAGATGGCTTCAGTAATTCCCCCGAACTTTGCATTACTGACTCTACAGCAGGTGGGTAGCTCCCTCTGTAACGGCTTCAGCCTGGATTCCTGGCTTTGGGCGCACAGCTGCAGAGCTTGTCTTTAGAAGTGTTAACCCAAAATACCTGAGATAGGTCTCAGTCAATTTAGAAAGTTTATTTTGCCAAGGTTAAGGATGCACCGGTGACACAGCCTCAGGACGTCCTGACAACACGTGCCCAAGGTCTCAGGGTACAGTTGGCTCTTATACATTTTAGGGAGACATGAGACATCAATCAGTATATGTAAGATTGTTCCCAAACAGAACGAGGTCTGGCTGTTTGTTCTCGTGGTCCAGTAATGAGATGCAGACAGGCTGGGAAAGAAGGGAATTTATCTCTGCAACTGGTTACAGGGAGAAGGTCAGAGTAACTCACCAGACCAACTCCAAGTTACACGTTTTTTCCAAGTGCTTATATACATTCATGTACCTACAAGCCAAAAGCCAGTGTTTCACTCTATCTAATCTTTAACTACAATCCGGGGTCTAGACAGTTACTTTAGAGTCTTGGAAAAATTACTTAATCTAAAATGGGTCCTAGTACAAGGTATGCAAGAACGTCTCCATTTTTTTTTACTTTTATTTTTTGACATGGTTCACTTACTTTAATAACAATATATATATATATATATACCATAGTATCACCATGGAATGTAAATTCAGATTAGACAAGAGAATTTCACAAGTGTAACAGCATTCGGTAGTTTATGAAAGTTTGGTTATACTGTGTGGCCAAACTAGCTTGCTCATAAGTTATTAATTGATTCCATTATAAGTAATTTGTTTAGTTCAGTGTTTACAATTCTTATGGAAAAAATAAGCAATGCACACATTTAAAAAGTGTTTATTGGCCGGGCACGGTGGCTCACGCCTGTAATCCCAGAACTTTGGGAGGCTGAGGAGGGCAGAACACGAGGTCAGAAGATTGAGACCATCCTGGTTAACCCGGTAAAACCCCATCTCTACTGAAAATACAAAAAAAAAAATCAGCCAGGCGTGGTGGCATGCACCTGTAGTCCCAGCTACTTGGGAGGCGGAGGCAGGAGAATCGCTTGAACCCAGGAGGCAGAGGCTGCAGTGAGCTGAGATTGCGCCACTGCACTCCAGCCTGGTGACAGAGCGAAACTCTGTCTAAAAAAAAAAAAAAAAAGTTCATTTACCTTTGCATGAGTGCTTAAAATACATATTTCTATTTCAAGATGACATTTAAAATTTATTCTAATATAACAGCAGCAAAAATATAATTCACAATTACAAAAGAATTAGAATCCACAAGTTATTCTCATGTTTACAATTGTGATTCTTTAATAAATACCACTACTATGCAGCTCTATTGTAAGCTTTCTAGATTTGGTTTAAACACACACACACAGATATATCAGTTGTGGGAAGCTTTAGAATTTATATGTCATGCACTTTTTGGACGGAGTTTTAAAAGAGCCAGCCAGTCCACAAGACGGGCAGAAAAAAAGTTAAATTAACTGGGGCAAATAGAACTCTTATATAACATCCAAAACATGTGAGATCCTGTAGCAAACTGGGACTACTTCAGGGTTGGCCCGTTACCTTCTTTAGAACTAAGTTCATCTTCACAGTTTAAGAAGGTGGACATTTCAACACCATCTAGTGCATTTAGGTGACATGTTTCTTTTATGCTAACTTGATTTCCTTGAATGACCTGGTTAGTAAACTAGTCACTAGTAATTTGGTCACCAGGCAAATCAATCCTGCAAGAAGGGAAGCCAATATTCAAAATGCTGTGTTACCATCTAAACCCACTCAAATAGTTTATTTTCCACAATAACACATAACTTCAATAATGAGACGTCTAACTAAAGCAAGCTCCTCCAACAAGACCAAGACAGCATCTCTTCTAAGGCTTAGGTTTTGGAATTCCCGATACACGGAACAGCCCTTACCAACAGTCGATGCTCCTACAACAAAGCTTTGGGCGGCCACACACATGTGGATCAGATGAAGGGACATTTGAGTATTTCCCCTGCTTTTCAATGTGTATAATCCATACGTAACAAGTGCTGCAAAACCTGCTATTCCAACGGGTACGAATAGTGCCTCTTTAGCCTTTCGAATAAGTTTGGATCCCTGATCTTCATCATATGAAGAAAGGGAAACATTTGTGTCTGTTGACATAGCGACCGCTTGAGGAATCTCCTTAGAGCGAGAAAACCTCTCACGTGTCAACCAGCTTCTGATCCCCGCCTGAGGACTTTCATTATTTTAATTAAACTCTAAGATCTGAGAAAGCCCAGGCGGGATCTTGATAAACTTGTTTTGCTTTCTAGCGTTTGTACTAAGGCACTAGCTTCTCTGGTTCCTTAATATTTAACTTATACACTCCTCAGAGTTATAGCAAGGTGTTGGTGAAGGCTGAGTGTGCTGGTTGCTAGTGGAGACCTGGCCTGCCACAGTCCCCACTGTCAGTTTGTACGTGATTTCTATCATGTTAGTTACTTTTCCAAGCACTGATTTGTGAAGAGATTAGTACAAGAGTACAAACTATGACATGGTGAACTAAGACAAAGTGGGCGATGTACTCTTTCTGGCCACTTCCTGCTGGAGAGGGTCTTCATCGGGGGCACTGGAGTGGAAGATATCTATTTGGCGTTGGTCATGTACCCGACTTAGGAGACTCAAAGGCAGTGCCTGTTGCAACATAATCTTATGAGATTGAGGAATGTTTTGGAACAACATATGACAACAATATAGGCCATAACATAGTGTTCTGCCCATGCCCAGGAGGGTGGTTAGGACAACAAGAATTTCTGCCATCAGGAAGGTCCTCCACCAAACCAAGAGGCTATCACTTCATTGAGGGACAGTGCAGGGTTAGATATGGCCTCAGTCTGTTGGTGCATATCCTTCAAAGCTAAAGAAATGTTTCCCGAGTTATTGGGAATATACATACAATATTCAGTTTTAACTGCAGCTCAAGGAGGAACCTGACATTGCATCATTTAAAGTTTTTTTAATAGGCCATTCTGAATTTTTTTTTTTTTAAGTTATTCTGGTCATTTGCAATCCTGTCCATTGTTTAAGATTTTCTATAAAGAAACCCAAATTTTCCTTGTTTAGGGGAGGCTCACCAAAGCAGTCACATAGGGCTAGAGAGGAGTAATAGACCACAGATCCAGCAAGAGTCTTGCTGTAAGATATCTGAATAATCTTGTGTCCATGAAAGAAAAAGTTTAGAAACATTGTAAAAGAATAGCTTGTCATGTTTTGAATGGAAATCAGGCCTTCTAGGGGTTCTGTCCCCCATCTTGTGGCCTTGGTGGCCTTTGTCATGGATGTTTCATCTGGTAGGGACGCCTTCACCTGCGTGTGGTGGCTCCATGGCGTGATGCCCACCAGTTTCAGTGCCGAATTGGTGGTCAGGAGCACACCTTAGGCCCTTTTCCACTTCTCCTGTGGCTGCTGAGTTGAGCCTGTTTCCCTCCATTCTTTAGCAATATATGATCACTGGGCTGGAAGGAGTGGCATGGTTCTGCCAAGTTCACAATGCTCCTGTCGGAAGCAAGCTTATGCAAACGTTAAGAATTTGTCCTGGTTGGGTGCAGTGGCTCACGCCTATAATGCCAGCACTTTGAGAGGCCGAGGCAGGCGGATCATCTGAGGTTGGCAGTCCGAGACCAGCCAGACTAACATAGAGAAACCCTGTCTCTACTAAAAATACAAAATTATCTGGGTGTGGTGGTGCACGCCTGTAATCCCAGCTACTCAGGAAGGCTGAGGCAGGAGAATCACTTGAACCCAGGAGGTGGAGATTATGGTGAGCCGAGATCACGCCCCTGCTCTCTAGCCTGGGCAACAAGAGCGAAACTCTGTCTCAAAAAAAAAAAAAAAAAAAAAAAAAGTGTTCCAAGTATTTACCATAGTGTTTAATAGTTGACTTTCTATTAAGGGGTGCCCTAGTAATCTGAGGTGAATTAGCAGCAAAGGGTCTCTGTATTAGTTAGGGTTCTCCAGAGGGACAGAAATAATTGGATATATGTGTACATGAAAGGGAGTGTATTAAGGAGAATTGACCACACAATCACAAGGTGGAGCCCACGATAGTCCATCTGCAAACCGAGGAGCAAGGAAGGCGGTAGTGGCTCAGTCCAAGTCCCAAAGTCTCAAAAGTAGGGAAGCCGACAGTGTAGCCTTGAGTTTGTGGCTGAAGGCCTGAGAGCCCCTAGCAAACCACTTTGGTATAATTTCATACCACCGTATTTTTCTCTCTTTTTTTTTTTTTCATACCACTGTATTTTTACATAAACAATAGGGCAGAGGAAGAAATCAACTATGCATTTGTCTCATGTGAGCCTCAGAGGGATGACTGAGCTCTGTCTGTCCTTTGTCCACAAGGAATTTCCTTGCAGGCAGACTGTGAGGGAGGTATGTAGCTTCTTTGCAGCTATTATTTAGGAATAGAATGGGAGGCGGGGTTGCCTGACATACTTCCCAGCTTGACTTTTCCCTTTGGCTTCATGATTTTGGGGTCCCAAGATTTATTTTCCTTTCACAGAAGGCTTTCACGGAAAACCATTTGTCTTTTGAAAGTCCATCTGTCTTGCTGGACAGTGAGGCCTCTGGGCAGAGTTCACCTCCTCTGTATATCTGGCACAGTGTGGGGAGCCCGGCATTCCCATGTAGTAGAGAGTTGTGGGGTGCCAGGGGCTGAGTCTACCTCAGCCAGAGGAGAAGCCAGAGAGTGGGCAGGTGGGGGACCCTGGGTCGTGGGAAACGAGTAAATCCCAACATCGTCTGCGTCTGCTGCGACTGGGCCTAAGTCCCTTCTCAACCCCAAACAATGCTTTCTCTCTCCTCGTTCCTCTGTCGCATCGTCCTGCCTTATAAGGTGCATTCTAATCTCAGCAGCGTTCTGAATACTGAAATCTTTCTTCCCATCAGCCCAGATGTACCGATTGGCAGAAGCTCCAGGGAGAGCAGGCTGAGCTCAGTGGTGTGCGACTGAAAAGGAACAGCAGGGCTCAGGCTCTTAAATCTAGAAACAAAACAATTCCGGAAGGAATCCTGCAAATTCCGGAAGGCAAAGTGAATCCTGAATATCTGAGACAGTTCTCAGTTAATTTAGAAAGTTTATTTTGCCAAGGTTGGGGACACGTGCCCATGGCACAGCCTCAGGAGGTCCTGATGACAGGTACCTAGGGGGAGGTTGGGGCACAGCTTGGTTTTATACATTCTAGGGAGACATGAGACATCAATCAAGAAAGGTGGGACAACCCCAAAGCAGGGAGGGGGCTTCCAGCTCACAGGTAGGTGAGAAACCAATGGTTGTATTCTTTTGAGTTTCTGATTAGCCTTTCCAAAGCAGGCCATCAGATATGCGTTTATCTCAGTGAGCAGAGGGATGATTTTGAATAAAACGGGAGACAGGTTTGTCCTAAGCATTTATCAGCTTGACTTTTTCCTTTAGTTAGTGATTTGGGGGCCCCAAGATTTATTTTGCTTTCACCGCAGTCCACTCCACCAGCACCACCTGATTCTGGGGAAGGACTTTACTGCTGCCACAACAAATCAAGGCTGTTAACAGGGAGTCATTTCCTTATTTAGGCTAAAGCTCATATTTCATTGGCCATCAGCTGCTGCTGCCAGTGCCTTAACTGATTTTAGACATTCAGCAGTACTGTTAAAAGCCTTTCCCTCTCCCCAGGTGGAGACCATCTTTGGGTCCTGTGGTTCCCTGACCAATGTGGCTGATGTGGAGGAGGAGCTAGGGAGGAGTCCTGGCTCTGCTCCTCCCCCTTCCCTTTTCCTTGTCTATTTCCTTTGTCCCATTGCATGTCGGGCCTTTCACTGGATCCTGGAGGTGCAGGGAGGGAGGGAGGAAGGAGCACACAGGAGCCTGTCTGCGTGGAGCTCACAGCACAGAGGGGCAAAGACAGGCACAGGGAATTGAAGCTCAACCTGACGTCTGTAGGGAGCAGCGGAGGCCTCGGAGGACCCAGAGCCTGAGAATGGAGTGGTGGGTCAGCTGAGCCAGGCTTGGGCCACCAGGGCCACCTCTCAGGTGAGAGAGGGTCTGAGGGAGGGGAAGAGGAAGAGTGGATGTGGGGAGGTGAGGGAGGCAGAGAGACCCAGATGTGCAGAGCGGCGGAGGCCAGAGCCAGAGCTGGTTTTTGGTTGCAGTTTTTTGAAAATCCTGAGCCTGGAGATCTGTTTGAGATTTTCCACGTTGGCTAAAACGATTGGGCCATCTATGTGGGAGATGGTTACATGATCCACCTGGTTCCTCTAAGTAAGGACTGTAGAAAATGAAATTTTCAAAATATTTTGTTAGTGAGATAATGAGAACAAGCTGGTTAACAGAAGAATGAAGGAATGAATAAATGTATCGTCCGAAACAAAACAAAACAAAACAAAACAAAAAACAAAGAAAGCTAGAATGAACCTGCTAAGTTAGAAGCAAGTTGCTTTACGTTCTACAGAGGTGTGGTTTTACAGCCTTTGATGTTCTCTTTTCACCAAGCATTTGTGTTGTCGCCACACCCAAATCATTGTCATCCATATCAGAGTAACACCTTTGTATCTATACATTATCACTTACCCTGAGAGAGTTGTGCAAATGTAGGAACTGATCACAAACATTAAATCAAGGTCATTTAATCTTGATGACCCTGAGGGGCCTTGCAAGGCAAAGCATGAGGCCAGAGGAAGGTCCAACCCTGGGCAGGGGACAGATTAGGGCAAGCATTTTTTTCATCTCTGAGTTATAGAGGCTCAGAGAAGGCAGATGATTTACTTAAGGTTCATTGGCGTTGCTCCCATCACCATGGGCCCAGTAGGAGACATGGTTCTATTTTGTGCCTAAATTCCAGGGTGTGGGTAGATTTTCTTAAGAGGATAGACTCTAAGTCCAAACATCAGCTTGACGTTAGATACAAATAAATAAAATCATGCTTAAGGTTGTGTACATCAGCTATGGTCCCTCTAAATATGTAACGCTCACTATAGAATGGAACTTAGTTCCTTGGTGGATAGCTCTTCTGTGCATCTGTGTATGTGCCTAGAACTTTGCTGGGTCATAGCACAGAAGACATTTAACGAAGGGTTCCCTCTGGGTCAGCTCAGTGCAGTGGAAGGAGCCTGCCCTTTGACGCTTGAGAGAAGCAGTTTCACATCCTGGTTCTAGGACTTTTCACAGCATAGAAAAGTCAGATATTGTCCCTCTGGGCCCAATATTGGTTCTTGAAAATGAAGATGATAATATTTTCCTTGAGGGGTAGAATAAAAAACAGCCTTGTAGTGCATCCAAGCACCATAGATAGTAATAAAAATTGATTCCCTTCTGAATTTCACAAGTATATTAAAATCAACAAGTATATTCAGGCGTATTTCTAACATCATTGTGTATAGTGGCTAAATATTTTGAACAACCTAAATGCCTAATATCTAACCAATAGGATTGGTTAGATAAATTATGTGCACGCTTATAATGCAACATGATGACATTGTCATATGGGATAGCCATTGACAATCACATTTATGACATGTAAGATATTCATGACACATCTTGGTAAACACAAAAAGCAAAGTCTATGATTCTGCCAAACTTCTTGGTGAAAGGGTAACACCAAAAGCTCAGTAATTGGTACTTTTCAACCTTCTGTTTTCTTCTCCTGCCTCTGTGTCCTTACCCTACCTGCCTTTTGTCCACTGTCTGTGATTCCCAGGTAAGTATTTCAAGATTGGTTCCTCCAATCCCTTCATGTTTCTGACTGGCGAGGCCGTGGTGACAAAGGAGTCCCTGGAGCATGTGGCATGGGGCTGCCTCTGCTGGGTCCACAACTGTTTGGACCCCAAGTACAGACCTCGGCCTGTGGGTGAGATCATCAGTTCTGCAGAGGAGATGGTTGGTGACCAGAAGATGCATAAAGTTATTTTTATTTTTATTTTTTATTTTATTTATTTTTTTTTTGAGGCGGAGTCTCGCTCTGTCGCCCGGGCTGGAGTACTGTGGCCGGATCTCAGCTCACTGCAAGCTCCGCCTGCCGGGTTCACGCCATTCTCCTGCCTCAGCCTCCCGAGTAGCTGGGACTACAGGCGCCCGCCACCTCGCCCGGCTAGTTTTTTGTATTTTTTAGTAGAGACGGGGTTTCACTGTGTTAGCCAGGATGGTCTCGATCTCCTGACCTCGTGATCCGCCCATCTCGGCCTCCCAAAGTGCTGGGATTACAGGCTTGAGCCACCACGCCCGGCCTTAAAGTTATTTTTAATAACAGTGAATGCTTTGTCACTGATCTGAAATATGGGCAACCCCCTTTGCAAGTTGGTAAGGCCCCCTTTGGGGTGAACTCTTCCTTCTGGAGTTTTTGGGGTGAGATTATGTGTGGAGTTTTTCAAAGATGACCAGTGGAGATTGCGCTGTATTTCTTACATTGATATTATAGTATCCATACCATAACATTAATAGCGTTCTTTAAAAAAGATTTTTTTTGGGGGAGGCCAAGGAGGGTGGATCACCTGAGGTCAGGAGTTCAAGACCAGCCTGGCCAACGTGGTGAAACCCTGTCTCTACTAAAAATACAAAAATTAGCCGGGCGTGGTGGCGTGTGCTTGTAATCTCACCTACTCAGGAGGCTGAGGCAGGAGAATAGCTGGAACCCAGGAAGCGGAGGCTGCAGTGAGCCAAGATTGTGCCACTGTAGTCCAGTTTGGGTGACAGAGTGAGACTATTTCTCAAAAAATAAAAAATAAATAAATAAATAATTTTTTTAAAATACAAAAATTAGCCAGGTGTGGTGGTGGCCACCTGCAATCTCATCTACTTGGGAGGCTGAGGCATGACAATTGCTTGACCCTGGGAGGTGGAGGTTGCAGTGGGCCGAGAGCACACCACTGCATTCCAGCCTGGGTGACCCAGTGAGACTTTGTCTCAAAAAGAAAATTTTTTTAAAAAAAATTTCCATAAGTTATTGGGGAACAGGTGGTGTTTGGTTACAAGAGTAAGTTCTTTACTGGTGATTTGTGAGATTTTGGTGCACCCATCACCTGAGCAGTCTACACTGCACTCTATTTGTAGTCTTTTATCCCTCACCCACTTCTCACCTTCTCCCCTTGAGTCCCCAAAGCCCACTGTTTCCTTCTTATGATTTTGCATCCTCATAGCTTAGTTCCCACTTATGAGTAAGAACATATGATGATTGGTTTTCCATTCCTGAGTTACTTCACTTAGAATAATAGTCTCCAACCTCATCTGCATTGCTGTGAATGCCATTAATTCATTCCTTTCTATGGCTGAGTAGTATTTCATCATATGTATATGCCACAGTTTCTTTATCCATTTGTTGATTGATGGGCATTTGGGTGGTTCCATGTTTTTGCAATTGTGAATTGTGATGCTATAAACATGCGCATGCAAGTATCTTTTTCATAAAATGACTTTTTTTCCTCTGAGTAGATACCCGGTAGTGGGATTGTTGGATCAAATGTTAGTTTTACTTTTAGTTCTTTAAGCAATCTTCACGCTGTTTTCCATAGTGGTTGCACTAGTTTACATTCCCATCAACAGTATACACGTGTTCACTGTTCACTGCATCCATGCCAACACCTACTGTTTTTTTTTTTATTATGGCCATTCTTGCAGGAGTAAGGTGGTATTACATTGTGGTTTTGATTTGCAGTTCCCTGATCATTAGCGATATTAAGCATTTCTTTTCATAGGTTTATTGGCTGTTTATATATCTTCTTTTGGGAATGGTCTACTCATATCCTTAGCCCACTTTTTGATGGGATTGATTGTTTTTTCCTTGCTGATTTGCGTTTGTTGTAGATTCTGGATATTAGTGTTTTGTCAGATGTATAGATTGTGAAGATTTTCTCCACCCTGTGTGTTGTCTGTTTGCTTTTCTGACTGTTCCTTTTGTCGTGCAAAAGCTCTTGAGTTTAATTAAGTCCCAGCAATTTATCTTTGTTTTTATTGCATTTGCTTTTGGGTTCTTGGTCATGAAATCCTTGCTTAAGCCAATGTCCAGAAGGGCTTTTCCAATGTTACCTTCTAGAATTTTTATAGTTTCAGGTCTTAGCTTTAAGTCCTTAATCCATGTTGAGTTGATTTTTGTATAAAGTGAGAGATGAGGATCCAGTTTCATTCTCCTACATGTGGCTAGCCAAGTATCCTAGCACTATTTGTTGAAAAGGGTATCCTTTCCCCACTTTACATTTTTGTTTGCTTTGTCAAAGATCACCTGGCTGAAAGTATTTTACTTTATTTCTGGGTTCTCTATTCTGTTTCTTTGGTAGTCTATATGCTTATTTTTATACCAGTACCATGCTGTTTTGGTGACTATGGCCTTATAGTATAGTTTGAAACCAGGTAATGTGATGCCCCCAGATTCGTTCTTTTTGCTTTGGCTATGCAGGCTCTTTTTTGGTTCCATATAAATTTTAGGATTGTTTTTTCTAATTCTGTGAAGTATGATGATGGTATTTTGATGGGAGCTGCATTGAATTTGTAGATTGCTTTTGGCAGTATGGTCATTTTGACAATATTGATTCTACCCATCCATGAGCACAGGATGTGTTTCCAGTTGTTTGTGTCATCTGTGATTTCTTCCAGCAGTGTTTTGTAGTTATCCTTGTAGAGGTCTTTTACCTCCTTGGTTAAGTATATTCCTAGTATTTAATTTTATTTTTTTTGTAGCTATTATAAAAGGGATTCAGTTCTTGATTTGATTCTCAGCTTGGTCACTGTTAATGTGTAGAAGAGTTACTGATTTGTGTCCATTAGTTTTGGATCCAGAAACTTTGCTGAATGCTTTTATCAGCTCTAGGAGCTTTCTAGAGGAGTCTTTAGGATGTACTAGATAAACAGTCATATCATCAGCAAACAGTGACAGTTTGACTTCCTCTTTACCGATTTGGATGCCCTTTATCTTTTTCTCTTGTCTGACTGCTGTGGCTAGGACTCTCAGCACTGTGTTGAAGAAGAGTGGTGAGAGTGGGCATCCTTGTCTTGCTCCAGTTCTCAGAGGGGATGCTGTCAACTTTTCAGCATTATGTTGACTGTGGGTTTGTCGTAGATGACTTTTATTACATTGAGATATGTCCCTTGTATGCTGATTTTGCTGAGAGTTTTAATCATATAGGAATGCTGCATTTTGTCGACTGCTTTTTCTGCATCTATTAAAATGATCATATGATTTTTTTTTTTTTCGAGACGGAGTCTCGCTCTGCCGCCCAGGCTGGCGTGCAGTGGCCACATCTCAGCTCACTGCAAGCTCCGCCTCCCGGGTTCACGCCATTCTCCTGCCTCAGCCTCCCGAGTAGCTGGGACTACAGACGCCCGCCACCTCGCCCGGCTAATTTTTTTGTATTTTTAGTAGAGACGGGGTTTCACCGTGTTAGCCAGGATCCCAGCACTTTGGGAGGCCGAGACGGGCGGATCACGAGGTCAGGAGATCGAGACCATCCTGGCTAACATGGTGAAACCCCGTCTCTACTAAAAAATACAAAAAGACTGTATTTTCCCTTCATATATGAAGCTTAGTTTTGCTGGATACAAAATTCTTGGCTGATAATTGTTTTGTTTGAGGAGGCTGAAGATAGAGCCCCAGTTCCTTCTAGCTTGTAGAGTTTCTGCTGAGAAATCTGCTTTTAATCTGATAGGTTTCCCTTATAGGTTATCTGGAGCTTTTGCCTCAGAGCTCTTAAGATTCTTTCCTTTCTTTGTCTTAACTTTAGATAGCCTGTTGACAATGTGCCTAGGCGATGATGTTTTTGTGATGAATTTCTGTTCGTTGAGCTTCTTGGATTTGGATGTCTAGGTCTCCAGCAAGGCTGGAAAAGTTTTCCTTGATTATTTCCCCAAATATGTTCTCCAAATTTTAGATTTCTCTTCTTCCTCAGGAATGCTGATTATTCTTAGGTTTGGTTGTTTAACATAATCCTAGACTTCTTGGAGGCTTTGTTCATATTTTCTTATTCTCTTTTCTTTGTCTTTGTTGGACTGGGTTAATTGAAAACCTTGTCTTCTAGCTCTGAATTTCTTTCTTCTGCTTATTTGATTCTATTGCTGAGACTTTTCAAAGCATTTTGCATTTCTATAAGTGTGTCCATTGTTTCCTGAAGTTTTGATTGTTTTTTACTTATGCTACCTATTTCACTGAATATTTCTCCCTTCACTTCTTGTATCTTTTTTTTTTTATTTCTTTAAACTGGGCTTCACCTTTCTCTGGTGCCTCCCTGATTAGCTTAATAACCAACCTTCTGAATTATTTTTCAGGAATAAATCAGGAATTTCTTCTTGGTTTGGATCCATTGCTGGTGAGCTAGTGTGATATTTTGGGGGTGCTAAAGAACCATGTTTTGTCATATTACCAGAGTTGGTTTTCTGGTTCCTTCTCATTTGGGTAGGCTGTGTCAGAGGGAAGGTCTAGAGCTGAAGGCTGTTGTTCAGATTCTTTTGTCCCACAGGATGTTCCCTTGATTTACTACTCTCCCCCTTTTCCTAGGGATGTGGTTTCCTGAGAGCCGAACTGTAGTGATTGTTATCTCTCTTCTGGATCTAGCCACCTAGCAAGTCTACCAGGGTCTGGGCTGGTACTGGGGGTTGTCTGCACAGAGTCCTGTGATGTGAACCGTCTGAAGGTCTCTCAGCCATGGATTACCAGCACCCGTTCTGGTAGAGGCAGCAGGGTGAAATGTACTCTGTGAGGATTCTTAGCTTTGGTGGTTTAATGCACTATTTTTGTGCTGGTTGGCCTCCTGTCAGGAGGTTGCACTTTCCAGAGAGCATCAACTGTGGTAGTATGGAGAGGAACCAGTGGTGGGTGGGGCCCTAGAACTCCCAAGAGTATATGCCCTTTGTCTTCAGTTACCAGGGTGGGTAGGGAAGGTGGCTGGGGGTGTGAGCTTTGTATTGGTTAGTTTTCACTTGAAGAGTGTGTTGATGGGTGAGTTGCATGCCATCTCTAGGAACTGGCTAGCTTTGGGAGGGGCTGACTCTCTAGGGTCAGCAATGCCTCAGATATCAAAAGCATCAGAGTAGAAAATAAAATATATGGTAATACACACCATGGGGCAGCACAACTGTTTCAGGGCCCTGAGGCCCAGTCTAACAAGAAAGTTCAGCAGCCACCATTCTAGTTTTGCCCAGGTTGGGCCAGGTTCTCCAACATAGGTGACATCATGTGCTTATTCAAGTGTGCTGATCTTGCATGCAGGGATATATGCACACTATATATATGTGTATAAATGCAATCATGTGGGTACACCTGAATATACACATAGGCTTTGGAACAGAAACACCAAGAAGAAACTCTGTTCCTACTGTTCCTCACAAGGGACCTCTGAGAGTGACAGCAAAGCTGGTGATCCCATCAGTCATCAGAGTCTCTCATCCCTGGGTAAATATCTGATGCTGCTGGGCAGTGAGCAGTTCTGCAGCTGCGGTAGGGGCTCCCCAAGCCAGGTCTCTGATGTTTCCTAGAAGTTTTCCCACACGCTGTCTGGTTTTTCTGTTGGAGTCATGCCAAAACCCACAACCTGGAGACTTGATTGAGATTTATCACACTCTGTATGAGCACTGGGCCATCTATGTGGGAGATGGTTATGTGGTCCATCTGATCAATTCAGGTAAGAACGAATGATCAGTTTAAACACTAGCTTTGAGTTGAGAAAAGTAAATGAAAGCACAATTCGTTACTGTGCTTATTATCTCTGTTTCCTTTTGAATTTTAATACCCCAAATTTTCATTCATGAAGGAGTAGAATGTGGACTTCATCTTTTGACAAGCCTATTGTGACCCTTTCCTAAGTTTCCAGAAAGTTCTGTCTTGCCATTGAGTCACCTGCTTGCTACACAGTAGGGTAGAAATTGCCAGGCTTTTGGAGTTGTTTCAAAACTTTACTTCACAACTTTCAGCTCTTGGGCGTGTTACTTAACCTTTCTGATACAAGATTGGTTCTGTAAAATGGAGATAGGTGTTTTTACTTGGAAGAAATTGTAAGAAAACTGAATGAGACCTACTTCTTTCTGGTAGATACTCAAAAAACTTTAAAACCTGTCTGAGTCAGACACATACCCAAAGATACATAAGAGGTGTTTATAATAATGCCACTGTCTATAGTAGAGAACCAGTTTAAACAATCTAAATACTTAACAGTCAGAGAGTTGTCAAATAAATTAAAGTGCCTCCATGTAGTGGAATACCATGGTCGCCATGAAGTACTTTCACATTTGTTGCAATGGGAGCATAATCTCAACACACTGTTAAGTATTTAGATTACAAATACTTATCAAATATTTGCACTCAAGTTAAATCTAACAAGAACAAAAGAGAAGAGTAGGAAGAGATAGTCACACTCAAAGGTCAATAGTGGAACTTTTTGTTCTTCCTTCTCCCCATCCTTTTCCAACATTGCATCCCCGAGCACTGTAGTACCTTAGAGTGTCTGTCTGTATTTTAGGTGGGTCTTCAAAGGGTGTGGTGAAATATGAGCCTCTGGGGGATGCGGTCCAGAATAACACATACCGGGTCAACAGCTACTTGGACAAGTACAGACCATGGCCTGTCCATGAGATCATTCGCTTGGCAAGGGAGAGAATTGACAAAAAGTTTCACTACAACATTCTTTGTTCAAACTATGAGCACTTTGCCACTCAGATATGACGAGCGCCACAGCAAGCAGGTAAGCCTCCTTCTGGAGTTGTGTTGGCAGAGGGATAGATGAAGCTGTTGGCAAACATCAGGGGAGCCCTCCTGACACCTCTTACATAGATACTCAAGGACCAGACATTTAAATGGCATATCTAATTAATAAAGGAGTTATTATTACAGGGGTTATTATTCATTGCTCCACAGCTGGGGACACTGAGACCCAGGGATTCCTGGTAACTTGTCCATAGTGATCAAAGTGAAGAGGACACTTCAGAAATTGAACCCATTTACTTTTTTTTTTGTGATAGAGTCTCGCTCTGTCACCCAGGCTGGAGTGCGGTGGTGTGATCTTGGCTTACTGCAAGCTCCGCCTCCCGGGTTCACGCCATTCTCCTGTCTCAGCCTCCCAAGTAGCTGGGACTACAGGTGCCCGCCACCACGCCTGAATAATTTTTAGGATTTTTAGTAGAGATGGGGTTTCACCACGTTAGCCAAGATGGTCTCGATCTCCTGACCTCGTGATCCGCCCACCTCGGCCTCCCAAAGTGCTGGGATTACAGGCGTGAGCCACCGCGCCTGGCCTGAACCCATCTACTTTGACTCCAGGATCGGTGCTGCGTCCACTGAATCCCGTTTGCTTCGCTTTGAAGAGCATTTTGCAGTGGGGAAATTCTCAGGGCTCCTCAGTGCAGTCCAGGTGAGGGATCATGACCCCATACACCAGGAATAACTGGCTCAGGTTCTGGTTCCAGCACTGACCAGCTAGGAGATGTTCCCAAAACCACCTTACTGAGACTTGGTTTCCTCATCCAGAAAATGGGGCAAATGCCTCACGTCTTTTCAGTTCAGAGAAGTCACATGATTTAGCTAAGGCTAAATGTGTTATTCTGGACTACATCCCCCAGAGGCTATTGCTTTGAGGCTGGTTCTTCCACACACTCCTGCCAGCCACGGATGTGCACCAGCATCCTCATTCCCAAATTTGGCAGCATCTCCTCATTCAGCCTTCTGTGCTCTGAGCTGTCTGGATCCCTCACAAGTTCTGAGCTTCCTATGGCTTGAGAATACCTGAGCTCAAATCACAAATTAGCTTCTATCAGTAAGTGTCTTTGGACAGATTGTTTCCCTATGTGGGCCT
Source organism: Colobus angolensis palliatus (assembly GCF_000951035.1). NCBI lineage: Eukaryota > Metazoa > Chordata > Mammalia > Primates > Cercopithecidae > Colobus > Colobus angolensis. The sequence goes on from NW_012115266.1 coordinate 6,739,291, forward strand.
CAGTTTCCATGGGTGCAGAATGAGGAGTTGCGTGGGGGACCTGTGTAGGCCTGGCTGGCCCTGACCATATGGGATCCTTTGTTTCTGAGCCCAGCTCTGAAGGCAGCTCGTAAAAGGTCCCATGGGCTGTCAGAATGTGGACTGATCTCAGATCTAGATCAGATTCCTTATCCTCTAGAGGACCTCCAGGGTCAGGGCTGCTGAAGGGATACAGTCAACTTCCTCCTGGGGGAAAGGTCTCTGGGGTGGACAGAAGAATTACTATGTCTTTGTGTGACTTGAGAAAAATAAAGTCTTGGCTTTCTTTTGACTCTGAACAATGCCCTGTTCTACTTTGCAGAGTAAACGTGCAGTGTCTGTCATTGTGGCTTGGATAGGAGTAACTTGTATGATTTGAGTAATTCTTGCCCAAAGTTATCACTGCTTGAAGAAGCCATTAAAAATTCCCTAGTTGGAGGCTGCTTCACAGACCAGCTGTTCCTCTGTGTGCCTAATTCTCTCTCTCACTGGCTTTTGGAAGGACCAATTGTAACAAGACTGAACTTCTTGAAGAATCAAATGAAGGAACCTAGTGACCCCTTCATCAGATATTTCCACTACTTGATTATAGATTCATGAATCATTGGAAAGGAAGCAACTATGATTGAGCACTTGTTGAGTATTTCCAACTGCACACCTTTGAAAAAGTCTCCAAAAATCTGAGCTTCCACTGCATTTATATTATGGGGGTAACAAGGACGGTTTCACCATGTTTTGCTGAGATTAAATGAGATGGTGTAAAATGGCTTGGTACAATCCCTGACCATAGCAGATGCTCAATAAATTTGCTCCTTGCATTTACTTCTGACTTTCTCAATTTTATTCTTGGTGTGGGCCAGGCACTAACATTCTTGGGTGACCTCAGCATCTTGTGCATGAGTCCAATAACCCTGATAGGGTAACAACTTCCACCATCCCTCCAGTACCCCCTTTTGGTCAGCCTTCTTTGTTATAGAAGATGTTCATTTGTAACAAAGAGTGTAGGCTTTGTCCATCTGTGTCTACTACATGAAATAATAGTCACTTCTGTGGGTCAAGCTGCCCTTGGATTTCAGGAAGTCCTCAATATGGCTCCTAGCTAGTTCCTGCATGCTTCAGGCATGACTTCAGAAATGGCATGGACCCTGTGGTCTTTCACTCCAGCATCTTCATCCTGCAGGCTGCCATGCTGCTGCCACTGCCCCCATTAACCTTCCCCAGAGAGTGGCCTCTCCAGGACAGTCATCCTCTAGTGAGGTCACTATGGCACCATTGTTCTGGCCTTGAGAGGAGAGGTGACACCTCTTACTTTATTCATTATCTCAAAGAGATGAAATGCTGGTTCCTTAATCCCCACAGCACAAAATTCCAAGCCTTTATCTAATAATAGGAATTTACTGGAAGCCCAGAGGTACCAGAAAAGATGACCAACTAAGGGAATAACTTAGTCCTGCTACTATAATACTGAATGTGCCTATGCTCAGAATCCCAGGCCCAAGTCAGCTCATATATTTAGAGAGTCCTGCCTGGGCCTGCCTGCCTAGCTCCTGTTCTCCCTGCATGTACAAGGGCCCAGCTCGCCTTACATGATGGCAGTATTCTCCACCACGGCTGCTTCACCAGGGTCCAGCCCAGTGTTGCTTGGGCACATGGAGAGGAGAAGGATCTTCCCTTTTTCAGGACGACTTATTCTCTAGCCTCGTTCCCAGGACATGTGAATATCTATTTACTTCATTGGAAACCCTGGATCCTTCCTATGAAAATTCTGTCCACTCTCCATGACTAGGTCAGAGCTCTCAGCTCTGCAAGTCCCTTTTTGTGACACTCATCATATTTACAACTGAATTTTGATTATGTGTTTCTCTGATTCACCTCTATTTTCCCTACAAGAATTGTTATTCCCAGGCTGGGTGCAGTGGCTCATGCCTGTAATCCCTGTACTTTGGGAGGCTGAGGTGGGCAGATTACCTGAGTGTCAAGAGTTTGAGACTAGCCTGGCTGACATGGCGAAACCCCATCTCTACTAAAAATACAAAAAAAAAAAAAAAATTAGCTGGGCATGGTGGCGCACACCTGTAATCTGAGCTACTTGGGAGGTTGAGGCAGGAGAATTGCTTGAATCTGGGAGGTGGAGGTTGCAGTGAGCTGAGATCGCGCCACTGCACTCCATCCTGGGCAATAAGAGCGAAACTCTGTCTCAAAAAGAAAAAAAGAAAAAAAAAAAAAGACTTGTTATTCCCTGCAACCAGGCACCATGACTCCCAGAATCTACTATAATGTCTTATATATAAAGGTATTCCAAAAACATCTAGAAAGGCTGAACAAATATATATATATAACTGAATTTAAAAGAAAAAAAAAGAGAGAAAAATCCCAACTGCCAGGAATGAAGAAGTAACTTAAAGTTGAAGTCGTAAACTTATGAACTGATACCTGGGTATCAGGGACAGGTGGAGGTGTGCGTATGTTAGTCTAGATCTAGATTCTAAGTGTTTGGAACTAGGATTTTAATGCCTGTGTGGGAAAAAGGGAGCCAGTTGTAGTCCATGAGAGATATGAACTGAGAACTGAGATTTCTATATAAAGTTGAAGTCTGCTTAGAGTTCTGAGTGGAAAAATTTAAAAGCTTCCTGTAAGAAATTTAAACGCAAGGCTTTTATTATTTATTTGTTTAGAACAAAAGCTTATTTTATTTTTTTTATTTTTTTAATTTTTTTTGAGACGGAGTCTCGCTCTGTCACCCGGGCTGGAGTGCAGTGGCCGGATCTCGGCTCACCAGCCACCATCACCTCAGGAACAAGGAACAGCTTACTTTTTGCCAGATTTCTTAATACTACCTGTAGCCTGGGGACTCTTCCATGAGAACTTTGCTTTTAGCTCCTACAGTTTCTTCTGTTCCTCTTATTTCTTCTTGAAAGCCTTGTCTCATTCATCTCCTTGGCTTGTTTCTTGGGCTGTTTCAGGGGCTTCTTGCCACTTTTGCAGCTGGACCAAAACCAGACGCTTTTTATGTGCAGATAGGAAGTCTGTATTTTTGCTACCCACTGGAGGAATTCCTAAGTTAGACTAGTGAAGCCCCTCAAGATTTAGGGCACGCTGGACTCTCATACAGAAACAATTATGAATGAAAATTACACTAAGACATTACAAACTACACAAGCTTACAAGTTGTCAGAAAGGGAGACAGTAGACACAATCAGTGGGATAATTGGTTGCTTAAGAATTTGAGAAAACAGAACTTTCTAGTACATGCATTTGGTGGTATAGACACTCATTTCTCTTGAGTGCATGTCTAGCAGTAGAATTTCTGGGTCATGGATTGGGGGAGTGTATACTTAGCTCTAGTACCTAGAGCCAAGCCATCTTCCAAAGTGGTTAAATCAATTTATATTCCCACCTGGAAACTTTGTAAGTTCTAGTTGATTCACTTTCTTAAAAACAACTATCATGGCCATTCTTTTTCATTTAAATCCCTCTGGAGGAAGCCTAGATGTATAAATTTGTGGTTTTCATTTGTATTCACCTGATCAGTAATGATGTTGAATAGCTTTTTCATATCACTTTATACGAAATCATAAAATTCATTTCATACGACGCTTGGGCATTTGAATATCATTCTTTGTAAAATACCTGCTCAAGTCTTTGTACTTTAAAAAGTTGAGTTGGGTATTTCTTGACTTTTTTCCATTAATACTTTTAAACTTATAAATCACAGAATTTCAAAGTCTTTGTTTGCTTACTGAAGTATCTGGATCATGCCTGAGTCTGCTTCTGTGGATGGATCATTTTATCCCTAGATTATCAGTCACCTTTTCCTTCTTTGCATATCTGGTCATTTTTAAATTTTGTGCTGGACATTGTGGGATAACATTGTAGAGGATCTAGATTGTTATTATTCCAGAAAGAATAGTAAATTTTGATAAGGCACACAGGTAAGTTACTGGTGAATCATGCTGATTCTATGGAAGCTTGGTTTTAGACTTTATTACAGCAGATCTAATTTCAGTTTTCACCCTAGTTCTAAAGCATAGCTATTATTGCCAGGGCACATCTTTTTGGTTTGTTTGTTTCAATTGAATTCCTGGTGTGTTAAGCCATTAGCGCCCTAGGAGATGTATCTGCTGGGCCTCTTGGAATGTCTTGTCCTATGTATTTGTTGCCTAGAAGTTGTCCAAAAACCCACAGGACATTTTTACACCATTTTCAGGGCCTTTTTCTCTGAAGCTCGTTGCTCTCTGGTACTCTGTCCAGGTGTATTAGAGCATTCCTGGACTCTGACTGGCTTCCTCCAGTTAATGAGATTGCTAATCTATGTCAAAGGGCCCCTTTGACTCTCTTTTCCTGCGCCGTGGTGTGAAAAATATCCTCAGGCAGGCTCACACTTTCGTGGCTCACCCCTGTAATCCCAGCACTTTGGGAGGCTGAAGTGGGCGGATCACGAGGTCAGGAGATAGAGACCATTCTGGCTAACACGGTGAAACCACGTCTCTACCAAAAATACAAAAAATTAGCCAGGTGTGTTGGCGGGTGCCCGTAGTCCTTAGCTACTTGGGAGGCTGAGGCAGGAGAATGGCGTGAACCTGGGAGACGGAGCTTTATTTAGAAACAGTCTCTCTCACTCTGTCACCCAGGCTAGAGTGGAGTGGCACAATCTTAGCTCACTGCAACTCCCGCCTTCCCAGTTCAAGTGATTCTCCTGCCTCAGCCTTTCGAGTAGCTGGGATTACAGGCATGCACCACCATGCCTGGCTAATTTTTGTATTTTTGGCAGAGATAGGGTTTCACCATGTCACCAAGGCTGGTCTCAAACTCCTGACCTCAGGTGATCCACCCACTTTGGCCTCCCAAAGTGCTGGAATTACAGGCATGAGCCACCATGCCTGGCCCTAATTGAGCTTATTTGGTTCTTCTCTTTTCTTAATTAATTTCACTAATGGCTTATCAATTTTGCTCATCTTTTTAAAGAACCAGTTTTTGTTTCATTTATCTTTTGTATTTCTTTTTTGTTTCAATTTCATTTAGTTCTGCTTTTCTTCTGCTGGGTTTGGGTTTGATTTGTTCTTGTTTCTCTGATTCCTTGAGCTGTGGCCTTAGATTGTCTATTTCTGCTCTTTCAGACTTTTTGATGTAGGCATTTAATACTATGAAATTTCCTCTTAGCACCACTTTTGCTGTATCCCAGAGGTTTTGATAGGCTGTGTCACTGTTAATATTCAGTTCATAGAATTTCTTAATTTCCTTCTTAATTTCATTGTTGACCCAATGATCATTCAGGAGCAGATTATTTAATTTCCGTGTGTTTCCGTGGTTTTCAGGGCTCCCTTTGGAGTTGATTCCCAATTTTATTCAACTGTGGTCTGAGAGAGTACTTGATATAATTTCAATTTTCTTAAATTTGTTGAGACTTGTTTTGCGACCTACCATATGGTCTGTCTTGGAGAATGTTCCATGTGGTGATGAATAGAATGTATATTCTGAAGTTGCTGGGTAAAATATTCTGTAAATATGTTAAGTCCATTTGTTCTAGAGTATAGTTTAAGTCCATTATTTATTTGTTGACTTTCTCTCTTGACCTGTCTAGTGTGTCAGTGGAGTATTGAAGTCCCCCACTATTATGTTGCTAGTCTATCTCGTTTCTTAGGTCTAGTAGTAATTGTTTTATAAATTTTGTAAGTTCCAGTGTTAGGTGCATATATATTTATTTAGGATTGTAATATTTTCCTGTTGGACTAGTCCTTTTATTATTACTTAATGTCCCTCTTTGTCCCTTTTTTTCTTTTTGTATTTTTTTGTTGATATATTCCACAGAACCTCTTTGTCTTTTTTTTAACTGTTGTTGCTTTAAAGTCTTTTTTTGTTTTATATAAGAATAGCTGCTCCTGCTCACTTCTGGTGTCCATTTGCATGGAATGTCTTTTTCTACCTCATTACCTTTAGTTTATGTGAGTCCTTATGTGTTAGGTGAATCTCTTGAAGGCAGCAGATACTTGTTTGGTAAATGATTTTCTACTCTGCCATTTTATATAGTTAAATGGAGCCTTATGAGTCCTTATGTGTTAGGTGAGTCTCTTGAAGGCAGCAGATACTTGTTTGGTGAATTCTTATCTACTCTGCTATTTCATATCATTAAACGGAGCATTTCAGCCATTTTCATTAAACAGTTGTATTGAGATGTGAGGTACTACTGTATTGATCATGCTACTTGCTGCCTGAATACCCTTTTTTCCCCACTGTGTTATTGTTTTATAGGCCATGTGGGATTTATGCTTTAAGGAGGTTCTATTTTGGTGTGTTTTGAGGTTTTGTTTCAAGATTTAGAACTCCTTTTATCATTTCTTGTAGTGCTGGCTTAGTTGTGGTAAATTCTGTCAGCATTTGTTTGTCTGAAAAAGACTTCATTTCTCCTTCACTTATGAAACTTAGTTTTGCTGGATACAGAATTCTTGGCTGACCATTATTTTATTTGAGGAGGTTAAAGCATAGGACCCCAATCCCTTCTGTTTTATAGGGTTTCTGCCTAGAAATCTGCTGTTAATCTAACAGGGTTTCATTTACAGGTTACTTGATGCTTTTGCCTCATAGCTCATAAGATTATTTCCTTGTTTTGATTTTAGATAACCTGATGACTATGTGCCTGGGTGATGATCTTTTTGTGAAGGATTTCCCAGGTGTTCTTTGAGTTTGAGTGGAAAATATACACTCTTTTCAAGTTCACAGAGACCACATACTAGGCCATAGAACAAGAAACAACAAATACTAAAAAAGTAATACCACACAAGCATTCTCTTCTGAACATAGTGTGATTGACTAGAAAGTATGGCCCCAAGCCCATACTGTTGGGATTATGAAGACATGCTTCTAACTAATAAAGACTTTAGAATCAAGATGGTAATAATAGTAATAGAAATGATGAAATATTTAGAAGTAACACAAAATATGATTTTCAAAAACTATTGGTTGTAGCTTGAATAATTATGTAGTAATTTAATTTCTATGGGTCTATATTAGAAGGATTGGCAGTTACTGAGCTAAGTGTTTTATTCAGGAAATTGGAGACACAATGGAAAAATGCTTTTTTCTTTGTTCCTTTTGAAACCAACTAAAACAACAGCAAAAGTATTTAAAAGACACTACACTCTAAGGACCCAGGGAATGGAAGAGAAGTCGGCTGACAAGACATGCCAAAAAAAAAAAAAAATCCCAAATTGGTAGAATTTGGAAAACTGGTGGGTATGTGGTGGTTGATTTAAGAGACCAGAGAAAGATGAATCTTAAGACTGCAGGGGAGAAAGAGCCTTGAAGAAGAGAATGGAACTCCAGAAATAATCAGAAATTGGAGTTATGTGGTACCCCATACAAACCTAAGGGCTGGTTTGAGGATGGACAAATTGAAGTTTGTTTTTGCAGTAGATTTCATAATTTTTACAGAGACTACAGTGGGGAAATGAACAACTATGTAAATGTTGGTTCTTGCACCATAAGCATACTTAAATAGAACACCAACAGCTTGTCTTTTTTTTTTTGAGACGGAGTCTCGCTCTGTCACCCAGGCTGGAGTGCAGTGGCTGGATCTCAGCTCACTGCAAGCTCCGTCTCCCGGGTTCATGCCATTCTCCTGCCTCAGCCTCCCAAGTAGCTGGGACTACAGGCGCCCGCCATCTTGCCCGGCTAGTTTTTTGTATTTTAGTAGAGATGGGGTTTCACCGTGTTAGCCAGGATGGTCTCGATCTCCTGACCTTGTGATCCGCCCGTCTCGGCCTCCCAAAGTGCTGGGATTACAGGCTTGAGCCACCGCGCCCGGCCCAGCTTGTCTTAAAAAAGGAGAAAGAGGCCGGCTGCAGTGGCTCACACCTGTAATTCCAGCACTTTGGGAGGCTGAGGTGGGTGGGTCACAAGGTCAAGAGTTCGAGACCAGCCTGGCCAATATGGTGAAAGCCCGCCTCGACTAAAAATACAAAAATTAGGTATGGTGGTGCGTGCTTGTAGTCCCAGCTACTTGGGAGGCTGAGGTAGAAGAATCACTTGAACCCAGGAGGCAGACGTTGCAGTGAGCTGAGATCATGCCACTGCACTCCAGCCTGGGTGACAGAGCAAGACTGTCTAAAAAAAAAAAAAAAAAAAGGAAAAAGAAATCCCTTCTTCCACCTGAGCATGAAAAAAAAAAAAAAAATGACATAACCCTGTTAAGAAAACGCAGTGTGGATGTTTCCTTTCATGTGAGCCCAGTCTCATGGTCTTTTCTGTGTCTATAAGGTGGTTGTCTGTGTCCACAGGTGGGTATCTCAGTCTTTCTGTTGGAGCCATTAGGATGAGGCAAACACCAGACTCACTCAGTAAGCAGAACAACCAGTCCTTGGGGCTTGAGGGAGACAGCTGGGTCTCCAAGTTAAATTCTGGGCTAAAACTGAGCTTCCCTGTGATGTACATGGAACAAAGTAATGCGTAGGCTTTAAAAATTGTCATAGAAGAAAGCATTGCTTAATGTGGGGACATCTCCACAAAACAGTGCCTGAGAGGAACCCCTGGTGACTGCTGTCAGCATGGAAGGAAATGCCTTGGTCAGTCTGTCGTTTCTGCATTCCTTTCTCACCATCTTCTCTCCTCAACATTTATAAGAATAGCTGTACATTTTGGGGAGGAAGAACACAGAACGCTTTTTAAACATTTGGTAACTAAAATAAGTTATGGGCTTTTCATTGTCAACTACTTGAGGGATATATTTAATTCTTAAATTCCCTTTAAAGAAACAATTTTATAGTTATTTTAGGTTGCAAACATTTGCAGCAAGTTCTCAGTTTTGCCATTTCCTTTACTGTTATGCAATCAACAAACTTTGTATATGGATTTTGATATAAAGTATGGATATTACTTTTATGTGTATTTAATCATGAAGTTTAATTTTACACACTTATTTTTAATGTTTCTTTTAAATAAAAGTGACTAATTTTATTGGGGAAAAAAAGCCATTTATTTTCCCAGTCACCCTGTTGAGGGAGAATAAAAGGAAAAATCAGTTAGGCAGACAGCTAAGGCTGATCCTCAGAGAAGCAGCCTGCCTGAAAAATTACAGCTACAGGCAAAAATAGAGCAGCCTGGGGAGCTCAGACTGCAGCTGCACAGATAAGCAGGCTTCCAGCATAGAAGCCTTTTGTACTTTGTGTGATTAGTGGGCTCCCAGGAAAAAGTTTCCTCCCCTTTTCAGACATGTACAAGGGGACGCTGTAGGAGCTTTCATGGGGAAGGGAGGGAGACTTACTTAAAACAGACTCACAGTTATACAAATGAGATGTTGCGCTTTGGGCTTGCCTAGAGACATACCCACAGCTGCATAGATAAGGGGAATTACAGAGACACCTAAACAGATAAGAGAAGTTACTCAAACAGTTACAGAAATGAGAGGAGTTTCTTATAAGAGCTTTTGCATTCAACTGTAAAATGACATCCCACTCAGGCTCCCCTCTTCGCTATGGAGAGCTTTCTTCTTTTGCTTATTAAAGTTTCACTCCAATCTCACCCTTTGGAGCCATGCTCCTTAATTTTCTTGGTCATGAGACAATGAACTTGGATAACACTTCAGACAATGAGACCATTGACTATTGACCTGTTTGTGCTCCCAAACCTTTTATTTCCTTGTTTCTCCTTTTGTGGAGAAGGGTGTGACTTGAATGGAATAAGCAATAATTGAGCAATATATTCTCCTGGTTCAAAAACCCAAAGATCTTGTGACATTAAAACTACTTGAATTTCTCCTTCATAATCGGAGTCAATTACTCCTGGGACTACAGTGATGCCTTGCAAGTTAAGACGGCTTTTGCCTAAAATTAGTCCCATATATGCTGTTGGTAAAGGTCCCCAAATGCCACTGAGAATCTTGGTGGGTTGGTCTCCCCCAGGTAATGTTACCCATTCTCTGACTGGAAGATCTAATCCTGCACTTCCTGGTGTCCCTGGGGTGAGGGAATCAATGTGCCTCTGGGAACCCATCCCTGAAACAGGGTTGAGGGCTGGACCCTCATTGTTGTGGGGCCTGGGTCCAGGCCCCCTTCTCATTTCCCAGCATGGGGGTGCCATTCTGATGAAATTTTGAGCAGCACTGATTAGCCCAGTTATTTCCTTTGTTACAGTGAGGACAAAGTCCTGGCATTTTTTTTCAGCTGGGTGGGGCACTGCATTGTAAGGTCCTTTCTGTCCTGAGGTCTGGCGGCATTCCTTTTCAAAATGTCCAGTTTTTCCACAATTATAACATTTTCCCATTTTAGGGTCTGACCTTTGGCTCCTTTTAGATTTGTCACCTGCTAAATTAGCCATTACTCGCGCTAACATTGCAGAGCAATGAAGCTCAGTTCCTACATCCCGACAAGCTCAGAGAAAATTTCCCAAGTTTTTTGCATACCTCACTGGTGCCAGTGCATGTTTACAATCTGCGTTTGCATTCTCAAAAGCTAGAGTTAAGGTTAGCATTTCTGCAGCTGTGGTGTGAGGAATCTGACGCTTCACTGCCTCTTATAATCTTGCAAGAATTTGCACATAGGGCTCCTGTGACCCTTGCATTATATGTAAAAAGGATTGTACTGGGACTTTCTCTTCAGGAATTGTGGCCCAGGCGCATTTAGGGTCCTGTGCACACTGCTGATAAGCAGCGTCTGGGACTGCCAGTTGACGTTCCAGGTCTGAATAAGGGCCATCACCTAACAGCATATCCTCTGTAATGTCTCCATGTCCAGCAACACGGTTCATCTGCACACGTTTCTTGCGAATTTAAATTCCATGTCAGATGTGCACTAGTGTACAAGCAAGTTCACGCCAAGTGTTTCACATCAAAAGGTAAAAGACGCATAGCACCGAACACAGATTCTAGCAATCCTAAAGTGAACGGGCTCTGTATGCCATTATTTACCACATTCACTTTTAATTCCTTCAACAACTTACACTCTAGTGGAGTGTGTTCATGAATAACCTGTTGTGGATTGTTTGGATCAGGCCTTACAGAAATAGGAAAAGCACAAGGTCCTAAGGGCTCTCCAGCTATGGCAGCAGAGCGTAAAATTCTTTGTACTGGGGTCTCTACTTCTGCTACCAAAGGAGATGGTACAGATGTTTCTGCAACTGGAGGAGGCGGTATAGGCCAATTTTTATCCTCCCTCTCCTGTTTTTTTTTTTTTATTTTCAACTGGAGCTGTGAGTGGGACAACAGATTCTTTCAGATTTTTAGATTCAGCCTGCTGTCCCACAGAAGAATAAGGAGAACCTGGCGCATGCCCAGTTGATCTGCACCTTCCCGGGCGCTGGCTGCATTTTCACGCACGCAGGAAAAGCTGGTAATGAAGAACCCGGAAATGCGCCATCCTGCCTCCGTTGGTCCAAACAGAGATGATGGCAGAAGTATAGTTGAAGTAAACTCCAAGTGGAGAAAACTGAAGAATCAACTTTAAGACCTTTTTGATGAGCCCATTTTAATCCTTCTGCTCTGTCCCAGTTTTCTACATCAAGAGTGCCTGCCTGTGGAAACCATGGGTTATGCATAATAACCTCCTGCAACAGCTTAGTTAGTGTCTGAGAACTAACCTGAGCACCAGTTTGTTTCAACAACACTTTAAGCAACTGCACATCATGTTTTTCTTCAATAGACAAAGTCTGCCCCATGTTACCCTGATAGCAAAAACTTCCCATTCCCAGTACTTCTTTTAAATCTTTTTTTTTTTTTTTTTGAGACAGAGTCTCGCTCTGCTGCCCAGGCTGGAGTGCCAGCTCACTGCAAGCCCCGCCTCCTGGGTTTACACCATTCTCCTGCCTCAGCCTCCCAGGTAGCTGGGACTACAGGCGCCCACCACGTCGCCTGGCTAGTTTTTTGTATTTTTTAGTAGAGACGGGGTTTCACCGTGTTAGCCAGGATGGTCTCGATCTCCTAACCTCGTGATCCGCCCGTCTCGGCCTCCCAAAGTGCTGGGATTACAGGCTTGAGCCACCGCGCCTGGCCCCCAGTACTTCTTTAAAGCACTGCTCCCAGTACCTCTTTAGGGCACGGTCCTTATATCCACTGCCAGCAGACTTGACCCAGGGTCCCTGTTTGCCTTGTCAATTTCAGTTCCTGTGCTCCAGCAGACCTTCTTTGTTCACATCCTTGAAGTCCCTGTGTTCGGAGGCCACTTGTGGAGTGCCCAATTCTGTCACTGTTTGGAGTGTCACTATGTAACCCGCATGGACCTAGGGGGACTGAACAAAGAGGGGACAAATGCGGGAATAAGAGACAAGAGACAAAACAGTATATTTGGAAGAAGGGGTCAGGGGCACCTTGCCTCTAGTGGACAAGGGTCCTGAGCTTTACACAGCCCTCTGTATTTATTAGGCAAAACAGATACTGAGAAGGGGTGTGGAAGAAGGGGTCAGCTGCTTGGTCCAGAGTAGGATTGCAAGACTGCATTCCCTAGATGTCCCAGTAGACAACCTCAAGAAGCTCGGTGTCAGGAAGCAATTGCCCTCAGCAAACCTTCTGTCGGCAGAAGCAGTCATGAGTTTGCTCACATCCTGCATTCATGAGAAACAGTTTGTTTGCTCTTTGATCATACAGCCTCCAGTGGAGTGCTGAGTTGGTCACGTCCCGTGGGTCTTTGGCTCCCCACAATTTATATCATGGAAGAGATAAGAGAAAATATATTCAGGAAACAAGAACAGGAGGCTATAGAAAAGAAATATTTAGCTGGGCATGGTGGTTCATGACTGGAATCCTAGCACTTTGGGAGGCTGAGGCAGGTGGATCACTTGAGGTCAGGAGTTTGAGATCAGCCCGGCTAACATAGCGATACCTCATCTCTACTAAAAATACAAAAATTAGCCAGGAGTGGCAGAGCACACGTGTAATTCCAGCCACTCAGGAGGCTGAGGCATAAGAATCGCTTGAACCTGGTAGGTGGAGACTGCAATGAACTGAGATTGAGCTGTTGCACTCCAGCCTGGGTGACAGAGTTGAGACTCTCTCAAGAAAATATAAATTAAATTAAATTTAAAAAGGAAACATTTAGAGACTAAGATAATAGTTTTGGTTTTCTTGCTGAAAAATTGAAACTGAATCTGATCAAAACTCTAGATGAAAAGAAGTACAGGAGACAGTATTTTAAACAATGACCTAGGGATTAATCAGTAGAATTCAGACTCTGGGAAACTCTATAAGAAAAAGGTATCAGTTTTATCACCAACAATAAAATGTAAGAAAAAAAGAGAGGAAGATGGAATCTATGGATTAAATAAAGACCTAGAGTACATATAAACAACTGATGACCTTGCACAGAAAAGAGACAATCCAGAATCTAAGGCTGAGATAGTATTGATGGATGGATAAGTAAAATTATAAGCCAATTTATGAACTTAATGCAAAATCAGTAATATCAGTAAATGAAATGTGGCAATGTATTCATTAAAAATGCATTTACTCCAGGAATTTAAAGATACTTATAGCATGACATTAGAGAGCCTATTCATGTAGTTTACCTCATTAACAGATTAGAAAAAATATGATCATATCTGTAAATGCAGAAGACAGACTTGACACTCATGAAAAAAATGAAAAAATCTCTTAACAAACTAAGAAAACATGAAAATCTCCTTACCCTAAAACTAGTATCTATTCCCAACCTATGACAATCTTCATATTTAATAGTGAAACCTTAGTTGCATTTCCCTATGGTCAGGAACAGGTCAAAGACGCCTGCTAACCACACTGCTACTCAACAGTGTGCAAGAATTCTTGGCCAATGTGATATAATAAAGGAAATATGAGGGAGAGAGAAAGGAAGGGAGGGAATGTTGTTGGGAGTAGGGGGAAGAGTGAGAGAGAGAGAGGGAGAGGGAGATTGGAAAGGAAGAAATCAGAAATCATTATTTTTTGCAAGTGGTAAGATTACCTGTTTATTTATTGAGACAGAGTCTTGCTCTGTCTCCCAGCCTGGAGTACAGTTGTGTGATCTCGGCTCACTGCAACCTCTGCCTCCTGGGTTCAACCGATTCTTGTGCCTCAGCCTCCTGAGTAGCTGGGATTACAGGCGTGTGCCACCATGCCCAGCTAATTTTTTGTATTTTTAGTAGAGACAGAGTTTCACCATGTTGGCCAGGCTGGTTTCAAACTCCCGACCTCAAGTTATCCACCTGCCTCGGCCTCCCCAAGCGCTGGGATTACAGGTGTAAACCACTGTGCCAGGGCAAGATTGTCTATTTGAACTAATAAAAGAATTTAGCAAGTTTGCTAGGAATGAGATTAATACACATAAATCAGGTGCATTTTTGTACCAGTATCAAGTAAATACAATTTTTTATTTTTTTAATTTTTTTTTTTTTTT
>NW_012115266.1:6754207-6757860 GCF_000951035.1 Colobus angolensis palliatus
AAAAAAAAAAAAAAAAAAGAGAGAACTTCAGATGGCCCAGGAGGCCGCTGGAGTCTCTGGACTCTTTGGCAATTACTGGAGGAAGATAAGGTCAGAGCAAGACCCCAGCAAACCAGAGCTGGCGACCCCTTGTTACCTTTAGATCATTAACGTATCATTGTAATGCTAAAGTCCTGTATTAGTCCATGCTGCTGATAAAGACATGTCTGAGACTAGGCAATTTACAAAATAAAGAGGTTTAATTGGACTAACAGTTCCATGAGCCTGGGGAAGCCTCACAATCACAGTGCAGGGCAAAGAGGAACAAGTCACGTCTTACATGGATGGCAGCAGGCAAAGAGATAAGTCAAAATTGAAGAACACAGAAGCACAAGAGAAAAATCCACTGCCTTCCAAAGAAACGATTGAACAGGAGAAACAAGCTGGTGAATCGTAATGAGGCATGTGCTGCCGATATGCACTGTACATTCCACAAGCATTGCTTTTGTTGGAACCAAACTCTCGATTCCCTCCTGGGCAGGGGTTGTCGCGAAGGATCACCGACACGAAGTTCACAGCAGAGAGTTATTTATTACTAGCGCGCTAGGGTCCCAAGCTCTAAGTTGGTCCTGGGACCCCGACTGCTTGTTACAGGCTGTTTATATATGCTAACACAAGTTCAAACACAGCTTATGGCGCGAAATTCAAACAAAGCTTAAGGCGTAAAATGATTGGGTCTAGCTATAGCCTGAGCAAGGGGTCTTAGTTTAATTGGTTAGAGCAGGACCTTATGAGGTTCTTTCCTGGAGTTGATAATTCCGGGAACTTTGAGGCAGGGTGAGACCCCTGGAATTGGCAGGGTGGGACCTCATGAGGTTGTTTCCCGGAATTGGCAGGGGTGGGACCCTATCAGGGTGGAACACTAACCAGGCAGGGTGGGACCCTATCTAGGCAGTGTGGGACCCTATCTAGGGCCACCTGGTGCTAACTTTTTAGGTTTTGTGAGGCCTACTAGTTTCACTTTCTTATTTTACTTCTTTTAGCTGTTTAACTTTGTAAGATGCATAGAGGTTGGATCAAGTTTAAATGACTCTGCTGACCCTTTCACATCAAAGAACTACTGACAATGAAGGCCAAACTTGCCACTCCCATCTGTCTATCTGGCTGGCAGAAAAGGAAAGAACATGCATGTTGGTGAAGGAAGAAGTGGGTGGAAGAAGTGGGGTGGGGCAACAGTAAAATCTAGAGTAAAACCAAGCTGGCCCAAGGTGTCATGCAGGCTGTAATACAGTTTAACCAGAGTGCCATTTTTTGTTGTTGTTGTTCAAATGATTTTAAGTATTGGAATGCACAATTTTAGAAACATATGCAAACTGAAGTTTAAAAAGTTAAAAAAAAAAAAAAGGGAGGGGAAACTCCTCTTTTTAAAACCATCGGATCTCAGGAGACTTATTTACTATCATGAGAACAACCTGGGAAAAGCTTGTCCCCATGATTCAATTACCTCCCACCAGTTCCCTCCCACAACACGTGGGAATTCAAGATGAGATTTGGGTGGGGACACAGCCAAACCATATCAAATCCCCACCCCTAGAAGAAAATTGCTGCCATTTTCTGAACATGCCTCATATGAGGAAGCATGTTTATGAGCTGCAGCTGCACATCTGGAGTCCCTCCCATGCTTACACACATACCTCCCCGCCCCACATCCAATTCCTTAAAGTTCCCTGGCTTTCATCACCTTCAGGAGAAGGGGTTCTTTCAAAAAAGAGCTCACTCCTCCATTCCTGACCAGCAATAAAACCTGCTTGCCTTTTTTTTCCAATTGGATATTCTTTCTTGGCCATCAATACAAAGTAAGGAAAGAACTTGGTTTCCCAGTGACAGAAGGAAATAAAGGATGACCAAAATAGATTGAGGGATACACTGTATACATGATTGGGAAGAAGCAGTGTAGAGATGCAGGCTCTCCTGTGCTCCTAAAAGTCTATACACAGAATACATTTTACTAAAAAAATCCTATAAAACATATTTGTGGAAATTGAGGTTTATCTTCTTTTAAAACATAATTTCAACTTTTATTTTAGATTCAGAGAGTACCTGTGCAGGTTTATATATTGTGTGAAGCTGAGGTTTGGGGTGTGAATGGTCCCATCACTCAGGTAGTGAACATAATACCCAACTGTTTTTCAACCCTTTCTCCCGTTCCCTCTTTCTTTTCTCCCTCCAGTCTAGTAGTCCCCAGAGTCTATTGCCATCTTTCTGTTCATGACCACCCAATGTTTAGCTCCTACTTATAAGTGAGAATACATGGTATTTGGTTTTCTGTTCTTCTGTTAATTCACTAAGGATAATGGCCTCCAGCTGCATCTATGTTGCTGCAAAGGACATGGTTTCATTCTTTTTCATTGCTGTATAGTATTCCATCGTGTATATGCACCACATTTTCTTCATCCAATCCACTGTTGACAGGCATCTAGGTTGATTCCATGTCTTTGCTATTGTGAATAGTGCTGCAATGAACATACAAGTCCAACTGTCTTTTTGGTAGAATGATTTTCTTTTGGATATATACCCAGTAGTGGGATTGCTGGATTGAATGGTAGTTCTAAGTCCTTCGAGAAATCTCTAAACTGCTTTTCACAGTGGCTGAACTAATGTACATTCCCATCAACAGTGCATAAGCATTTCCTTTTCTCTGAAGCCTCACCAGCATCTGTTGTTTTTTGACCTTTTAATCATAACCATCCTGACTGGTATGAGATGATATGCTCTTGTGGTTTTGAGTTGCATTTCTCTGACGATTAGTGATGATGAGCATTTTCTCGTGTGTTTATTGGCTGCTTGTATGTCTCCTTTTGAGATGTGTCTGTCATGTCTTTTGTCCACTTTTTGATGGGTTTTCTAAGTTCCTTATAGATTCTGGATATTAGACCTTTGTGGGATGCATACTTTGTGAATATACTATTTTTCTTTCATTCTGTGTGGTGTCTGTTTATTCTGTTGATAGTTTATTTTGCTGCCCAGAAGCTCTTTAATTAGGTCTCACTTGCCAATTTTTGTTTTTGCTGTACTTGCTTCTGAGGACTCAGTCACAAATTCTTTTCCAAGATCAGGGTCCAGAATGGTGTTTCCTAGGTTTTCTTCTAGAATTCTTACAGTTCAAGGTCTTACTTTAAATCTTTAATCTATCTTGTGTTAACTTTTGTATATGGTGAATGGTAGGGGTCCAGCTTTAAAATATCTTAGACTGGGTAACTTATAAACAACAAATTTATTGCTGACAGTTCTGGAGGCTGGAAAATTCAAGAGCAAAGCACTGGCAGATTTTGTGTCTGGTGGAGGCCTGCTTCCCATTTCATAACGCCTGCTTTCTTGCTGTAATCTCACATGGTGATAGGGGTGATGGAGCTCTCTGGAGTTTCTTTTATTTTACTTATACTTTTTTTTTTTTGAGACAGAGTCTGGCTCTGTCATGCAGTCTGGAGTACAACAGCATGATGTTGGTTCACTGCAACCTCTGCCTCCTGGGTTCAAGCGATTCTCCTGCCTTAGCCTCCTGAATAGCTGGGATTACAGGCATGTGCCACCATATGCAGTTAATTTTTGTGTTTTTAGTAGAGACGGGGTTTTGCCATGTTGACCAGGCTGGTCTCGAACTCCTGACTTCAGGT
>NW_012115266.1:6758831-6763197 GCF_000951035.1 Colobus angolensis palliatus
TGGGGAGCAGAGCTGCCCCACTAACCTGGACCATTGTCTCTAGAATTGCTAGATGAGAATGAAACAAATAAATTATAAAGAATAAATGACCGCATTCTTTAAGCCATTGTATTTTGGAGTATCTTTGTTAGTCTACAGAACCTGAATCCCAGGCTCCTAGTGGAGGAAGGTGCAGAGTCCAAGGAACCTTTGCACCCTTGTGCTTTCCCTCAGGCCCAAAGCTCCTGCAGACTCAGGCCCGTGAGCCCGTAAGTGAACCAGGCCTGATGTGGTGGTGTCAGGTGGACGGTTTAAGGAGGGGAGGAGAGTTGGGCCCTGGGTGTGGGCTGACCTTCCTGTTTTCTGTCAGAGTTTCCCTGGAACCCTCCTCAGGAGTGGACACAGTAGAGCTGGACACTTCCACTGATCCGGAGCTCCCGCAGCTGCTCCAGGGCCTGCTGGTTCACGCTGGTGGCCCCCAGTCCCTGCCCATTGAGCGCCAGCTTCAGCCCTCCCTCCTGGCACAGGAGCAGCACCTGGGAAAGGAGGAATGAGGAGGTTGCAGCTTCCAGCCAGACTTTCCCTTGTCTGCCTGATGCGCTCCCCAGTGAGACCCTCCTCCTCTCAGAGGACACAAAGATTGGACCCAGGGGGCAGCCAGTACAGTGCTGGAAAAGAACAGGACAAGAGGCCTGACTTGTCACCAGTCCACTGTGGCCTTTGACAAGGATCTTCCCAGCCTTGGGCCTCAGTTTCACCACCTGTAACTGGGGCTGCTTCCTGTAGAGGAGTGGTTTTGCGTGTCGGCATCATTAGGGGAGCTTTTTACTACAGCTGATGTTGGGTCCCCACCTGCACCAGTTGAGTTTCTGGCCATGGGATCCCTGGCATCAGAGTGGAGCATTGAGGACCGCTGTACAGACATTCGCTGTGCTCTGCTGGCTCGGGCCTCCCACCCCATAACATCTGCCCTGTACACCCGCCCCAGAGTCTCCCAGGTCATTATGGGACTTCAGCTCTGTGCTCCAGCCTGAAGGGATGTAACCACTTGGCTCTGACCCACCTCAAAGAATCTCTGGGGGTAAAAGAGGAAGGGGGCTGATATCAGCTTCTTCTGCCCCCAGGGGGATATCCAGGCCAGAGTTCTGTCTGTGAAGGAAGCCCTGAGTGTCACAGGAGCACGGGAAGCCTGGTCCCTCAGGCTCAGAGTGAAACTGCAGGAAGCAGGAGGAAGGAGAAGGGATCAGCGCCCGTTGCCCGCAGGCTGCTGCTCAGCCCCCAGGGGAAGGGTGGAGGTGGGGGAGTGGATGGAAGACTGAGCTGCTTCAGCCTCCAGAAACAAGCACTGAGGGCCTTTGACAGCCTCGCGGCTGGATGCTCAGAACAGTGGAAAGAACACGAGTTCTAGACGAACTTGAGATTGACTTCAGGGTTGCCATCTACTGACTACAGGAGGATGAGGGTGGGAGGGAAACGTGTGAAAATTGCCTAGCCCGAGCCTCAGTTTCTCCTTCTCAAGATGGGGGTGATGATGATGATGATAGCCGCAGTTAACATTTACTGAATGCTTAGTGCCAGGTATTGTCTTAAAAGTTGTCTTAAATGTTTTCTAAATAGCATAGTGGTTCGAGTCAGGCAGCCCAGGTTCAACCCTGGCTCTGCTACTTTCTAGTCCTGTGACCTTGAGCAAGACCCTTAATCTCTCTGCCTCAGTTTCCTCATCCATAATGTGGAGATAACTGCACTGTACCTGCCTATGGCATTGTCCTAAGAATTAAATGAATTAATACATAAAAAATGCTTATGGAGAACAGCACCTGGTATGTAATAAGCATTCAGATGATACCTACTGTTTAAAAATATTACTATATAGTACAATCTCTACCTCACAGAGCCACAAAAAGGAACAAAGGAGATAATGTATGTGAAAACTAGTGATTCCTAGCACACAGTAGGTGTTTCACAGAAGCTAGTTTGCCTTTCCTTAATCCTCACAAATTCTGTGCTGTGAGTTTGTCAGCCCGTTTAAGTGATGAGAACAAGAAGTTAAATGACTTCTGTTATGAGTAATAGTCGTACAGCCTCAGGTTAGGATGTGAACTAGGATTCAAGACACCAGATTTGGGGGTAGGGGGATCCGGTACCTGCCTCTCAAATAGGGCAACCAGATTATTATTATTTTTCTTTTAGTTTTTTGAGACGGAGTCTTGCTCTGTCACCCAGGCTGGAGTGCAGTGGCACGATCTCGGCTCACTGCAACCTCCGCCTCCCGGGTTCAAGTGATTCTCCTGCCTCAGCCTCCCGAGTAGCTGGGATTACAGGTGTGCGCACCACCACGCCCAGCTAATTTTTGTATTTTTGATAGAGACGGGGTTTCACTATGTTGGCCAGGATGGTCTTGATCTCTTGACCTCGTGATCCACCCACCTCAGCCTCCCAAAGTGCTGGGATTACAGGTGTGAGCCACTGCGCCTGGCCCAGATTATTTTTATCTCTTGGGAACTTCCAAAGTCTCCTTCTTTGAAGCACTATGCCGGAGAGGGCTGCATCCCGACAAGATGCAGAGAGCAGGTAAGGTAGGGGAAAAGGCCGCCCTGGACAGGCCTTTCAGGGACTACTGGTAGATCCCCACAGGAGGAGGTCCCATAAGTTTCCAGCTTTGGGAAGGAGGTGGCCAGGATTCAATTTTGGAAAGAAGCTTGGAAGGCAGGAACCCTGCAGAGTGGACTGCGTGGAGCCTCCAGCCCCACTATGGCTCCCCCTACCCTGTCCTGCCAGACAACGCTTTGTCTTCCCTGGCCTGCGAACTCCCGGTGGGGAGGCCTCAGTGTCTCCCTACTTCACCTCCATGCAGCTCAGCTCACCAGATCACTGGATAATCGTGAATCACTAGATGCCCACTAGATCACTGAATAGTCACAAATCACCAGATGCCCAGTGAAGCTCTGTGGAAGCTCTCTGAGGCTGCAGTCATACACTCCCACTCAGTGAGAAGGAGGGAAGGGATGAGGTGGAGAAAGGGATAGATTTTCACTGCAGATGAATCCCGCGCCCTCCATCTCGTACTCCCTCTGCCCCATTCAAGCCATCGGTTGCCTTCACAAAATAGCAGCAGCTGCATTCTTTGCAGCCTCGCTAAGTACCAGGTGCTGTGCTAAATCTTCGTGTTGGTGGATCTCAGCTGAACTGGTATATAGGAATGTTTTGTCTGGTCCATAGTATTCTTCAACTTTAATACAATATTCAAAAATTGGGAGAGTTTGTATAAAAGACGGCTTCTATTTTTGCTTTAAAAATAGTCAGAAGATCTGGCATGACTGGGTGTATGGAAATACTCCTTCCCCTTCACCACCTTCCCAGCTGGGTTCCTCACTGTTTATGAGACTTGTCTGGCTTCTGAGGACACATGCATTCATGGCCCTTGGGAAAGGGCAGTCACTGCTGACTATGTCCCTAGTAACTTTGTGACTTTGAGCTACAATATTAACCTGGTCTCATGCCTCCAAGTTTTGTGGGAAGAAGTGTTGGTTCCATCACTGAGTACTTTTCATTTTCCCTAGCAGGTTGGAGTTATCGTTTGCCTTTTTCTGGTAGGGAAACTCAGACTCAGAGAGGTTTAGTGACTGGCTGCACCGTTTATAAGAAACAAAACCAGGAATCCAACTCAGCCGTGCCTGTCTTTGGAGGCTCAGGCCACTGAGTGCTGGGTTTCATGCCTGCCCGGGAATTCACAGGCATGATTGAGAGCGTGCAGGGTAAGGGTTTTTTTTTTTTTTGAGACGGAGTCTCGCTCTGTCGCCCAGGCTGGAATGTAGTGGCTGGATTTCAGCTCACTGCGAGCTCCGCCTCCCGGGTTTATGCCATTCTCCTGCCTCAGCCTCCCGAGTAGCTGGGACTAGAGGCGCCCGCCACCTCGCCCGGCTAGTTTTTTGTATTTTTTAGTAGAGACGGGGTTTCACCGGATTAGCCAGAATGGTCTCGATCTCCTGACCTCGTGATCCGCCCGTCTCGGCCTCCCAAAGTGCTGGGATTACAGGCTTCAGCCACCGCGCCCGGCCAGGGTAAGGGTTTAGTGAGGTCAGTGACTTAAAAATAAAAACAAAATTAAGTAAGAAGGCCAGGCACGGTGGTTCACAACTGTAATCCACGTCATTTCACTCCAGCCTGGGGGACAAGAATGAGACTGTTTCAAAAAAAAATTGAGCAAGGAGAACACAGGGTGCTTCCCTTACTCTGCCCTCCCCTGCCTGTACTGAGATGATTGCAATAGCACCCACATTTCTGGAGCACTTACCACGTGCCAGGTGCTATTCTAAGCACCACCCCTAAAGGTGGTATTATTATCAACTCCACTTTATTTATTTATTTATTTTTTTGAGACGGAGTC
>NW_012115266.1:6763752-6774602 GCF_000951035.1 Colobus angolensis palliatus
CGACCACGCCTGGCTAATTTTTGTATTTTTTAGTAGAGACGGGATTTCATCATGTTGGTCAGGCTGGTCTCGAGCTCCTGGCCTCGTGATCCGCCCACCTCGGCTTCCCAAAGTACTGGGATTATAGGCATGAGCCACCACGCCCGGTCTATCATCTCCTTGTTACAGACAGGGAAACAGAGGCACGGAGAGGAAAAGTATCTGCCCTAAGGTTTCACAGGTAGTAGGTGTCCCGAGCACATGACAACCCAGGCATTCGGGCCCAGAGAAGTCATAAACTCTAACGCATTTCCTCAAGGCAGGCTGGCCAGTGGCTCTTGTCTGACTGGATTGCAGCCACAGGTCTGGGTTTGAAC
Source organism: Colobus angolensis palliatus (assembly GCF_000951035.1). Classification (NCBI taxonomy): domain Eukaryota; kingdom Metazoa; phylum Chordata; class Mammalia; order Primates; family Cercopithecidae; genus Colobus; species Colobus angolensis. Next base: position 6,764,109 of record NW_012115266.1, read on the forward strand.
CAGGAGAAGTTTGGTAGTGTCCACTTAGTCATTCTGTCCCTCCAAGTCCTGGCTTCCAAATACCAGTCCTCTTCTCTGGGGCAGTCTGGCTGTATCTTTTGAACCACACATTGTGTTACTACGGGAAGCTACATGTTTGCTCTGGGCCTCAGCCTGCATCTACAAAGGGCCTTTCCTGGGGCCCCTTTCCTAGGACCTGGGACAAGAGGCTCGGCCTGACTACATGTACCAGCAGGAATGATGCTCCCAGCACTGGGGCTGTTGGTCCCAGTCCCAGCCTGACCTTCATAAGCTCTGCCAAATTGGGCCACTTCTCCTTTCTGCTCCTCTGTTACCTCATCTGTAAAATGGGGATTAAATGGTGGGGCTAGGAGATTAAAAGAGATGATGTTTTATAGAGCACATGACTGTCACAGAGAGGCTGCTCCCTCCCCTCCACTTACATGCTGGATACTTACTGCTTTGGCTCTTGCAAGACCAGTGCCCGCACTATGATGACCTGCCCGGGCCAGAGACCCTGGGGAAGAGCCTGTGAGCAGGGCACCTCCTGAAGGAACGAGGGAGGTATTGAGAAGTTGACTCTCAGAGGGTGTTGGGGAGAACCACCCACCCCCGGGGGCCGGGGGAGCACCGGGCAGGCATGTTCTGCCCAGACCTGCAGCCAGGAGGCGCTGCTTATGTGTTTAGCACCTGGCCTCCTGTACGCTGTTCCTGCCAAACGTTTTCCCTGGCCCCTCCAGGCTGAGCTTGGCCTCTCTGTGTCCCGACCACCATGTCCTTCTCCCTTCACTGCATCCTGAACTGTAATGACCAGCTTGTGAGCAACTGGATGGCTGGGACCAGCTTGTTCCTCTCTCCTAGAGCCTGGCACTGGGCCTGGCACAGAGAAGTATCAAGTAACGATGTTCAGAATAAGTGGAGAAAAGGTAAAATGAAGCTGGAGCTTCAGCCTGAAGCTGCCCAGCCCTCCTGCAGCCTGCAGCTTGCTATAAAGGAAGGGAAATGCTGGGGCTGAGGGCGTAAACTTCCTGGCCTACCCACAGGCTACAGTTTTCTATAAAGGAAGGGGAAATCCTGGGGCTGAGGGCGTAAACCTCCTGGCACACCCACAGCCTGCAGTTTTCTATAAAGGAAGGGGAAATCCTGGGGCTGGGGATTTCCCACCAGGAGGAGCTGCTTACCCAGACTGTGCCCCCAGCCCTGATGGAGCGGGAGGGAGGTTCACTCACCAGCCTGGGGCTCATCAGCAGGAAAGGCTGTCAGGGAAAGAAAGAGAGGACACAAGACCATGTGGTGTTTGCTCAGGAAAAGAGAACCTCTTGTTATTCTGACAAATTGGGAATCTTTGGGGCTTGTCTCTCTCACAGTAGCAGGTGAGTTATTGGAGCCCCAGTGGGATCCTCTGGACTTCAGAGGTTCACCACCTCTGGAATAATAGGGAAGAATGGGGTGGAGGATCTGTCATCCACTCCCTGTGTGGCCTTGAGCAGTACATGGGCCTCATCTCCCCTTCTGTCCTGCTAGGCCAACCCCAGCCACTTCGCACGGGTGGTTTGAGAAATGAGCGTTTCAACTAAGGCCTCTCCTGCTAGGAATATAGGGTCTTGTCCCCTCTGCATGCAGCACACCCCCATTCATCTTCCCAAGCTGGGCCCGGAGAGGGGCTGGGAGAGGCAAATCCAGGCCCTCCAGAGACTGAAGCAGAGCCAGCTGTGTCCATGGCGACCGTAGCAGTGAGGGAAGGGGCAGCTGGGCCTTGTGTAATGGGAGCAGCCGTACAGAAGGGCGGATCGGCTGGTGTGGCTGCTCAGACCTTGCTCACAAGAGACTCACGTGTCCAGCTGGGTACTCTCTGCTGCCCTCCACAAATGGCTGTTCAGAAAGAGAGAAAAGAATCAACAGCATTTAGGACCCCTGCAGTCCTCTACCTATGCCTGGGAGATGGGCAGAGCCCTGGCTTTGGCCTTTAGAGCGCCTCATGTTCCCATTCAGCTGGTCAGTAGTGGCTTCTTGCTGGCATTTTGAACATCCCAATTCCTAGGCCCCACCTTGTACTTACCAAATCAGAATCTCTGGTGGCAAGCCCCAGAAATCTGGGCTTTGATAAGCCCATCAGGTGGGAATGATAAAGCCAGCTGCCGCCTGTTTCAGCCCCAGTGTGCCAAATCATTCCTGGCCGTTGCTTCTCAATGTTAACCAGATCCACACTGGGTACAGGCTCCTGCCTGTAGCTCCTGGGCTCTCTTCCTGCCATCACCTTCTCTTCTCCCTCAGCCCACTCACACCCGAAACCTCAGTGGACTCCCTCCCCCTTGGCTATTACTGGTGCACAGGGCCTCTGCCCTCTCTCAGTCTAGGGTGGAGGAAGGGGTCCCAGGCCTGTCCAGGAGTCAGGGGAAATTAGACACTGCCATTGCCCAGGCCTTGGTCCCAAGGAAACTTACATTGATGTTCAGGAATCCAACAGCCTCTACCAGGATGTCACCAAATATGCCCAGCGTGTCTACATGAGACAGTGGGAGCCGGTAGCGGAAGTGGAGAAAGTGCTGTCCGTTCACACTCACCTGGAGAGACAGACAGAGGCTGGCTTATCAGCAGCTAATGTTCATTGAGTTCATAACAATGTCCCAGGCATTGCCAAGCATTTTTCCCTTAATTTCCCTCACTTAACTTCATACCAACTCTATAAGGTAGGTACATTTTACAGAGCCTTGGGTGGCTTAAGTAATCTTCCAAAGGTTGCAGAGGTGGCCTGGAGATCAAGGCACCTTCAACGCTCCCTCTACCCCAACAGAGGCCCTGCACTGTGCTTTCTCAGCAGCCCAAAGAATCATCTTCACTCCATTCATGCGAGGAAACTGAGGCTCAAGAGGCTCCCCTCCCGCCAGCTGCCCTGTCTCCTGGAGAAGTCTGAAGATCCCATCATGTTTCTGGCAGGAGCTCACATTAGAGGTCAAAACCTTGAGGTAAAGTTCTCTCTCCCTCTTCCCTGCCACTGTGGCTTTAAGATGGGGATAATGGAGGTACCTACCTAATAGGGTTATTGTGCGGATTCAATGAGCAGATACCTTTAAAGGGCTTAGAACAGTTCCTGGTATACAGCAGGTGCTCTCTAAGTGCCTGCCATGACTATGACAGCAGTGCCCTCTTTGGAGCCAGGCACTATAGAGCTTTCTTACTGCCATGTAGGCCCAGGGCAGCCTGGAACTGGGCATGGCAGCTTCTTGGTCCTCTTGGTACTTGACCACTACCAATGACACTCAACACCGCGTTGTGGGGAGTCTGGCTGAGGGAAGGAAGGGTGCAAGGACACAAATTCTAGACCACCCAATGCCCATCCCTTCCTTCACCTTCACTTCCTCATTCCCAAAGAGAAAGAGGATGAGGAAGCTGGAGCCTTTCTGCAGGGCCAGGTGGGGCCACCGGGCCTCCCTTTGCCAGCGTCCACCATGCAGAGTGTTGCAGATGACGTGGGGCTTGGTGGTATGGAAACGAGGGTTGAAGTGGAAGGCGATATCTGGCCGGGGACACAGGCTGCAGCCACACTGGAAGTCCACCTGAAACCTACTGGGAGGTGAGCCTCTCGAAGTGCAGTTCTGACCAGAGACCCACAGAGATCCCGGAGGCAGGGAGAGGCCCTCCAGCTTGATGCCTCTAGGACTGAGCTCCAGCACCCCCTGGGCCACCTCCCCCACCTTACCTGTGTGCATCTAGAGGGACCACTCCTTGCAGCATGACCATCTTGCCTGCATGCAGGCCTCCAAAAATTGTCGTGACATAAGGAACCACCTGAACAAGAAGAGAAACCCATCCATGCAGGGTTGGAGAAAGGGCTTAGGAACCTCTGTGTCAGGGGAGTGGGAGGAAAGGAGCAGAATAAAACTCAACTTTTCCTCCCCAAACAGAAAATTCCTTAGAGGTAAAAATCAGTGTTCACTGAAATATTTTCTTCCACCTAATCCCCTTTCCTGGACCTTCATACAGCAAAGCCACATTACACCAGAGAAGTCAAATTCAGCTCCCTTGCCAAATTCAGCACCAGCCAGCTGCCTTTCCCCAGCTCCTAGGGCACAACAGGCTGCAGTGACCCCAGGGACGCTTGCCATCCACTAGATGCCACCCTGGTCCCCAGAAGCCTGGTACTGGGACTTTCTGAGGACTGTTTAGTGGCTGGAGACTAGGAACTGGGAAGCAAGAAGAATGGACAAGTTAGGAACTGACAGCTAACTCTGAAATGGCCTTCCCAGGCTCACCTTTCCCCAAGTAGAAGTTTCCTGGGCTGGGCTCTGTGGCTTATGCCTGTAATCTCAGCACTCTGGGAGGCTGAGGCAGGCAGATCAACTTGAGATCAGGAGTTCGAGACCAGCCTGGCCAACATGGTGAAACCATCTCTACTAAGAATGCAAAAATTAGCTGGGAGTGGTGGCATGCACCTGTAATCCCAGCTACTCAGGAGGCTGAGGCAGGAGAATTTCTTGAGCCTGGGAGGCAGAGGTTGCAGCGAGCTGAGATCACGCATGCCACTGTACTCCAGGCTGGGTGAAAAAGCAAGACTCAGTCTCAAAAAAAAAAAAAAAAAAAAGAAGAAGAAGTTACCTGGCCTTCCTAAAATACATTACACACTTTTACAACTTCCTGCCTTTTCTGGGCCGTTCCTCCTGTCTCTTTTCACCCTGACTCTTTTTCCAAGCATCATCCACTTGGGTTCCTGGATTATTCCTTTCTTCCCCAGAGCTCCCAGGGCATTTTGCTCATGTGGCTGGCTTGGCCCTTGGCTTAGAGGGTCTGGTTGGCTGTTTTTCCTAGGAGTTTATAAGCCCTTCAAAACTGAAGCCTTATCTTTCCCTCCTGTAGGCTCAGTGCCTGGCCTGGCGCCGTGAGGGCTCTGCATAGATGTGTTGGGAATGAGTGTGAGCAGGACGGCAGGTACGTACCAGTGGTATCACAAGATAGGCCTTCCTGTGTTGCTCTCTAACTCCCAGCAACCTTTAGGAACCCAAACCACCTAGAAAAACCTGAAACCCACCAGGATGGCCCTCCAGGTGGGAGCTCGCAGCCTCTAAAGCAAGGAGCTGCCGTAACCTGGGCAGCTGCTTCTGCCCATTCCTCAGGCACCTGAGAAGCATGGGAGGGAGGCTTGGGATGCCAGCCTGGCAAGCTCAGCTGGTTCAGCAGTTGATCGCTTCCCATTCCCAGGCTCCCTCCAGGCTTGTAATTAACTGAGAGGACGCAGCTGTCATGGGAGGGGAGGGCCAAGTAAGGGAAAGTGATAATTAATGCTCATTAGTAGAGGGTGTCTGCTGGGAATTCAGCCTCCTGTAAATCATTGCCTGGCTTCAGAAAACCTCTTGGGCACTGACTGAGCAAGAGGAGGAAGACAGAAACTCCCCGCATCCCCCATCCCTGAGTGGAAATTCCCACCCGACCCTTCCTTCCAAGCTGGGGATGAGACTCTCCTTACTAAGTAATCAGCATCCCCCCAGCAATCCTGCCCACACCCTCATCCTCCTAGCAACCTTTACAGTAGGGGCAGAGCACTGCGGCTCCAGGCTTCCCCGCTTTCAAAATGCAGCGACCCTGGAAGCCTAGCAGTCGTTTACACCCAAGTGGGAATTAGCAGTCAGCCACTTTGCTTAGCTCAGGAGGGCCTTCCAGAATCCAGGGCAGGTGCTTGGGAGAAGCAGAGCCAAAGACTGAGGTCCTCTCCACCCCACCACCCAGGAGTCTGGGCCCAGCTGGAAGGGAAGAGCCCAGAGAATGAGGAGGTTCCACATTACAGTGACAACTCACCGGGTGGAAGACTGGCGGTTGCAGAATGAAGCTGTCAGGAATTGGGTCCAGTTTTTCTCCAGGTGACATGAGGGTGGGGCAACTCCAGCTGTAGATCCTCGTTCCGGGAGCCCTGCCCCCACTGGGCTGACTCACCTGTCCCAGCCAGGTCCTAAATGCCTCGTGCAGCTCTCCCAGCTGTTAGTCTCACCTGCGCCCTGCAGGGTCTTAATGCTGTCTGGAGCAGCCCTGGGAAGGCAGCGGGTGACCTCCAGGCTCCACACCAGCCCCACTCCCAGAGGTATAAGGTAGAGCTCTGACGGGGGCGGGGGGAGGGTGGCTGTCGACAGAACTCCGTGTCGGGGGAGGAGGACTGGCATTAACCAACTAACTACCCACCCCGGGTCTGCAGCATGTGGCCACTGCAGAGGGAAGCCAGACGCTGGCTCCTGTGGGGTCAGCGAGGATTTGTGGTTTCCAGCTCCAGACCTCATTGGGTCAGAGGAAGGGGAGGTGGTACGTGTGTTTAGGTTCCAGAAACAGCCCTACCCCCAGCTCCCTGGACAGCCTTGGGTGACTTCCCATTCTTTCCTCGCTTCACCACAAAGGGTTTTATCTCTTCCCCTCAATTTCTTTCTTTCTTTTTTTTTTTTTTGAGATGGAGTCTTGCTCTGTTGCCAGGCTGCAGTGCAGTGGCGCAATCTCAGCTCACTGCAACCTCTGCCTCCTGGATTCAAGCGATTTTCCTACCTCATCCTCCCTGGGACTACAGGTGTGCGCCACCATGCCCAGCTAATTTTTGTATTTTTAGTAAAGACTGAGTTTCACCATGTTGGCCAGGATGGTCTTCATCTCCCGACCTCGTGATCTGCCTGCCTCGGCCTCCCAAAGTGCTGGGATTACAGGTGTGAGCCACCCCGCCCGGCCCTCTTCCCCCCATTTTCTTGTCCCTTCCTCCACTCTTCTTCCTTTTCCAAGTTTTACAGCCCCCTGAGGCTCCATGTCAGCATCAGCCTGAAATGCTGGGGCCCAGCTGGGCTCACAAGAAAGTAGAATGAGGGAAGGGGAAAAAAGCAGAACCCCTTAAGCTCGGAAAGGGCAGCACAAGAAGCACAGAACTGCATAGGAAGGAGACTTGAGACTTGAATTCTTCTTCAGTCTCTCGTCTAATGTGCTGTGTGCCCTTGGAAAAGTCACTTCCCATCTCTGGGCCATCCTTTGTTCATCCGTACATGGAGAAAGCGACCATAGCAGCATGTCCCACAGGGAGGCCTGTGTCTTGGGGTGGGTCCAAATATCTGCATTTTGCTAGAGTCCTTCCAGTTCTGGCTCAAATCCCAAAAAGGCTTTCCCTTTAAAAAGAAGCACAACCTCTCAACTTTATCCTGAGTTAGGAGGTTCTGGGATCTGACCCATAGCATCAGACTTGGCAGCAGGGAATTCCTGGACTGGGCCCAGGCTGGGCAAAGGCTCAAGCACATCGGGTGCTGAGGGCAGAGGACGGAGGGAGAGTGCATGAAGGGTCCTGGAATAAGGTGTCTTAACCAGTGCTACCGAAGCTGTGGTCCGCAAGCCACCAGCATCAGCCTCACCTGGAAACTTGTTAAAAATGCAAGTTTCGGGTCCCCACCCCAGACCGACTAAGGAGCACTCTCTGGAAGCTGGGCCCAGGAATCTGCATTTTACCAGGCCCTCCAGGTGATTCTGATGCACTTTAAAGTTTGAGAAGCATTGACGTAGGATGGAACTGGAAGGGCTTCGGGTGCGGAGCTGAGTTTGTTCAGATGTTGCCGAGTAGGTGGAGCTGGGTGACTTAAGGGGCTTATTCGGGGAAATTCAGTCAGATGTGCTCAGGAAGGGTGCTCTGCATACACAGTGAGAGGAAGCCGGGGCTGGAGGTGCCAGTTTGTGGAAGAAAAGAGTCAAATTCCAAAATACTTGAAGAGATTTATTCTGAGGCGAATATGAGTGACCAATGGCCTGTGACACAGCCCCAGGAGATCCTGAAAACGTGTGCTCAGGGTTATTGGGCTACATCTTGGTTTTATACGTTTTAGGGAGACATGAGACATCAATCAATACATGTAATATGTACATTGGTTTGGTCCAGAAAGGTGGGACAACTCGAAGAGGTGGGCTTCCAGGTCATAGGCGAATTCAAAGACTTCCTGACTGGTTATTGGTTGAAAGAGTTAAGTAAGTACCTACAGACCTGGACTCAATAGAAGAGAGTGTCTGGGTTAAGTAAGGGGTATGCAGGCTTTATCATGCAGATGAAGCCTCCAGGAAGCAGGCTTCAGAGCTCTAATCAGACCTAAAACGGTGCCTGGATCAGGGAAAAGACTTGGAAAGGGATGGGGATTCTCTGCAGAGTAGATTTTCCCCACAAGAGCAAGGTTTGCAGGGCCATTTCAAAATATGTCAAATAAATATATTAATATTTTGAGGTAAAATACTTTAATTTCTTTCAGGGCCCACTGTCATGTGATGCTATACTAGAGCCAGGTTAGAACTTGGTGTCTTATTGCTACAATGAGTCTGTTTGGTCAGTCTTTAGATCTTTGTTTTAATATTAATGCTGGTCGGTTGTGCCTGAATTCCAAAGGGAGGAGACAGCATAATAAGGCATATCCAACCCCCACTTCCCATCACAGTCTGAACTGTTTTTCAGGTTAACTTTGGAATGCCTTTGGCTGAGAGGAGGGGTCCATTTGGTTGGTTGTGGGGCCTAGAATTTTACTTTTGGTTTGCAAGTTGAATGGGTCTGGACATGGGACACTGCACTGGAATCAGATCTGGGTCCTAGTCCCAGCCCTTGGAACCAGTGCAGTTCTTGCAGCTTGAGGCCAATGGTGCACGGTCCCTATCCAGCCTCACTTCCTTCCTGGGTGAAATGAGGAAGGAGGATTGGTTCGTTTGCTTGGGCTGCCGTGGATGAAAAAAGTCAAACTCTGTAAAATATTTAAAGAAGTTTATTCAGAGCCAAATATGAGTGACCAAGGCCCAAGGCACAGTCCCAAGAGGTCCTGAGAATATGTGCCTAAGGTGATTGGGCTGCAGCCAGGTTTTATGCATTGGTTCAGTTTCCAAAGGTGGCACAATTCAAAGAGGCAGTCGGGGTGGGGGTTACAGGTCATAGGGGAACTCCAAGACTTTCTGACTGGCTATTGGTGGAAAGAGTTAAGTTATTATCTAAAGGTCTGGAATCAATAGAAAGGAGTGTCTGGGTCAAGATAAGAGGTTGTGGAGACCAGGGTTCTCATTATGTAGATGAAGCCTCATGGGTGGCCACCCTTAGAGACAATAGATGGCAAATGTTTTCTATTCAGACCCCAAAAAGGTGCTAGACTCAATTAATTTCTTCAGGCTTGGGAGGGCCTGGAAGGGGGAAAGGTCTAGTTATGTTAGAGATTTTTTACAAATGCAATTTCTCCCCACAAGAATGGCTCTGCAGGCCATTTTAAAATATGGCAAAGAAACATATTTGGTGGTGAAATATTTGATTTCCTTCTTATCTGTCATGTGATGTTATGCCAGACTCAGTATGGAAAGTGAGCCACATTATATAAGGTTAAGCAAAACCCCTCTGTTGAGATTTTATGGTTTGTAGGCTGTGACTCCCCAGGCCCCTTAAATAGGAATTTACCAAGAGAGGAAAAACGTCAGAGTTTAGTCCTCACTGCCACGACAAAACCCACAGACCAGGTGGCTTGAACAACAGAAACTTATTTTCTTACTGTTCTGGAGGCCAGAAGTCCAAGATCAATGTGTCAGAGGATTTGGTTTCTTCTGAGGCCTCTCTGTTTGGCTTGCAGACAGCCACCTTCCCCAGGTCTCTGCGTTTGTGTCTTAATCTTCTCGTCTTATGAGGGCACCAGACATATTGGATTAGGGCCAAACCACATGACCTCCTTTTACCTTAATCACCTCTTTAAATGCCTTGCCTACAGATACAGTCACATTCTAAGGGTCTGGAGCTTCAACACAGGCCTTTTGGAAGGACCCAACTCAGCCACTAAGAGAGGAGTAGCTGTAACTGTTACCTTCCTGAAACCCCAAGGCTATTGCCACAGTCGAAGGTGAGGCTGATGAGGCCTGTTCCGGGAGGGAGCAGCAGGAAGAGGATGGCGCATTTCCTTTCTCTTTTTACATCACTGCTTTTTGGTCGCTGGAACGGACTTTACTGGGTTTGTCAGGAGCTTGTGCTTGCTCCAGAATAAGAAGGGGCCTCAGTGTCTGTGAGTGTCCGGGGGTGAGGCAGGGCAAATCTCTTTTCCAGAGCCAGAATGAGGGAGAACTTGTGAGAGAAATCCAGGAAAGTGCTGGTGACCTCAGGGGGCCAATGGCCTAGGGTGACCCTGACACTGGCAGGGGAGCATCTATTCCCACCTGTTGATGAAAAGAGTCGAACTCTAAAATATTTGAAGCAATTTATTCTGAGCCGAATATGAGTGGCCATGGCCCATGACAGCCCTCAGGAGGTCCTGAGGACGTGTGTGCAAGGTGGTTGGGGTGCAGCTTGGTTTTATGCGTTTTAGAGAGGTATGAGACACCAATCAAATACATTGAAGAAATACATAGGTTTGGGGCTGGGCTTGGAGGCTCACGCCTGTAATCCCAGCACTTTGGGAGGCTGAGGTGGGTGGATCACTTGAGGTCAGGAGTTTGAGACCAGCATGGCCAACGTGGTGAAACCCCCATCTCTACTAAAAACACAAAAAAATT
>NW_012115266.1:6775672-6777831 GCF_000951035.1 Colobus angolensis palliatus
AATGTTTCTCAATCTTTCTGTCCTTATCTCAATTTGCAAAAATATTTTGAAACAATCTCCTTTAAATGTTATTCTTGTTAATAAGGGCAAATCTTTTAAAATCCACATGCTAGATCTTGAAAACACTTGAGGAGAGAATAAACTGCGAAAGGAGTGGTTAAATACTTCAAACTGCACATGTGAAACAGACCCACTATCTAATCAGAATTCTATGCAAGCTTTTATCCAGTATTATGACGTCATTTAATCTCTGAATAAATGTTTCCTATTCAGATCTTAGTTAATCTCTTTAGGAGACTGGGAGAGTCTGGAAGAAAAAGACCTAGCTATGTTAATAGAGATTCTTTACAGATGCGAATTTTCCCCCACAAAGAACAACTTTGCAGGACCATTTCAAAATATGGCAAAGAAACATGTTTTGGGGTAAAATATTTTGATTTTCTTCCTTGTCTTCTAATGTTATACCAGAGCTAGGTTGGAAAGTAAGTCACAATATAAAAAAAAATCAGAGTTTAGTCCTCACACCTTTCTCCCCAAACCTGGTATCCCCTATGCCCAGCTCAGCTCCCTACTCCATTTTTCCCTTACAGCACCTACCATCACTCATCATTATATATTTGAATAACTGTTTAACGTTTTCTCCCCATTTGCTCTACTCCCTATGTTTCATGAGGGCAGACTTATTCCTACACCCTCAGTACTGAGCAAAGTGCCTGACACAGAGTGAGTGTTCGAATATATTTACGGAATGAATGAATGTAACGGTAACTGCCCCATGGGTTCATCCTGCCCATTGCACAGACAAAACCAATTCACTGAGACCACAGCATTGCAATAGAGTTTAATTAACACGAGGCCAGCCATGCCCTGTGGGAAATGGAGTTATTACTCAAATCAATCTCCCTGAAAAGTTGGAGGCTAGGGTTTTGTAAGGATAGTTTGGCAGGCCAGGGAGTCTGCTTCTGGGTCTATGGCTGGTTGGTGGGGTTGGCAGGTCCAGGTGGAGCCATTGGTTGATTGTCAGAAATGCAAAAACCTGAAAATACATCTCAAATGGTCAATCTTAGGTTCTACAACCATGATATTACCTGCAGGAGTAATTGGGGGAGTGGCAAATCTTATGACCTCCAAAATAATGGCTGGTAATTGTTTACCTCTACACCTTAGCAGAATGTAGGCTCCTCTCATCCTCCTAACCTGGTGGCCTTTCATTAGCTTTACAAAGGTGGGTTAGTTTTAGGGAAGGGCTATTATCATTTAAACTATAAACTAAATGTTTGAAATGTTTGTTCCCCAGTACCGTAATGAAATAGCACTTGAAGATAAATTTAATTTTCTCAGCAAGGCCATTTTTTATACTTTCTGCAGAAAGGGTACACTCACCAGCAGTTTTGCCATGAGAGTACACTGAACAAAGGAGACAGGGTCATTTTAACCTGATGCATTCACCCTACTGCTGTGTCCAGTTTCCACTGGCTGGCATGGGACCTCACATTCTGTATTTGTCTTGATTGGCTAGCAACTTAGAACTTTTTAAAAGAGGCAAAGGCAGAGGAGAACAAAGGAAGGAGGAAGTAACCTGTGGAATGCTGAGAAAGGTAAAAACACCTTTAAATAAGGAAGAGGAACAGGCTATAACCTAATGCTTGCTTGAACCAGTATAAGCCTGCCAGGACAAATATTTAGGCTAAACTGTGGGAGCTAAGAACATAAAGTACTTTGATTTCCTTATTTCGGCTAGCAGATATTTAAGAATGTTAGCACAGGTCTTTGAATACATTTTGCTTCTAAGAGAAGTTACAATTGATTCCTAATTAGACGGGGAGGAAAGTCTTTGAAGAGGAACCTTTCTTTTTACATACATGTCTCCCAAAGTTAGCTTGGCCTAAGCTCAGGAATGATCAAGGGCAGTTTGGAGGTCAAGAGCAAGAGGGATGTTGGTTGAATCAGATCTTTCACTGTCATAATTTTCTCACTGTTATAAATTTGCAAAGGTGGTTTCATAACCCCTGGTGATTTATGGCTCTTGTCCAGCCTCTCCTCTTCAATTTCTCCCAGTAGGCCTGGAATTGTGGCCCAAGCACAAACTAGTCCCATACTCTTCTTCCAACTGGCCACAGATGATAATTGGGGCATTATAATTAGTAAATTATATATAT
>NW_012115266.1:6778216-6781309 GCF_000951035.1 Colobus angolensis palliatus
AATAGGCGGGGCATGGGCGTGTCGGGGGGCGTTCCGCAGGTGCGACCAGGTAAATCTTGGTCTCTTTGGATTGACGTCACCTGGCGCATGCCCAGTTGGTCTGCACCTTCCCGGGCGCCGGCTGCATTTTCGCGCGCGCGGGAAAAGTTAATGATGAAGAACCCGGAAGTGCACCATCTTGCCTCCGTTCGTCCAAACAATTTTAATGCCCCAATTATAATGATTATTAATCAATTATCAATTAACAGCCTAGGAAGAACAATTTGTGGTCAGGGATCTTGAGGTACCCCACTCTGTCCCCTTCTTTGTTCCAGCAGCCTCTTTCACAATCCCTGCTTCTGAACAGGTGTAACTCTCAGGGCCTAGAGGAGGGACTAATGCTTACATTCACCTACTTTGGTCTATATCTCTGCCTCCCCTTCTATCTGACAGCCTTCTAGAGAAGGGAACTGCTGTACAATGTTGGTGGGGATGTAAATTAGTACAACCACTGTAGAGAATAATTTGGCAGTTCCTAAAAACTAAAAATAGAGCCAACATGTGATCCAGCAATCTCACTGCTAGGTATATGCCCAAAAGAAAGGAAGTCACTATATCAGAGAGAGATCTGCATGCCTGTGTTTACTGCAGCACTGTTCACAATAGCCAAGATTCAGAAGCAAAGTAAGTGTCTATCAACAGACGAATGGATAAAGAAAATGTGGTACATATACCCAAGGGAGTAATATTCAGCCACAAGAAAGAATGAGATCCTCTCATTGGCAACAACATGGATGGAACTGGAGGTCATTATGCTAAGCGAAATAAGCTGGGCACAGAGAGACAGACATCACATGTTCTCATTTATTTGTGGGATGTAAAAATCAAAACAATTCAACTCATGGAGATAGAGAGTAGAAGGATGGTTACCAGATGCTGGGAAGGGTAGTGGGAAGGTAGGAGGGAGGGGGGGGATTGTTAATGCATATAAAAAAAATAGAATGGGCCGGGCGCGGTGGCTCAAGCCTGTAATCCCAGCACTTTGGGAGGCCGAGACAGGCGGATCATGAGGTCAGGAGATCGAGACCATCCTGGCGAGCACGGTGAAACCCCGTCTCTACTAAAAAATACAAAAAAACTAGCCGGACGAAGTGGTGGGCACCTGTAGTCCCAGCTACTCAGGAGGCTGAGGCAGCAGAATGGTGTGAACCCGGGAGGCGGAGCTTGCAGTGAGCTGAGATCCAGCCACTGCACTCCAGCCTGGGGGACAGAGCAAGACTCTGTCTCAAAAAAAAAAAAAAAAAAAAACAACAACAATGGAGACGCCATGGGTATAATCCAGAGGGTGGCAAGCTATGTGGTTCTCAGTCTGGATCCTGCATAGCAAGCAGCTTTGAAATCATTACTAAGCTTAAGGGGGCAGTGGAACATGACTGCTTCTCATTCCAATGTCTCTCTGGGTCTGATAATTTAAAGGAGGCTTGTATTTCTCAAACAAAATACTTCTTTTCTTTCTCACTTTCATATGTATGTGAAAATGTCCATAGTAAAAAGTAGAAATTCAAAACAAAATTCATACTTAATTAATGTTAAGCTTTTGATTCCATATCCTATTAGTGGCAGGTGAGATGCACAGTTAAGGGCCTGGAGGTGGGGACCACGGTTTGCTCCTTTGGGCACCCTCCCTCCCACTGCAGTACCCTGGAATAGAAGGATGGCAGGAGCTACTATGTCCACCTCAAAGACACCACCTCATCCTCCCTCTGCAGTTGGGAGCAGGAAGAAGGGACAGAGGTGACAGATTCTAGCGTGTCATGGGACAGTCCATGGACTCCCTCCAGCTCTGTGTAGTTCTAGCTCTTGTGCTGGGGGCCTTTGCAAATGTGGTCTCCATAGAGACAGTGTGCAGGCAAAGTTCTTTCATTCCAACACTTTCTGCCACTGAGGACTGTCACCCCCCACCACCAGAGAGCCACCTGGGTCTCCCTTTGGGCCTGTTAAAAGAAAGATAAATTTAACAGAGTTTAAATGAGCAAAGAACAATTTATGAATCAGGCAACCTATCAAATCACAGGAGATTCAGAGACACTCCAGTGATACTGCATGGTTGAAGATGATTTACGGACAGAAAAAGGAAAGTGATATACAGAAACAAGTGAGGTACAGCAACAGCTGGATGGGTTACAGCTTGGCTTGTGCCTTATTTGAACATGATTTGAACAGTTGGCTAAAACTTGGTGGTTGGCACAAGAGTAGATTTTAGTCTGTTTACACATCCAGTTAAGTTACATTTCACTCTGTACAGAGAAACCTTTAGGCTGAATTTAAAATACGTAAGGAGGAGGTTTAGGCTAAGCTTAATTTAACAGGCCCTTCCAGAATTAGAACTCCTTCTGCTTCTCCATGTCAGCTCCTCCACATGTTGTCACAGGAAGCACTGAGGTCCTCATCTCAGCACCATGAGAACCGGAGTTAATGACCGATAGACCTTCACTATAGGACCTTCAAGGCCCATCTGTATTTTGGGAAGAAAGGTGACCCCAGACAGAAGGTTTGTGATGCAAGAAGGAATGATGAGCAAAGGTGGTGGCAAACATATAGGCAAATCTAAATGAATGTCTGCGTAATATAACAATGGTAATAATAATGTGAATTGGGGATAAAAAAGGGGCAGACTAAAACAGCATGGGCAGGAAAGATTAGAGTGAAAGTGTTCCAAGGTCCTTACATTGTTTCAGAGGATTGTTTAGGATATTAATTTTAGACTTAAGCATACATGTTAAAATTTCAAGGGCAATAAGTAAAAGAAAACAGTGTAAACTTCCAAATGAGTAGAGGGAAAAATGTAATATACTAAGATTAGATATTTATGAAGAATATTAGAAGAATTCATTGAAATATTTTAAAACCTAACAAATACATAGAATACATAATTAACTGAAGGAAACAATTTTTGTAAAGATGCCAAAATTGCCAAGCTGATTTATTGATTTACTGTAATTCCAGGCAAAATGCCATCTCAACTAAAAATACAAAAATACACACACACACAAAAATTAGCTGGGCATGGTTGTGGGTGCCTGTAATCCCAGCTACTTGGGAGGCTGAGGCAGG
>NW_012115266.1:6781909-6784151 GCF_000951035.1 Colobus angolensis palliatus
TATCTTACATTCACCCACCTGGAAAAATCAAGAAGTGTGACAATACTAAGTGTTGGTGAGGATGTAAATTAACAATTCTTACCCATTGCTGGTAGAAGTGAAATTGGGACCACCAGTTGGGGAAACAGTTCTAGTGTTTTATTGTAAAGTTGGATATTTGCATATACTACTAGGTATTACATCTTGTGGGATGTCTGCATGCGTACACCAGGATACGAACTGGGTCCTTTTCAATTGTTTCCAACCCCAAATTGGAAAAACAAAAAACAAAAAACCAACAAACCACCAAGTGGCTTTATCACTGGATCAATAAATTGTGGTATAGCCACATAGTGGAATATTTTACTGTAGTGAAAATGAATTACGGGACTATACAGCACTGTGTATGTATTACAGAAACAACTTTGAAACAAGAAAATTGCAGAAGAGAACTTAACAGCGTGATACCATTTGTCTTAGTCCATTTGGGCTTCTATAACAAAATACCATAGGCTGGGTGGCTTATAAACAACAATTTATTTCTCACAGGTCTGGAGGCTGGGAAGTCCAAGATCAAGGTAACAGCAGATTTCTGTCTTGTGAAGGACTGGTCTCAATTATTAGATGGATGGCAAGTGCTGTGTTCTCACATGGTGGAAGTGGCTAGGTGGCTCTGCAGGACCTCCTTTATAAGGGTTCTTATGAATCCCACGCATGACCAAAGGGCCCATCTCCTGATACTATCACTTTGGGGGTTAGGATTCTAGCACATGAATTTATGGAGTCACAAACACCCAGACCATAGCACCATTTTTATAAAGTTACAGAGAAGCAAAACGAAGTGATGTATTAGGGATACAAAGAAATGATTTTAAAAAACTATTTTAAAAAGTGATATGAGCTATTGACAGCTTTTCACAATTTTGTATACTCGTATGAACAAAATTTAGATCATACTTGTTTCTCTCTGATTTCTCCAAATTTGGAAACTATTTTTGAGTATTCTGAACTTATGGCAATACAGTTATTTGTGTACGGAAAAAAAAAAAGTGAGGGTATGACAGACACAAAGGTCAGGATAGAAGTTGGGCGTGCAGAGGGAGAAGGGATAAGGAAGGACACCATAGGTGGGAGCATCTATACTGGGAATGTTCCATTTCTTAAGTAGGATGGTTTTGTCATGGATAGTAATTGTATTATGTTTCCTAACGATGTGTGAGGGAGAAGGAAAGAGAAAATCAGTTCAGAAGACTCACTGCAGAAGCGGCCTGCCTGAAAAGTCACAGCAACAGGCAAAAATCAAACAACCTGGTAAAAAACTCAGGCTGCACCTGCACACAGACAAGCACACAGGGTCCAGCATAGAAGCCCTTTGTTCTTTTATAATTAGCGAGCTCCCAGGAAAGTTTCCTCCCCTTTTCAGGCATATACATGGTGGGAACTTCCACAGGGAGGAGGGGTGCTTACCTAAAACAAACTCACAGTTATGCAAACAAAAAAGGCGGTGCTTTGTGCTTGCATAGATACATACCCACAGCTGCATGAGATAAGACAGCTTTACTGATAAGTTACTCAAACTACTACAGAGATAAGACGTTTTCTTGCAAAAGCTTTTGAATTCAGCTGTAACAGGGCAATCCACTTGCATACTCAGCTCACTGTGGAGAGCTTTCTTCTTTCGCTTATTCAACTTTTCACTCCCACCTCACCCTGTGTCCCGTTCCTTAGTTTTCTTGGAGTAGGACAGAGAATCCCACGTATTAGTCCAAACAAGGAGAAAATGCTACATTAAAGTACATCGGCAAGATGGCAACATGTGTATTCCATGTACTTTTTCATATGTTACCTATCACGTCTGTGTAGATTTCATTTGCTATATTTTTTAAAAACAACTGAATTGTTCAAGATTTTAACCCCTGATTGTGCCTTCCAAGGCTTCCTAATCTGGTCTCCATTTACCCCTCCATGTCACGCCTCTGTTCCAAACCGTTCAGCTTCTCCAGCCAGTTTAGGCACCACCTCTGAGCCTTTGCTGTTTCCATGACCTTCCCCGAAACGAATAACCTCTTTCGCCCCCCTCCCCCTAAAAGACCCACAGATTCCCGGGCCTCTAAGCGCCCCATTTCGCCCCACTCTGTCCTCGGATGCGTCACTGCGCCCGCGCCACTGTCGCCGCCCCGCGCGCCTCTGCCGTTTGCCGCCCGCGGCGCTTTCCCCTCCGCGGTTCCTCCCCGAGCCGCCCCCAGCGCCCACGATTCCGCTG
>NW_012115266.1:6784201-6792158 GCF_000951035.1 Colobus angolensis palliatus
CTTTCCCCTCCGCGGTTCCTCCCCGAGCCGCCCCCAGCGCCCACGATTCCGCTGCTCCGCCGACCAGGGGCCGCGCAGACCGGGAACTTGCCAGGCGTGTAGTCCCTTGCGAGGCAGCAGAGGCGGGATGGGCCTGAGCCCGGGGGCCCGGGGGAAGTACGCGCTCCGCCTCCCTAGGATTCCCCCACCCCGCCCCAAACCCGCCTCGCGAACCGCCGGTACCGGGCGCAAGGACCAGCAGCCTGCGCCCAGACGTTCAACTGTGCCCCACTCAGGTCAGCCCGGAGAATGGGGGCCCTTTCCGTAATTGTCCTTCAGGTCCCAGCGGGCCGTTGCCCTCAAAGCTCCTTTTCTTAGACATTTGGTGATTGTGTTGTCTGTTAGCCATCATGAGCGAACATTTCAGAACGACCGCTTGTTATAAAGCGAATCAAAGCGAGCCAGGCAGCCCCTCCCTCATTCCTGCCGTGTTTTATATGGAGGTGAGGCAGTGGTGGCAGCTCCGGAGGGTGGCGTTAAGACCGGCTGTAGCTCTGCAGAGGTTCCTCCCATCTGGCTTAGGACAGAGGCGAGGCGCCCTTCTTCATCCTCTCCCCGATTCCGTCCCCGGGAATTCCAAAGTCCCTCTTTGGCAGAGGAACTGAACCCGCTCCAGCACCTAGTTCCACAACCCTCTCCATTCATCCCAAGATTTCCTGAGGCCTGACCAGGAGCCGGGCACGATGCTGAACTAGAGCTCTGAGCCCACTCTCCGTAGCGGTCAAGGTGCTTGCTCGAACCCTCCTTTCACAGGTCTAAATAGCATTTCTCCCCTTGAATTAGAAGAATCCGTGGGATCCGCAGCGTTGGTCCAGCTCCCAGCTAAGCAGCCTACGCCGGGCACATTAGAACAGGGCAGAAGCATCCAGCAAGGGTAAGAAGATTGTAAGGATGAGGTCTTTGGGTGGAAGAAGTCTTTTGAAGAACTGACTTGGACTGCAGTTCTGTAAAGCAAACCCAGAGGTGGTTTTTGTGTGAACCAGCCAGCTGCTACCCAGCAGGGGGAAGGCTTGTGTGATCCTGGGTGATAACAGATTGTACTGGGCTTGGGACCTGTTGGCCACAGGCACACCTTGCAGCTGTTTCTAGCCACAAGGCCATTCTCTAGACCCCAGAGAAATGAATGGCTTTAGCGGGAGGCTTACAATATTGTCCTTGGTCTCACTAATCAATGAGCAATGAGTCGGCCTTTGGCAGATTTCCTGAATTCACTTTCATTAACAACATGATGATTGCTGCTTTAAAAAATTGCGAGGGGCTGAAATTTTGGAGAGGAGCTACACTGAAAATGAGGGGTGTCCCATCTGCCCCCTACACTTTTTTTTCTGAAGAAGAGTTTAAAGCATGGGAAAAGGTAAAGAAAAAGCCATTTCTGAGTTGGTGGTATACCAGATGTTTACATGTGCTGTCTCTTTTCCCTCTCGTGACACCTCTGTGAGACATATTTTCATCTCTATTTTAAAGATAATCAAGCTGAGGGTCAGACATTAATTTACTAACTCAATGTGGGACAGCAATCATGAGAGCTAGGATTCAAACCTAGATCTTTTGGCTTTGAAGTATTTTACTCTACTCTATTTTACTCTACTTTACTCTACCTTCATTTAATATGCTTAAAAGCCTATTCTTGCCTTTTGTTTCTGTCCCCTCCTGTAACATTTTGTTTCAAGGGAGAAATATACTGATTTCATTCATATTACTTGCAGTTACAGTGTTGTGGCTTATCAAGCTTTCTTAGAAATCTGGAGCTAATTATTGGAAGAAGGAGCTCTAAAGTTCAAGGGGTTTGCCTCTGGGCAGTAGGGCTGGGATGAGAAGGGAAAGAAGGAAGGCTCCTTGCATTTCATTATAAATTCTTATGTACTGGTTCCTTAAAAACAACAACAACAACAACAACCACCACCATGTGCAAGTATCACTTTGATAAACATTAAAAAAAGATTATTGGCCGGGGCGCGGTGGCTGAAGCCTGTAATCCCAGCACTTTGGGAGGCCGAGATGGGCGGATCACGAGGTCAGGAGATCGAGACCATCCTGGCTAACACGGTGAAACTCCGTCTCTACTAAAAAATACAAAAAACTAGCCGGGTGAGGTGGCGGGCGCCTGTAGTCCCAGCTACTCGGGAGGCTGAGGCAGGAGAATGGCGTAAACCCTGGAGGCGGAGCTTGCAGTGAGCTGAGATCCGGCCACTGCACTCCAGCCCGGGCAACAGAGCAAGACTCCGTCTCAAAAAAAAAAAAAAAAAAAAAAAAAAAGATTATTAGCAAATTAAAAAATAATAAAAACCCCCAAAACTGCTTCTTGCTATCATTAGCATTTAAACAATTGTCAGAAAACCAGCCAACAGCAGTTCTTCTGGGTTCACAGAAACAAGTTCTAATGGGTTCACAGAAACGAGCTTGGGGGGAAATGTTCCCTACAGTCTCCAAACCCAAAGGCATCTTAAAAATGACAAATCTGTAATACAGATTTTCCAATAATTGTGAAATAGTGATATTTGTTAACTATGTGATTACAAAATCATTTAGGGAGAAGCCTGTAGTTAGCTTGGAGACCACACCCAGCCAGAAAGCAGACTGGAGTTCAATTCCCAAGCCTGAGAATGAAGGCAAGTTAATAAAGCAAGCAGCTGAGGTAGGTATAACAAGAATTCTCAAAGTGACTATCTTTAACCTCCTGGCAACTTCTCTACATACTGTATTTGTTTCCAGGGATGTCCAACTTTTGGCTTCCCTGAGCCACATTGGAAGAAGAAGAAACGTCTTGGGCCACACATAAAATACACTAACACTGACGATAGCTGTTAAGCTTAAAACACACACACACACACACACACACACACAAATGTCATAATGTTTTAACAAAGTTTACGAATTTGTGTTGGGCCACATTCAAAGCTGTCCTGGGCTGTATGTGGCCTGTGGGCTGCAGGTTGGACAAGCTTGGTTTAGATAGTCTAATAAATGTCCTGATTTGGGATGTTAGTTATGCTTTGTTTTAAAGCAATTTTATTGAGATGGAATTGACATATAGTAAACTCCACATATCTAAAATATACAATTTGATACATTTGGCATATGTATATGCCAGGGAAGTGTACAATTTGATACATTTTGACAGCTATATATATATATCCTGTGAAATCTTCACCACAATCAAGACAATAATCTCTATCATTTACAAAAGTTTCTTTGTGCCTTTTGTAATCCCTCTCTCTTCCCACACCACTCCCATCCCCAGGCAGCAACTGATATGCTTTTTGTCACCATAGATTTGTTTGCATTTTGAGAGATTTATATGGAATCATATTGTATGTGTACTTTGTCTCCTTCAGGTAACTATTTTGAATGACATCCATGTTGTTGCTTTTTCTCAACAGTTCATTCCTTTTTATTACTGAGCAGAATTTCATTGCATGGATATGCCACTCTTGTTTATCTGTTCATCTGTTGATTGAGCATTTGAGTTGTTTCTCGTTTTTGACTATCACAATCTGCTTGGACATTTATGTACAAGTCTTTGTGCAGACTGTGTATTTTTTCCTCTTGGGTGAATATGTAGGAATGAAATGGCTAGGTCGTGTGGTAGACGTATATTTAACTTACTGTTTTCCTTAAATTTTTTTTTTTCTTTTTTGGGGCTCTCCAAGCCTGCTAGACAAATTCTAAAAGACCTCTAACCTTAACTTACTGTTTTCCACAGTGGTTGTATCATTTTACCTTCCTACCAGCAGTATATAAGAGTTCCAGTTCATCAGCATTTGGCATGGTCAAAATCTTCTACATTTGAGCTATTTTAATAGATGTGTAGGTATCTCATTGTGGTTTTCATTTGCATTTTCCTAATGGCTAATAATGTTAAACATCTTTTCATGCATATATTTGCCATCCATATATATAATCTTTGGTGAAGTGTTCAAATCTTTTGCCCATTTTTTCCTATTGGCTTGTATGTTTTGAGAGTTCTCCAGAAGTTCTCTCTACAAGGACATCGTCAGATAAATACTTTGTGATATTTTCTCTCCATCTGTAGCTTGTCTCTTCAGAACAGGTTCTTGAGTTTTGATGAAGTCCAATGTATCAGCTTTTCCTTTTATAAAAAGGAAATGTGATGAAATACTGCTCAGTGATAAACAGGAATGAACTATTGATAAAAAGCAGCAACATTGATGTCACTCAAAATAGTTATATGAAGGAGACAAAGAAGTGGACATACAATATGATTCTCTATTTATGAATAGTGCCTTTCGTGTTGTATCTAAGAAACCTTTGCCTAGGTCACAAAGATTTTCTCCTGTTTTCTTTTAGATATTTTATAGTTTTATTTTTTACATTTACATATTTGATACATCTTTATTTGTACTTTTATTTCAATAGTTTTGGGGGAACAGGTGGTGTTTGGTTGCATGGAAAAGTTCTTTAGTGGTGATTTCTGAGATTTTAGTGCACCCATCACCTGAGCAGTGTACACTATACTCAGTGCGTGGTCTTTTATCCCTCACCCCACTCCTACCCTTCCCTTCTGAGTCCCTAAAGTCGATTACATCATTCTTATGCCTTTGTGCCCTCATAGCTTAGCCCCCACTTATAAGTGAGAACATATGATTTTTTGGTTTTCCATTCCTGAGTTACTTCACTTAGAATAATGGTCTCCAGTTCTATCCAGGTTGCTGTGAATGCCATTGTTTCATTCCTTTTTACGGCTGAGTAGTATATTCCATGGTGTGGGGGTGTGTGTGTGTATACATACCACATTTTCTTGGTCCACTCATTTGTTGATGGTCATTTAGGCTGGTTCCATATTTTTGCAGTTGTGAATTGTGCTGCTATAAACATGGATGTGCAAGTGTCTTTTTCATACAATGACTTCTTTTCCTCTGGTTAGATACCCTAGTAGTGGGATCAAATTGTTGTTCTACTTTTAGTTCTTTAAGGAGTCTTCATAGTGTTTTCCATAGTGATTGTACCAGTTTACATCCCCACCAGCAGTGTAAGTGTTCCCTTTTCACCACATCTATGCCAACACATATTATTTTTTGATTTTTAAGTTATGGCCATTCTTGTAGGAGTAAGGTGGTATTATTGCATTGTGGTTTTGATTTACATTTCTCTGATAATTAGTGATGTGGAGCAGTTTTTAAAATATGTTTGTTGGCCATTTATATATCTTCTTTTGAGAATTGCCTGTTCATGTCCTTTGCCCACTTTTTGATGGGATTGTTTTTTTTTTTCTCTTGCTGATTTGCTTGAGTTCCTTGCAGATTCTGGATATTAGTCCTTTGTTGGTTGCATAGTTTGTGAATATTCTCTCACACTCTGTGGGTTGTCCATTTACTCTGCTGATTGTTTCTTTTGCTGTGCAGAAGCTTTTTGGTTTAATTAGGTCCCATCTATTTATATTTGTTTACATTGCATTTGCTTTTGGGTTCTTGATTATGAACTCTTTTCCTATGCCAGTGTCTAGAAGGGTTTTTCTGATGTTATCTTCTAGAATTTTTATGGTTTCATATCTTAGATTTAAATCTCTGATCCATCTTGAGTTGATTTTTGTAGAAGGTGAGAGTTGAGGATCTAGCTTTATTCTTCTACATGTGGCTTGCCAATTATCCCAGCATTTTTTGTCGAATAGGATGTCCTTTTCTACTTTATGTTTTTGTTTGCTTTGCTGAAGACAGTTGGCTGTATTTTGCTTTATTTCTGACTTCCTTATTCTGTTACATTGGTCTACATGCCTGTTTTTATACCAGTACCATGCTGTTTTGGTAACTATAGCCTTGCAGTATAGTTCAAAGTCAGGTAATGTGATGCCTCAAGATTTGTTCTTTTTGCTTAGTCTTGCTTTGGCTATGTGGGCTCTTTTTTGGTTCCATACTAATTTTAGGGTTGTTTTATTCTAGTTCTGTGAATAGGTAATTTGATGGGAATTACACTAAATTTGTAGATTGCTTTTGGCAGTATGGCCATTTTCACAATATTGATTCTACCCATCCATGAGTGTGAGATGTGTTTCCATTTGTTTGTGTCATCTGTGATTTCTTTCAGCAGTGTTTTGTTTTCCTTGTAGAGATCTTTCATGTCTTTGGTTAGGTATATTACTAAGTATTTTATTTTATTTTTACAGCTGTTGTAGAAGGGGTTGAGTTCTTGATTTGATTCTCAGCTTAGTCATTGTTGGTGTACAGCAGGGCTACTGGATTTGTGTATAATAATTTTGTATCCTGAAACTTTGCTAAATTGATTTACCAGGTCTAGGACTTTTTGGATTAGGCTTTAGGATTTTCTAGGTATATGATCATATCAGCAAACAACAACAGTTTGACTTCCTTTTTACTGATTTGGACGCCCTTTATTTCTTTCTCTTGTCTGATTGTGCTGGCTAGGACTTCCAGTACTATATCAAGTAAATGTGGTGAAAGTGGGCATCCTTGTCTTGTTCTAGTTATCAGGGGGAATGCTTTCAACTCTTCCCCAATCAGTATAATGTTGGCTGTGGGTTTGTCATAGATGTCTTTTATTGCCTTGAGGTATGTCCCTTTTATGCTGATTTTGTTGAGGTTTTTAATCATAAAGGGATGCTGGATCTTGTCAAATGCTATTTCTGTGGCTATTGATTTTCTTAAATTTATTGAAACTTGTTTTGTGGCCTATCAAATGATCTATCTTGGACAATGTTCCATGGGCTGATGACAAGAATGTATATTTTGCAGTTGTTGGGTGGAATGTTGTAAATATCTGTTAAGTTTATTATATGATTTTTGTTTTCAATGCTGTTTGTGTGATGTATCACATTTATTGACTTGTATATATTAAACCATCCCTGCATCCCTGCTATAAAACCCACTTGATCATGGTGGATTATCTTTTTGATATGCTGTTGATTCAGTTAACTAGTATTTTCTTGAGGATTTTTGCATCCGTGTTCATCAGGGATATTGGTCTGTAGTTTTCTTTTTTTGTCATGTCCTTTCCCGGTTTTGGTATTAAGGTGATGCTGGCTTCATAAAACGATTTAGGGAGCATTCCCCCTTTCTCTGTCTTTTGGAATAGTTTCAGTAAGATTGGGATCAATGCTTTGAAAGCCTGATAGAATTCAACTGTGAATCTGTCTGGTTCTGGACTTTTTTGTTGTTGTTGTTGGCATTTTAAAAAATTACTGTTTCGGCCGGGCGCGGTGGCTCAAGCCTGTAATCCCAGCACTTTGGGAGGCCGAGATGGGCGGATCACGAGGTCAGGAGATCGAGACCATCCTGGCGAACACAGTGAAACCCAGTCTCTACTAAAAAATACAAAAAAAAAACTAGCCAGGCGAGGTGGCAGGCGCCTGTAGTCCCAGCCACTCAGGAGGCTGAGGCAGGAGAATGGCATGAACTCAGGAGGCGGAGCTTGCAGTGAGCTGAGATCCGGCCACTGCACTCCAGCCTGGGCGACAGAGCGAGACTCTGTCTCAAAAAATAAAATAAAATAAATTACTGTTTCAATCTTGCTACTTGTTATCATCTGTTCAGAGTTTCTATTTCTTCCTGATTTAATATAGGAGGATTGCATATTTCCAGGAATTTATCCATCTCCTCTAGATTTTCTAGTTTGTGTGTGTGAATGATCTTCTGTATTTCTGTGGTATCAGTTTTAATATCTCACATGTCTTTTCTAATTGAATTTATTTGGATCTCTTCTCTTTTCTTGGTTAATCTCACTAATGGTCTATCAATTTTGTTTATCTTTTCAAAGAACCAGCTTTTTGTTTCATTTATCTTTTGTGTGTGTGTGTGTGTGTGTGTGTATGTGTTGGCTTCAATTTCATTTGGTTCTGCTCAGATCTTGGTTATTTCTTTTCCTCTGCTGATTTAGGTTTAGTTTATTCTTGTTTCTCTAGTTCCTTGAGGTGTAACCTTAGAGGTTTTTTTTTTTTTTTTTTTTT
>NW_012115266.1:6796758-6815880 GCF_000951035.1 Colobus angolensis palliatus
GATTCTGCCATTCTGTATCCTTTAAGTGGAGCATTTAGGCCATTTACAGTCAATGTTAGTATTGAGATGTGAGGTGCTGTTTTACTCATTGTGCTAGTTGTTGCCTAAATACCTTTTTTAAAAATTGTGTTATTGTTTTATAGGCTGTGTGAGATTTAAGGAAGTTCTATTTTGGTGTATTTTGAAGTTTTCTTTCAAGATTTAGAACTCCTTTTATCATTTCTTGCAGTGCTGGCTTAGTTGTGGTGAATTCTGTCAGCATTTGTTTGTCTGAAAAAGACTTTATTTCTCCTTCACTTATGAAGCTTAGTTTTGCTGGATACAAAATTCTTGACTGACCATTATTTTGTTTGAAATGGCTAAAGATAGAACCCCAATCCCTTCTGTTTTGTAGGGTTTCTGCTGAGAAATCTGCTGTTAATCTGTTAGGGTTTCCTTTCTAGGTTACCTGATGCTTTTGCCTCACAGCTCATAAGATTCTTTCCTTTGTCTTGATTTTAGATAATGTGATGACTATGTGCCTGGATGATGATCTTTTTGTGATGAATTGAAGGGGTGGCCTGCCCCGCCACACCTGTGGGTGTTTCTCGTTAGGTGGAACGAGAGACTTGAGAAAAGAAATAAGACACAGAGACAAAGTATAGAGAAAGAAAAGCGGGGCCCAGGGGACCAGCGCTCAGCTTACAGAGGACCCACGCCAGCACGGGTCTCTGAGTTCCCTTAGTATTTATTGATAATTATCTTTACCATCTTAAAGAAAAGGAAGTGGCAGGATAATAGGATCATTGTAGGTAGAAAATTAGCAGTAAGACATATGGATAAAGATCTCTGTGACATGAATAAGTTCAAAGGAAAATGCTGTGCCTTGATATACATATGCAAACATCTCCATAAACCTTTTAGCAGCATTGTTTTAGACTATCACATGGGGAGAAACCTTGGACAATACCTAGCTTTCCTAGGCAGAGGTCCCTGCGACCTTTGGCCGTGTCCGTGTCCCTGGGTAGTTGAGATTAAGAGAATGGTGATGACTTTTTAACCAACAAGCTGCCTTCAGATATTTGTTTAACAAAGCACATTCTGTATAGTCTAAAATCCTTTAAACCTTAAGTCACCACAGTATATGTCTCTTGCAAGGACAAGGTTGGGGGTAGGGTAACAGATTAACAGCATCTCAAATACAGAACAAAATGGAGTCTCTTATGTCTGCTTCCTTTTTTTTTTTTTTTTTTTTTTTGTCTGCTTCCTTCTATATAGACACAGTAACAGGCTGATCTCTCTTTTCCCCACAATGAATTTCCCAGGTGTTGATGTCTAGATCTATGGTAAGGCCAGGGAAGTTTTTCTCAATTATTCCCTCAAATGTGTTTTCCAAACTTTTAGATTCCTCTTCTTCCTCAGGAACACCAATTATTTTTAGTTTTGGTCATTTAAGATAATCCCAAATTTCTAGGAGGCTTTGTTCATATTTTTGATTATTGTTTTCTTTGTCTTTGTCAGATAGGAGGCCTTACAAAAGAGGAGTTTCTCTAAGTGGGTGCCTGTCTCTGGGAGAAGGGCCAGAGCTGGGTTGCCAGCCTGTGCAGATGTACAGGGAGCTTTGAAATGACCGTTTATTCCAAAGGGACAAACAGAATTCAGAAGGTTGATTATCATTAGTATTATTTTTGAGATGGAGTCTTGCTCTGTCGCCCAGGCTGGAGTGCAATGGCACACTCTTGGCTCACTGCCACCTCCATCTCCCAGGTTCAAGTGATTCTCCTGCTTCAGCCTCCCCAGTTGCTGGGATTACAGGCATGTGCCACCATGTCTCACTAATTTTTGTATTTTTAGTAGAGGAGGGGTTTTGCCATATTGGCCAGGCTGGTCTTGAATGCCTGACCTCAGGTGATCCACCTGCTTCGGCGTCCCACAGTGCTGGGATTATAGGCATGAGCCACCACACCCAGCCCAGAAGGTTGATTACTAAGCTATTCAAGGAGATACCAGAGAAAGGTGATAACCAACTTAAAGAAAATTTTCAAGACAATACAGGATATGGATGAAAAATGCTCCAGAAAAAATGGATATTATAAATAAAAAATAATCGCAACTTATGGAAATGAAAGACACTTAGAGAGATGCAAAATGCATAGAAAATAGAACTGAACAAGTATTAATAAAAGGAAGAGCTTGAAGATAAGGCTTTCGAATTAACCCAATCACACAAAGACAAACGGCAGCAAAATCTTCACCTGGAATTGAAGGTGGCAGCATCCGCTGGGATTGGAGGCAGCTCTGGAGCATACTGACAGCTACACTGTGGCTCATGGAGTTAGCAGAACTTCATGAAGTGCTGGAGAGCTGTTAAAGAAAAAGGGAGGGATGGGACTGTAGAAAAGCCCCCAGTATAACTGCAACCTTGGCTATACCTTAAACTCACGGGAGGAGCTTTTACAACTCCGGCACCTAGGCTATACTCCAGACCGAGCTGAAC
Source organism: Colobus angolensis palliatus (assembly GCF_000951035.1). Taxonomy (NCBI): domain Eukaryota; kingdom Metazoa; phylum Chordata; class Mammalia; order Primates; family Cercopithecidae; genus Colobus; species Colobus angolensis. The sequence continues at coordinate 6,799,235 of NW_012115266.1, forward strand.
TTTTTAAAGCTCCACAGGCGATTTCAATTTGTAACCAAGGCTGAGAATCAATACTCAATATAATCGATTTACAGTGGGAGGAAATTTAACAAGAGAGTGGATAACTGTTAAGTCTCTGTGAATCCCATTTAGTTTTATACCTTACTACCCCATCCAGTGGCAAAATTGCAGATGAGAGAGTATTCAAATGCAAAAGAAAATATCTAAAATTCCAAAATTCCCTCCTCTTTCCTTCTCCAATCCCTGAGCCTTCTGTTTTCTGTACCACAAAGCTCATTCGACATCCTTGATGAATAGAACTTGGGTTTTGTGAGCTTTCTTCTGACTTAGACTGGCCTCACAATGAATTGGGCTCTCTTCTTGCTGTCAGTTTTCCAGGAAACAACAAGGATTTGATTGATTGCTTGTTTGTTGTCATTGGAAATGACCTAGTCATGTTGGGTGGGAAGTAACTGGCTATTTGGTTGATGGGGAAGTGTGTCCAAGGTGGAGGGATGGTGAAGAACAGACTGCATGTTCCTACGAAGAACAGACGTAATCGTCCAACTGGCTTGGCCCACACTGAGAGCCCTGCCCTCCACTACATACCGTGGATGGTGGGTGAAAGGCATTGGTTAGGACTCTAAGGTATTGGGGTCTGTGCTCAGGTAGAGTGAGATGGAGTCAGGGGTTGGTTCAAGAGTAACATAACATGTCAACTGGCTTTCCCTCTGGACTGACTCAGGAAAACCTGTCCCGTAATCTTATTGTTACTGCCATTCCTTTCACCCTGATCAATGCCAGAAATAATAGCCTGAGTTGGATTGATTTGAGCTCTGGCACCTGTTCTTCACTTCTTGTTCATCTTTCGTTCATGGGCCTTTCTGTTTTTCTTCCTGACCAGTGTCAGGACTTAGATAGTAATGGTCCTTAGGTTACTGTAACAGTGAGGATGGGCCTATGGGCTTTCCTGTGTCATGTGTGTATAATAGCAGAAATGACCTCAACTTGGCACATATGTTCATATAAAGAAATTAGGCTAAATAGCATCTGTTCCTCTCTCATTTACCTATGTCTGAAAGGAAAAAATAATCAGACAATCTATGAATCAAAAATCTGTATATGCCTAAATTATAAATTAAAGGCAATTTAACTGTTTACCTGCATCTGCGCATGCAAATGTTGAACCTGACTTGATTTTTTTTAAATGAGCATCAAAATATTTAAACTTCAGACTTTCTTATGAACATTTTAAAACATTGTTCTCTGATCCCTTTGCCATTTATGAAGACAGAGGCATCTGCTTAAAGCAATATATTCTTATTGCTATCTGAATCACAAAGAAAATGCTATTTGCTATTGTTCCTTTTTAGTCTTCTCCAAAGGATGAGAAAGAGCTCTCCTCCGCTTTCCCTTTCTTCACTTACTCTCTTGGCTGCTTTCTGCTCCTCTGTATCCGTTTACATCACTCACATGCTGTCTTCCCAACTCGTAGCTCTCAACCTCTTCTGTATACTACCAGCTTCCGGGTTTTATGGTGGGGGATATCCCTATTGCTCTCCCTCGGCTTATGGCAAAAGAAAATGAAGTCCAGTTTGAAGTCTCCTGCAATATCATTCTGCTTTCTGGGTGAGAAACCTGGTTTGGGGCACCCTCTAGTGGATATGTGGCTGCCATTACATTTTCCCTTTGAGTAGGGCAGAAGAAAGAGTTGGTTTGTTGGCAGGGGTAAAGGGGTGGTTCTGGTCCTAGCTTGTCCATGGACTTGCTGTGGGACTTCAGACAAAGCACTTCCACTCTCTTGGCCTCAGTTCCTTCCACGAAATATTGTAGTGTATACTGTTTGCTTTGTGCCCACAACAACTCATTCCTGCAAGTGGGCAGGACTTGTAGAATGGCTGAGTGCAGATCTCAGCAAATCCTCTTTTCCCAAAACAATTGTAAAGCTAGACAAAATTGCCAAAGACAGTCATTTAAAGACTGGAAATTTGACCAAAGGCATACAACAAATTGAGAAGGGTTAATTTAAGACAGTCCATCCGTGGGCGGACGTGGGCTCAAGCCTATAATCCTAGCACTTTGGGAGGCCAAGGCAGGCAGGTCAGGAGATTGAGACCATCCTGGCTAACACGGTGAAACCCCACCTCTACTAAAAATGCAAAAAATTAGCAGGATGTGATGGCGCTAGCCTGTAGTCCCAGCTACTCAGGTGACTGAGGCAGGAGAATCCCTTGAAACCAGAGAGGCGGAGGTTGCAGTCAGCTAAGATCACGCCACTGCAGTCCAGCCTGGGTAACAGAGCAAGACACCCTCTTAAAAAAAAAAAAGAAAGTGTACTGGTTCTCAGAATTTCAGAAAGAACAGTGGAAGTCTGTAGTGTGTTAGCATTGCCCCCTCACCTCCAGCTGTGTGGTTGTGGTAAGGAAGTTCTATCCAGGTGGGTGGGGCTTGTGGGAGGGAATGGCAGTGGCAGCAGAGGGTGGTTGACTTTACTTCCATGCCCAGAGATGTTGAAAACAATAGTTATCTCAGGGACAAACAATCATGGGAAGACCAAAATTGCAGCTAGCTTGAGGTTGCAGTATTGGTTAGGACAAGCAATAGGCCAACAGGCCAGCCAAAAATTTAATATGGAAATCCAGGTAATGATACAACTAAAGAAGCGTCTTGAAAAGCTACCACATGTATCTGGTGGTCTGAAAGGTATGCATAAGGCTGCATACACACATTCAGGAGAGACTGAAGACTCATAAAAATCTGGAACTTTGAATGAATTCTCCAAGCCACACAGAGATCCACTGACAAAAGGTGAAGCCTTCCTGGCACGAGGTGTGGCTCAACCTCTGGCCAGTCACTGGCTGACCATTAAGCTATGCTGATCTAAGCCAGGCTTAAAAACAAGAAACCGGGCTCTGTGGCTCACGCCTGTAATCCCAGCACTTTGGGAGGCTGAGGCAGGTGGATCACAAGGTCAGGAGTTCAAGACCAGCCTGACCAATGTGGTGAAACCCTGTCTCTACTAAAATACAAAAATTAGTTGGGTGTGGTGGCGGGCACCTGTAATCCAAGCTACTCAGGAGGCTGAAGCAGGAGAATCATTTGAACCTGGGAGGTGGAGGTTGCAATGAGCCAAGATCATGCCATTGCACTGTGGCCTGGGTGACAGCATGAGACTCTGTCTCAAAAAAAAAAAAAAAAAAAATTAAAAGTAAATAAATAAAAATAAAATAAAAACAAGAAAAAAAAAAAACACAAAAAACCTCTAAGCAGATGCCTCAGTGGTTACATGCTGTGAGAGAAACAGACATCACAGAATCAGTCCAGGTAGGTCACTAAACAAACAACAAACAAACAAGCAAACAGCAACGTCCATCAGCCCTGGTTGGGTGGGGAAGGAGATCAGAACCCACAGTTGCTATACGTTACCTAGAATATCCAGTTTTTCTTTTCTTTTTTTTTTTTTTTTTTTTTGAGACGGAGTCTCGCTGTCACCCAGGCTGGAGTACAGTGGCCGGATCTCAGCTCACTGCAAGCTCCGCCTCCCGGGTTCACGCCATTCTCCTGCCTCAGCCTCCCGAGGAGCTGGGACTACAGGCGCCGGCCACCTCGCCTGGCTAGTTTTTGTATTTTTTAGTAGAGACGGGGTTTCACCGTGTTAGCCAGGATGGTCTCGATCTCCTGACCTCGTGGTCCGCCCGTCTCGGCCTCCCAAAGTGCTGGGATTACAGGCGAATATCCAGTTTTTCAACAACAAATTATGAGACATGCAAAGAAACAGGATAGAGTGACACACACATACACAAAAATAGTCAATAGAGACTCTTTCCTAGTGGGCCTACATGTTGAATGTAGCAAATACTTCTCAACAGCTATTATGAGTATGTTTAAAGAAGTAAATCAAGTTTGAAGAATTAAAGTGGCATGACAATGACTGATCAAATATAGAATCTTAATAAAGAGGTAGAAATGATAAGCACCAAATGAAAATCCTGGGGTTGAAAAATACAATGGCCAAAATAAAACATTCACTAGAGTGATTTAACAGCAAATTTGAGTTCCTAAAAAGGAAAAAGAATCAGCAAACTCAAAGCTGGATCAACAGCAACTATCTAATATGAAGAGTAGAAGGAAAAATAAAAATAAAAATGAACAGAGCCTCAGAGGCCAAGGAGACATCATTGAGCAAACGAGCAAATGTGTAATTGGAGTCTCAGAAAGAGAGAAGATAAAAAGGTAGAAAAAATACCTGTATAAAAGATACCTGAACACTTTCCAAATTCGATATAAAACATTTATCTATACACCCAAGAAGTTCTGTGAATATCATGTCATTCAAACAGATGAAAGCCAAACACGAAGAGAGAATCTTGAAAACAACGAGAAAAAAAGACTTATTCTATACAAGAGTTGCACAATAAAAAACAATAGTCAACTTTTCATCAGAAGCAATGGAGGCCAGAAGGCAGTGGGATGATGTATTAAAAGTGCTGAAGGAAAAAAACCTGTTAACCAATAATTTTATATCCAGTAATATATCTTGCAAAAATGAAGGTGAAATAAAGATAGTCCTAGATTAATAAAGAATAAGAGAATTTTTGCCTAGCACACTTGCCTTAAAAGAAATAGCAAAGAAAATTCTTCAGGTAGAAAGAAAGTCACACCAGATAGCATTCTAAGCCACATGAAATACAAAGCACCAGTAAAGGTAATTATATAGGTAATTATATAGAAGAATATAAATATATATTTTATCATTTATGCTGACCAATTTGAAAGGTAATTGAATAAAACTAGTTATAAATCCTATTCTTGGTTTTATAAAATGTGAATATATAATAAATAGCACAAAGGAGAGGGACTGAAATGAAGCTATATTAGATCAATGACATCAGACAGTAAGTATCTTAACAGGAAGAAGTGGAGAGTGCCAGAAATGGTAAAGTGTAGTTAATATAAATGACCATAAGTATATTTTTTCCTTTTTCTCTTAACTAATTTAAAAGACAAAAGTTTGCATAAGCAATATTGGTAACACTCTTTGGTTTATAACATATGTGGATATAATATATCTGACAATAATAACATAAAGGAGGGAAGAAGGAATGGAGCTAATTTTAAGTTTCCATTTTCTACAGGAATTAAGTTAGTATTAATCTAAAATAGATAGCAATAAGTTAAGATGCATATTGGAATCTTTAGAGCAACCACAAGGAAACAATTTAAAATGTTATTAAAAAGTTAATAGAGGAATTAAAATGATCATTAGAAAATACGTATTTGATACAAAAAAGAAGGCAAAAGAGGAACAGCGGAACAAAAAAGATGGATACAGCGGAAAAAAGAAGATTGATAGCAAATTACAGTCATAAATCCAACTTTATTAATAGTAACATTAAATGTGAATGAATTAAACACACCAAAAAAAGGCAGAGATCATATGACTTAACAGAACAAGATCCAGTTAAATGCCATCCACAAGAGACACACTTTAGATCTAAAGTCACAAATAGGTTGATGTAAACAGTGGCCATAGCAGGAGTGGTTGTACTAATATCAGACAAAATAGACTTTAAGAGAAGAGATATTCTTAGAAAAAAGTGGGGTCATTCTATAATGACAAAAGGTTAATTCATCAGGAAGATATAACAATTATAAACATATACATATCCAACAAAATAATCCCAAAAAGTATGAAGCAAAAACTGATAGAAATAAAGGGATAAATTGGGAATTCAGAAATAATAGTTGGGAAACTTCAATACCCCACTCTCAGTAGTGGATAGAACAACTAGACAGAAAATCAGTGAGCAGATAGAAGATATAAGCAACTCACTGACGTGACTAACTGACATTCATAAAACATTTCACTCAACAACAGAATACATATTCTTCTCCAGCACACATGAATGTTTTCTAGGATAGACCCTCTTCTAGGCCATAAAGTAAGTCTCAGTAAATTTGAAGGGATTGAAATTCTGCAAAATATTTTATTTGATCACATGAACTTAAATTAGAAATTAATAACAAAGTGATATTTTGGGAAATTCACAAGTATTTGGAAATTAAACAACATACATCTAAATAATGTCAAAAAAGGAACAAGGAAGTTAGAAAATATTTTGAGCTGAGTGAAAATGAAAATAGAATTTATCAATTTTATGAGATGCAGCTGAAGTGCTTAGAGGAAAATTTATAGCTGCAAATTCCTGTATTAGAAAAAAAACCCTCAAAATCAATAATCTAAGTTCCTACCTTAAGAAACTAGGGAAACAAAGCAAACTAAAACCAAAACAAGCAGAAGTAAGAAAATGATAACTACTGGAATAGAAATCAATGAAATAGAAAACAGAAATCAATAAAACGAATGAAGCCAAAAGATAGTATTTTGGAAAGGCAAAACAGACAAACTTTTAGCTACACTAACCAAGAGAAAAAGAGCACTCAAATTGCCAAAATTGGGAATGTAAGGAGGCTCACTGTCAATCTTATAGACATAAAAGGGAATACTGTGAAAAACTGTAAGCAAACAAATTAGACAACTGAGATGAACTGGGTAAGTCCTAGAAAGACATGAATTACAAAACTGGCCAAGAAAAACTAGAAAATCTAAATTGAATTAGTAAATAAAAATCTTTTCACAAAGAAAATCTCATGCCCAGATGGCTTTGCTCAAGAATTCTACCATGCATTTAAATAAGAAAAATTACCAATCTTTCACAAACTCTTTCTGAAAATAGAGGAAGAAATGCTCCCCAACTCATTCTGTGAGGCCAGTATTACCTTGATACCAAAGCCAAGATATCTCAAAAAAAGAAAACTACAAGACTAATATCTCTTATGAATATACATGTAAAAACACTCAGAACAATGCTAGCAAGCTGAATCCAGTATGTATATAAAAAGGATTATACACAATGACTAAGATTTATCCCAGAAATGCAAGTTTGGTGTAACACCCCAAAATCAGTTAATGTAATATACCAGAGCGGGGCGCTGTAACGCATGCCTGTAATCCTCGCACTTTGGGAGGTGGAGGCAGGTGGATCACTTGAGGTCAGGAGTTTGAGACCAGCCTAGTCAACAAGGTGAAACAAACCAGAAAAATTACCCAGGAGTGGTGACACACACCTGTAGTCCCAGTTACTCGGGAGGCTGAGGCACGAGAATCACTTGAACCCAGGAGATGGAGGTTGCAGTGAGCCAAGATTGTGCCACTGCACTCCAGCCTGGGCAACAGAGTGAGACTTCCTCTCAAAAAAAAAAAAAAAAAAAGTTACATATCATGTTAATAAAGGATAAAAATCATATGTCATATCAATACCTCTGGAAAAAGCATTTGACAAAATCTGCCATTCATGATAAAAAACATTCTCTTGACCTCAGTTGAAGGGAGTTTCCTCAACCTGAAAAGGGCACCTTGGAAAAATTTGTAACTAACATATTTAATGGTAAGAGACTAGATCTAGCAAGGCAATGATCCCCACTCTCATCACATGTATTCAATGTATGTAGAAAATCCTAAGGAATCAATCACATACAAGTGTACTTCAGACATATTGTGGGTTTGGTTCTAGACCAGCACAATAAAACGAATATTGCAAGAAAGTGAGTCATAACATAAAAGTTATGCTTATATTATTCTGTAGCCTATTAAGTTTGCAATAGCATTACATGTAAAAAAGTACATGCTTTAATTAAAAATACTGTATTGCTAAAAAAAATGCTAGCAAAGCGAGCACATGCTGTTTGAAAAAAGGCACCAATTGACTTACTGATGCATGGTTGTCACAAACCTTTAACCTGTAAAAAATGAAATTATCTGTGAAGCACAATAAAGCAAAGCACAATAAAAAGACATGCCTGTACTTACAAAACTATTAGATTTTTTTTTTTTTTTTTGAGACGGAGTCTTGCTCTGTCACCCATGCTGGAGTGCAGTGGTGCAGTGGCACCATCTCAGCTCACTTCCACTTCCGCCTTCCAGGTTGAAGCGATTCTCATGCCTCAGCCTCCCAAGTAACTGAGACTACAGGCGTGCACCACCACTCCTGGCTAATTTTTTTTTGTATTATTATTATTTATTATACTTTAAGTTCTAGGGTACATGGGCACAATGTGCAGGTTTGTTTCTTGTGTATACATGTGCCATGTTGGTGTGCTGCACCCATCAACTTGTCCTTTACATTAGATATATTTCCTAATGCTATCCCCACCCCCTCTCCTCCCCGCAATAGGCCCTGGTATGTGATGTTCCCCTTTCTGTGTCCAAGTGATCTCATTGTTCAATTCCCACCTATGAGTGAGAACATGTGGTGTTTGGTTTTCTGTTCTTGTGATAGTTTGCTGAGAATGATGGTTTCCAGCTGCATCCGTGTCCCTACAAAAGACACAAACTCATCCTTTTTTATGGCTGCATAGTATTCCACGGTGTATATGTGCCACATTTTCTTAATCCAGTGTGTTTAAGAAACACACTGGATGGACATTTGGGTTGATTCCAAGTCTTTGCTATTGTGAATAGTGCTGCAATAAACATGCGTGTGCATGTGTCTTTATAGCAGCATGATTTATAATCCCTTTGGGTATATCCCCAGTAATGGGATGGCTGGGTCAAATGGTATTTCTAGTTCTAGATCCTTGAGGAATCGCCACACTGTTTTCCACAATGGTTGAACTAGTTTACAATCCCACTAACAGTGTAAAAGTGTTCCTATTTCTCCACATCCTCTCCAGCACCTGTTGTTTCCTGACTTTTTAATGCTTGCCATTCTAACTGGTGTGAGATGGTATCTCATTGTGGTTTTGATTCGCATTTCTCTGATGGCAAGTGATGATGAGCATTTTTTCATGTGTCTGTTGGCTGTATGAATGTCTTCTTTTGAGAAGTGTCTTTTCATATCCTTTGACCACTTTTTATCAAAAAGTTTTTTTGTTTTTTTTTCTTGTAAATTTGATTGAGTTCTTTATAGGTTCTGGATATTAGCCCTTTGTCAGATGAGTAGATTGCAAAAATTTTCTCCCATTCTGTAGGTTGTCTGTTCACTCTGATGGTAGTTGGGGTTTCACTATGTTGCCCACGCTGGTCTTGAATTCCTTGCCTCAAGTGATCCGCCCACCTTGGCCTCCCAAAGTGCTGGGATTATAGGCATGAGCCACCGCACCTGGGCCACAAAACCATTAGAATTAATAAATATGTTCAGCAAAATTGCAGGATACAAGGCTAATGTTCAAAAATCAATGGAATTTCTGTATATTACAAGTGAACTATCTGAAAATGAAATTAAGAAAATAATTCCATTCATCATAGCATAAAAATACTCAGGAATAACTTTAACAAAAATGTTAGGCTACAAAACATTGGTAAGGGAGATTGAAGATTTAAGTACACAAAACAAATTCCATGTTTGTGGGTTGCAAAATATCTGTAATCTTAAGGTGGCAGTCTTCACCAAATCGATCTACAGATTAAACACAATCCCTGTCAAAATATTTTTTTTGATATCCATTGATGAAGCGATCCTAAAATTTACATGGAAAGACAAAGGACCTGAGATAGCCAAAGTGATATTGAAAAAGAACAATGTTGGTTAGGTAAAATGTGGTGCCTCCATATAATGGAGTAACTGACACATGCTGCAGCAAGCATGAATCTCAGTGGCATTATGCTGCTCATGTAAATTCAGCTTGCTCTCTCTAATGTCTCTGTGTGTGTGGATGTAGGATTATTAACTGGTGCTTATTAATGGCTGTTTGGGCTGTTTTTTCTTTCTTTTTTTTTTTCTTCAGCTTTTAAGTTCTGGGGTACATGTGCAGGATGTGCAGGTTTGTTACATAGGTAAAATTGTGCTACGGTGGTTTGTGCACAGATCAACCCATCATCTTGGTATTAAGCCCAGCATCCATTCAGTATTGTTCCTGGTGCTTTCCCTCTTCCAACCCTCACCCCAACAGGCCCCACTGTGTGGTGTTCCTCTTCCTGTGTGTCCACGTGTTCTCATCATTCAGCTCTCACTTGTAAGTGAGAACATGCGGTGTTTGGTTTTCTGTTCCTGTGGTAGTTTGCTGAGGATAATGGCTTCCAGCTCCAACCATGTGTCGGCAAAGGACATGCTCTCATCCTTTTTATGGTTGCATAGAATTTCACATTTTCTTTATCCAGCCTATTAATATTTTTTTAAAACCGTTTTGTTTAAAAAATTAAGTTCACCTGTAATCTTAAATCAGAATTTCAAAATGTACTGCATTTAAAATGATTTACTACTAAAATTCAAAATGTTTTTCTCTCACTATCATGTAGAAGAATATTACTCTGAATACCTACCTCTTGCTTCACTCAAACCATGTTATAAGTCAACCACAAGGAGCCTCTTCACTTAGATTTTCATTGCACATCTTGCATTTCAATGTCCTTACTCTTCCATGGAAAAGGTCATAAATTATGCCCACCTGATGAAAACGAATCTCTCATAGATCTGATGCAACAATCATGGATCACGTACTTTCACATAAACAGTGGGAATGAAGGAACAGCATGAAGTAATTTGAGAATTAAATGACATTTGCTTTCAACCAACTATAATTTTTTCAAGGGAAAACAAATACTTTGTAATTATAACTCTTCAAAACAGTCTTGTTTCTTGTAAAGTTATATACAAAAAAGCCTGACAGTTTTAGCTTTCAATTGTTTTCTGTACTCTACACTCTGATTTAGTGTAATGTATGAAGTGTTGGTACCTTAGTTCTTTCTACGTGAATCCTCTGATGTTTACAGAGACTTAATGTTTGATTAAATATGTTTTTCACATTTACTGCATCTGCAAAAGTATCTTTTAGTATGATCTCTCTGGCATTCTCCACGCTGGAGTTTTTAAACAAATGTGTTTCTACATTCATTACATTTGTAGGATTTCTTTGCAACATAAATTCTCTGATACTCAACAAGGTTTGAACAACTGCTTTGGTGTTTTCCTCTGGTATAAAACGTGTACAATAAGGTTTGTAATACAAGTAAAGGTACTACAATCCTCTTTATATATGTAATATTTTTCTTCAAAATAAATACTCTTATTCACTTTAAAGGCTTATATTTTCTGAAAGTTTTTTTTACAGTAATTACATTTATAATAGTTTCATGAAGTATGAATTCTCTGATTTTGAGTAAGATGTGAGCAGATAGCTATGGCTTTTCCACGTTCTTTATATTTGTACAATTTTTCTAAAGTATAAATGCTTTCCTGTGCAATAAGGCATGAACATTAATTAAAAAGTTTTACCACATTATTTGTATCTGTAGGGGTTTTCTTCAGTATGAATTATCTTACATACAGTAAGGTGTGACAACCATTTAAAGGCTTTGCCACGTTCTTCACATTTCTAGGATTTCTCACCAGTATCATTTATGTTTAGAAAGGTATGAGGTGTGGTTAAAAGCTTTTCCACATTTTTCAGATTTGTAGAGTTTCTCTCTGGTATCAATTATCTTACGTTTGAGGACCGTTAAAATGCTTTGCCATATTCAATCACAGGGTTTCTCTCCAGTATGAATCTCTTACGTATATTAAGAGTTGAAGACTGGTTAAAAGCTTTACCATATTCTTTGCATTTGGAGGGTTTTTCTCCAGTATGAATTATCTTATGTTTAGTAAGACTTGAGATGCACTTAAAAGGCTTTGTCACATCCTTTACATTTGTAGGGTTTCTCTCTAGTATGACTTCTCTCATGTTCATTACGGTTTGAAGACCAGTTAAAGGCTTTGATACATTCTTCACATTTGTAGGGTTTCTCTCCACTACGAATTCTCTCATGTTTAATAAGAGTTGAGTAATGGTTAAAGGCTTTGCCACATTCTTCACATTTGTCGGAGTTCTCTCCAGTGTGAATTATCTTATGTGTAATAAAGGTTAACAACTGGTTGAAGGTTTTGCCACATTCTTCACAATGGTGGGGATTCTCTCCAGTGCGAATTATCTTATGTTTAGTAAGGGCTCAGGACTGGTTAAAGGCTTTGCCACATTCTTCACATCTGTAGGAATTCTGTCTAGTATGACTTCTCTGATGTTGAGTTAGGCGTGAAAGCATGTGAAATAATTTGCCACATTCTTTTTTTTTTTTGAGATGGAGTCTTGCTCTGTCGCCCAGTCTGGAGTGCAATGGCGTGATCTCGGCTCACCGCAACTTCCACCTCCCAGGTTCAAGCCGTTCTCCTACCTCAGCCTCCTGAATAGCTGGAACTATAGGTGCATGCCACCAAGCCTGGCTAATTTTTTTTGTATTTTTAGTAGAGATGGGGTTTCACCATGCTGGTCAGGCTGGTCTCAAACTCCTGACCTCACGTGATCCACCCACCTCGCCCTCCCAAAGTGCTAGTATTACAGGTGTGAGCCACGGCACCTGGCCAATTTGCCATATTCTTTGCATTTGAAGGGTTTCTCTCCAGTGTGTCATGTCTTATGTCTATTTGAATTTGAAAATTTGCTAGAGACTTTCACATATGTATTGCATTAAAATATTTTGCTCTGAGTAGTTGACAAATTAATGACATTAATGATGTTAATTAAGTCCATTATGACCTTTGTGCACTTTGCACTCACCTACACTTTTATAGCCTTTCCTTAATTGTAAATTTTCTTGCTTACATTTTCCATATCTGTTTAGTATCACTTTTGGGAATGAGTCTTTTATACCCTGTTCTGGCCAAGGGTCTTGGGTGAAATGAGAACATGTAACTGGGTGTTTCTTTACCATCTTGTGTCTCTCCATATTCCAGGGCTCTTTTCTTTGCTCCAAGTGGGTGATCAGGTCTGGTTTAGAGACAGCAATACCATTTCTAGGCTTCCAGGGGGTCCTAACATCTTAGCTATGGATTTCTAAAGACCTGCAGGTCACAGGGCCCCAGAAGCTGGGCCTCCAGGAGATGATAACACAGCAGTGAAGGTGAGACCTGGAGCTGTGGCCAGAGTTTTCTTAAAAAGATGGATGCTTATCATATTTACAACTCTATGCCTACCTTTTCATGTATAGTCTCATTCTGTCTCTACCTGTCACACACACACACACACACACACACACACACAATAATAGAGAAGTTTGCAATTGCTGGGCAAGCAGGACTGAAGGGGCTATTAGCAACTGGTGGTGTGGGTGTGCAGAGGATGGGGGCACCCTCTGGGCTTCAGGTGGGTCATGTGGGGCCCCTGCAGAGGGAATCAGGGTGCCAGCAGAGGCAGGAGGCCTTGAGGATCCTGGATCTGAGGTAGAACTCTACTAGATGTCCACACACCACACTACTGACCATCATCCTGCCCACCCCTGGCCAGAAACTGCAGGAGAGCCTCTTGATCTTGCAGTGTCCCTCCAGCACCCTCTACTGAGAAGGTTTAACATCTTACTTGCTTTAAGGAAGAAATGCTTAAAGAAGTTTAGTCATCTATCACAGGGTATATATTGGAGGGTACATTCACAGCTGAGAGGCAATACATTGATAACTGGCACAGGTATCCTTGATGGCTTTAGTAATGTGAGTGGTGGTAGGAGAGGAGGGGACTTCTTTGGTCCTCAGTGTGAAGAGAAATGTCTTTAGCTTGGGTTTCTGTGAAGCGATGAACCACACTGAGGGGACCTTTAGGCTGAGCTGTACCTGATCCTAAGACAAGGTCTCTGGAATTCCTTGGGCATGTGCCATGTATCTTTTATTTTTCCATTATAGGGAAAACCAAGACCCAGACCTGGAGACCTGATTGAGATATTTCGAATTGGCTATGAGCACTGGGCCATCTATGTAGAAGATGATTGCGTAGTCCATCTGGCTCCCCCGAGTAAGAGTGAATAGTATATTGAAATACTGATATTGAAGTTAGCCAAGTAAATAGAAGCACCGTTCATTACTGTGTTCCTCAGTTATTGCCATTCTTTAGTAACGGGACCCCTTGAAGCATGACTGGACCGTTGTTTACTGTGACAGAGCTTGGTCTCTCTTCACCAAAAACACCGAGTGTCCAGGCCTAAGAGTGATACAAGTGTGAAGAGCGTGGCCCAAGTTCCCTGACCTCCTAGAGGGCCCTTTGTTGAAAAACACACGTTTTAGAACTTGAGCTCCATTTTGTACTGACAAGAGTTGGGCATCTGTCCTCACCTTTCTGAGGATTCCCCAAGGAGGGTGCAGATGCTCACATGTTCTGATCGTCATTTGTTTTCTATAGTCCTCAAACACTGCATCTGGCTTCTTGATCACCTTTGGCACCTTTGTCCTCACCTTGTCTCCCTGCCATTCCAACAACGCTCCGTGCTGTTTCACCCTCAATGTAGATAGAGCCCTCCCTTCATTTCTCACAGCTGTCTTAACATATGGCTGAGATTCAATTTGTGTTCATTAAATCTTAGTGGAGATTTGATGGGGGAGGAGGTGATGATAGTAGAGGGAGATTACAGCAAAATGGGAAACAACTGAAAAATTGGGTGTCTAGAACCGCTGGTCACAATGGTTGTCTCAGGAGATGAGGCCTGATGAGGGCTGGGGTGTGGGAGAGGAAGGGGTAGGGGGACCCTGTTGAATACCCTTGAATGCCCTTTGAATGCTGTCTCCCGTGCAGGGATTGCCAGTTCAAAGTTGAATTACAGAAAGGCACTATACCAAAGGCCTTTGGTCCCAACTTGTTCTCAGTTGTCATCTCTGTGTCCTGTCCTCTTCCTCTGGCCCCGTCTCTCACCATGCTGGGATGTTCCCATGGAACAGAGCCCCTTTCTCATTGCCTGTCTTCTCTGCCCCATCCGCTCGTACCCTTCCCGCTTCTTGTCTCAGAACCTACTCCAAGAATGTGATAATTCATCTCTTCTTTCCAGACTAAGTCCAGGAGTTTCCCTCTTGTGCAACCACAGAGATACTTATCAGTTATATCTTCCCCTACTCCTATCTTGCTCTCTCTGAAAATGAATTCTGCCATTTCTGCTCCTGAATGCTCAATTATCTACTGCCAAGTTTTATAAAATCAGCAGATTTTCTTCAAATTTGTAAGAAAAGATCATGGAGCATTTCTTGCCCTTGGACAACTTATAAAGGGAAGGGTATAGACATTTGCATGTCAACACGGTTGTAGCAGAAAAACAGTGCTGGCTTTAAATGACTATCCACCTGGCTTTGGGCAGGTTCCTGACCCTCTTCGAGTCTCTGTCTCATCTAAGGGCTGAATATGATAAGGTAGCAGCTTTCAAACATTTCTCTTTTCAAAGCTGTGGAACCCCGTTTTCAAACATACCCTTAATGAGAATCCCCGTATTTCAGTACAGGTAACAGTCAAG
Source organism: Colobus angolensis palliatus (assembly GCF_000951035.1). Taxonomy (NCBI): domain Eukaryota; kingdom Metazoa; phylum Chordata; class Mammalia; order Primates; family Cercopithecidae; genus Colobus; species Colobus angolensis. The sequence continues at coordinate 6,814,509 of NW_012115266.1, forward strand.
TGGCTGTAGGTGGAAGCTGGTAGGAGCAGTTGCCATTCAGAGCCCTGCTTGGCTGGCTTCCCTTGTGCCCCTGTGGCAGCCCCAGAGGGAGGTGTGTCATGGAACCACCATAATCATGTATGTGATAGTCCTTTACCCAGGAGCTGACACTCACATAGAGAATTCTCTTTACATGTTTGTGACGATTACTGAAGTCTGCTTAGGAAATGAAACTCAAATCCTAGGACTTGGGCAGGTCAGTGCAACACAATCAGGGACCACATGGGAAGGTGCTGCAAGAGTTTAATGACAAAGAGACTCCTGTGCGGTTTGAGAGCAGGGAGTGAGGCGCAGGGCAAAGGGCTTCTCAGGAAAGTTGATTCTCTGCGGTTCTTTGACTCCAACTCCCCCTCTTCTGTCACCCTTCTCCTGATGGTGCCAATGAGACCCCAGGGAAAGCAGCTTACTCAGAGCCTTAGACTGTGCTCTGCTCTGCTCCTCCTTGCACTTCTCAACCTCTGTTTGTCTTTGGTCTCCAGGTGAGGAGTTTGAGGTGGGCAGCATTACTTCTATCTTTAGCAATCGGGCTGTGGTGAAATACAGTCGTCTGGAGGATGTGCTGCATGGCTGCTCCTGGAAGGTCAATAACAAGCTAGATGGGACGTACCTGCCCCTGCCGGTGGACAAGATCATCCAGCGTACAAAAAAGATGGTCAACAAGATCGTGCAGTACAGCCTGATTGAAGGGAACTGTGAGCACTTTGTCAATGGCCTCAGATACGGCGTACCCCGGAGCCAGCAGGTGTGACCCCATTTGCTCTGATGATGGCTTCTTCCAGAGCTTTCTTGGGGTTTGTCATTTCATTAGTGATCAGAATGGTAATCAGTGCTTTCATTGTATTATTCGTTGTACTTGTAGGGCCTTCTATTTCTGTAGGACTTTATGGTTCAGGAGGTATTTTCACCTTTATTAACCCAGGGAGGAGAGAAGAGGCACTGGGCTAATAGTAAGACCACCGGTTGGAGCCCCAGCTCAACTATTAATTAGAGGGGTATCCTTGGTCAAGTCACTATATTTCTGAAAGCTTTTCTTTCTATTCTTTTTTTCCTCCTCTTTCTTTGGAGACAGGGTCTCATTCTGTCACCTAGGCTGGTGTGTAATGGCATAATCATGGCTCATTGCAACCACAACCTCCTGGGCTCAGGCAATCCTCCTGCCTTAGCCTCCTGAATAGCTGGGACTTTAGGCGTGCATCACCACACCCAGATAATTTAAATTTTTTTGTAGAGAGGCGGTTTTGCTATGTTGCCCAGGCTGGTCTTGAACTCCTGGGCTCAAGTGATCCTCCACTTCGGCCTCCCAAAGTGCTGGGATTACAGGTGTGAGCCACCG
>NW_012115266.1:6817050-6822267 GCF_000951035.1 Colobus angolensis palliatus
TTGAGACAGAGTCTCACTCTGTCACCCAGACTGGAGTGCAATGGCACGATCTTGGCTCACTGCAACCTCTGCCTCCCAGGTTCAAGCGATTCTTCTGCCTCAGCGTCCCAAGTAGCTGGGACTACAGGTACGCGCCACCACGCCCAGCTAATTTTTGTATTTTTAGTAGAGACGGGATTTCACCATGTTGGCCAGGATGGTCTCAATCTCTTGACCTCATGATCCACCCACCTCAGTCTCCCAAAGTGCTGGGATTACAGGCGTGAGCCACCACACCCGGCCTATGATTCCCCTTTAAAGAGATGAAAAAAATTAAGGATTAGAAGATAACACAATTGTTCTATTTTTGTCTATGTTTCTTCTGTTGTCTAAGCAGATTGGGCTCACATTTCCAATGTTGGTCTCTGCTGCTGCCAGCCCATCCTCAGAGCATTGGCAGCCTCCCTGCTGTGCCCTTTACTTTCTGCACCTTCCTCCTCTCTGCTCTGCATCCTCTCCAGGCTGCACTCCATTCTTGTGAGGCTTTGCTCTAGAGTCAGGGGCTTGGTGGGCTGTGGTGTGAGAAACCTCCCATCCCATGAGAATTTGTACAAGAAGATCCCAAGGACTGAGGGCATTACAAGAAGTCCTCTGAAGAAGCTTGGGCCCAGGAGTCATGAGACCCAAGAACCCAAGAGCTAAGTTTGGACACGAATTCACTGTACAGCTCTGTGCAAGTGAGTTCTGTTCCCTGGCTCTTGGATCCCCTGTTTGTAGAATGAGGGCCTCAGTGACTGTGGTGCTGTGAGATCCTTTGCTTCTGAGCTCCACACTGGAAGCAGACCCTGGGCCAAATGGCACAGAGGGAGGAAGGAGTTGTCTCCAACAGTCCTGGCTTTTCTTGGTCTCTTGTCACTCTAGGAGTTTTGAAAATATAAGATAGCATGGACTGCTTCTTCTCTTAGGAATAGACACCAGGCAGGCTGGTTGCTGAATGTATGGTGGGGTAGAGGTAGGGAGGGTGCAAGCCTAGGATTGGTACCGATTGTCCTGTGAACTGATGTGCCTTGCAGGTAGAGCACGCCCTGATGGAAGGAGGAAGGCTGCTGGAGCAGTTATTTCAGCTGTAGTGGATAGCATAAAGCCCAAACCAATAACTGCCTGAAGGTGATGAGAACTCCAACTAGAGAAAGAGTTACTGACACAAGCAAAAAGAACGTGCTTCCTTCCCTTGCCTTCTCTCAATGCCTCCGATTAAGAAAACTGTGAACTTCTGGAAGAATCTACAATGTATCCAATTACCCTTCCAGAAATATATCCAATATATACAAGCATAGACCCACAGACTCTGAGGATGGGAAGGATCTGGTATCTAGTGTGTATCTCTTATGCGCCAGGCACTGTGCTAGGCATTTCATATACTGATCTAATTTCACTCTCTTTGTAGGAAGAGACCTTGCTTGTTTCTTAGGCTGATCTTGGTCTCTGATGCTTGAATACCATCAGAAACATCCCAGAAGCCTCTGCTTGAATATTTCCAGAAACGAAGATGTCTTTTTCCAGATGTTCTTTTTATTGAACTAAAATGCCTCTAGCTTCTTTCTATTTATGATAATCCTGCCCTTTTCAAGCCATAGTGTAGCCTCAGGGGAGGAGGACCTTAAGAAAAACTGTGATTCGCTATTCAGGGCTATTCAGTACCTTAATCTAGAAACACATATCCCAAGAAATATTTTCTTTTTAGAATTATACATCAACTTTATTCCTTATTGTTTAAAAATCATCTATCAAAAGTATCAATAAGACAATTTATCTTGCTTTTCTACCTCATAATTACCCTAAAATGTGAAGTTTCTAGTCTCCCTGGTTTCAGATTAATATTTAAAATAATTTGATAAGTTTAATCAATTGAACTCTACTGTGCGAGTGAGGGAGAGAAAGGAGTTATTTTTGTGTTTCGAAGAATGTTGACAGGATGGAAGATCTGAAATTATGGCTGGGGATTGTAGTGACAGCTGGGAGCTGAAACCACCCAACAAAAGCTAGAGAAGGGTTCTCTTTTGCCTCCAGAAATACCTAGAAAATATGAAGAAAGTAGAAAAGAGCAAGATGGATCCCTCAAAGTGTTTCAGATAAGGTCCATTGGAATCTCCCATAAGCTTTTCTCCTATTTGGAGAAAATAGACTCCCATTGAAACTCTTCCAATTTTTTTACCCTCCATTCTTTTCTTAGCAATCTACATTCGATGGCCTTCTGTTCCCCAACACCGCAGTCTGGGCGTCTGACTTTGTCTTCCCTCTGCACTCGTTTCTGTGAATCATGACCAGGATGAAGCTGATATCCCTAGTTCCTCTTCCCCATTTCCTCTCACACTCCCCCGCCTGGTAATCAGTTGAGTTCCCAATACCTCTTCCTTCAGTCTCTATTCATTATATGGTCTAGGTTGAGACTTCCTTTGAAGCAGAACCTGAGTACCAGGAACTCATATTTTATAAAGTGTATTTATTCCTTTTAGCTGCAAACTGACCCAGCCATGTGTTAGTGAATGCTTTAATTGGAAGATGACTTTGAACTCATCGACCATATTAATTTTTCATCAAAACAAACTGGATGTTGTTTGATTAACAAAAAACTCCTCCACACCAAGGAGTGTTTAGTAACTTCTGCACAAAGGACTCATCCATCTCTTGCTTATGTTTGGGACAGAAAGACACTTCTCTGCCTTTTTACTAGTTTGAACCCAATGGGACAGAGACTCCTGGAAAGTTTCAGGGCTCATATTCACTTGTTTGTCCAAAAAATATTTTTGAGAGTCTCCCAAGTGCCAAACCCTGGCTATTCTCACCTTTGCCTGAGCCCATGAGCAGTAGTCTGGGGGCTGGGTGTGACGAATTCTGAGTCAGCTGGGAAGACACAAGGCACAATGGACATGGGGCAAAGGCCACTTGTTGGACATTGGTCCCTTCCACTTCCAAGCTGTCCATCAGGCTGAGAGATCTGGAATGCTTACCCCATACTTTGAAGATGAGGAGGGGAGAGTTTCTTAAAGTGTGTGTGTTTCTCTTTTAATCTGTAGTGGTTTCTGCATTTTAAGGTAGAAACTGAAATCTCTTCTTTGAGTGGGACCACTCGGGTGAGGCTTCTTAGTCTTGTTGATATAATAAAGCACATGCCCACTCCTGATGGAGTGAAGAGGAGAAAATTCTAAGGCAAAGTAATCTGAATGCAAATGTTTCTGAGATTAGTTCAACGCGAGTCACTCGTTTGTGTGCTTATTTTTCACTTTTTGGGAATGGGTGGGTGATTGGGTCAGTGGCGGTCTTGGTTCACTTGGGCATGTCACATGGAGAATCAGAGAACTTGAAAGTGCTGTGTAGTCCTTAATGGTAGGGAGGCCCAGTACTAGTGACACATGAGCCAGTAGGGGCTGGCACAATCCAGTTATTTTGCTTAATGATAGAAAGAATGACTTCAGGAAATAAACACCTCTGCAGAGATTTTTACGGCCATAAAGGAATCTGGTTTTGCTGGCTAGGGGTGGAGAACATGTCAGCCAGAGATGCCAACTGAAAAAGGGGGAATGGATCCCACCATGGGGGCAGCGGAGCAGAGGCAGCAGGGAAAAACCAGAAGGGAGCCTTGGGTGACACCGGGAGTAGAAAGAAGCTACTCTCTAGTTCCCAGTTTTAAGTTATTGTCTTATGCTCCCTTTTGTTATCTTCAAGCTTTGTTATTGGCTGTTCTTGGAGAGTTAAAGGAGGAGTATGGTTTGTGGTACCCAAAAAGTTTGTAGCTATGGAGAGAAGAGGCTCAGGACCAGAGGTGGTCCATAGGAAACAAGCAGACCAGAGAGGAACCATGTTGGTTGAAAATGTAAGCTACCTTTGGTATTCTCCGGAATACTTTGGGAAAGAACTGGATTTCCTGCAGTCGTGCAGGAGGGGGACTTTGTCAAAGAAGGAAGATTTTAAAGGGAAGGGTGATTCCTGACTCTGTAGGACTTGGGTCCTTATAACACACATAGACAGGCACAGCACAAGGTGCATAGGGGCTGGATACATAGCATTCTGGTGATCATAGGACATTTTGATCTCCACACTGTTCCTCTAGAAACTTCTTATCACTTTAGGAGAACAATCAATGGTAATCCAAACTCTAAGAAGGCTATCTGAGCTACTTAAAGTTCTGTTCTCCCAAAGTTTCTGGTCACATTATTTTCAAAGCCAGCTTTCAGCTGGGCAGAATCTTTACTAGGAATCCAACTATTTATGAACCCCATGCTGCTGCTTCTTGGCAGAGAGCAAATGTGTATTTTTTTTCCAGGAGTTTGGTGGTATTTACTTTGTTTTAAAAATATTCTTGTTGGGGGTTCTGGCAAGATGGTCAAATAGGAACAGCTCCAGTCTGCAGCGCCCAGTGAGACCAATGCAGAAGGCGGGTGATTTCTGCATTTCCAACTGAGATACCCTGTTCATCTCATTGCAACTGTTTAGGCAGTGGGTGCAGCCCACGGAAGGTGAGCAGAAGCAAGGTGGGGCATCACCTTACCCGGGAAGTGCAAGGAGTGGGGGGCCTCCATTTCCCAGCCAAGGGAAGCCATGAGGGACTGTGCTATCCAACCCAGATACTATGCTTTTCCCACAGCTTTTGCAATCCGCAGACCAGGAGATTCCATGGTGAGCCTACACCACCAGGGCCCTGGGTTTCAAACACAAAACTGGGCCGCTGTTTGGGCAGACACCGAGTCAGCTGCAGGAATTTTTTTTTTCATACCCTGATGGTGCCTGGAACCCCAGCGAGTCAGAGCCGTTCACTTATCTGGAAAGGATGCTGAAGCCAGGGAGCCAAGTAGCCTCACTTAGCAGGTCCCACTTCCATGGAGCCCAGCAAGCTATGAATCACTGGCTTGAAATTCCTGCTGCCAGCACAGCAGGAATTGACCTGGGATGTTGCCCTGGGATGATCGAACTAGCAGAAGACAAGAAAAAACTAACCTCAGAGTGGAACTGAAGGAGATAGAGACACAAAAAACTCTTCAAATAATCAGTGAATCCAGAGGTGTTTGGTTTTTTTTGAAAAAATTAATAGAATAGACTGCTGCTAGACTAATAAAGAAGAAAAGAGAGGGCCGGGCGCGGTGGCTCAAGCCTGTAATCCCAGGGAGGCCGAGACGGGTGGATCACGAGGTCAGGAGATCCAGACCATCCTGGCTAACACGGTGAAACCCCGTCTCTACT
>NW_012115266.1:6822461-6836048 GCF_000951035.1 Colobus angolensis palliatus
AATAAAAAAAAAGAAGAAAAGAGAGAATAATCAAATAGACACAATAAAAAATGATACAGAGGATATCACCACTGGTCCCACAGAAATACAAACTACCATCAGAGAAACTATAAACATCTTTATGCAAATAAACTAGAAAATCTAGAAAAAATTGATAAATTCCTGGACACATACACCCTCCAAAGACTAAACCAAGAAGTTGAGTCCCTGAATAGACTGATAACAAGTTCTGAAATTGAGGCAGTAATTAATAGCCTATCAACCAAAAAAATCTCAGGACCAGATGGATTCACACCCAAATTCTACCAGAGGTACAAAGAGGAGCTGGTACTATTCCTTCTGAAACTATTCTAAACAATAGAAAAAGAGGGAATCCTCCCTAACTCATTTTATGAGGCCAGCATCATCTTGATTCCAAAATCTGGCAGAGACACAACAAAAAAACATTTCAGGCCAATATCCCTGATGAACATTGATGCAAAAATCCTCAATAAAATACTGGCAAACTGAATCTAGCAGCACATCAAGAATGCTTATTCACCATGATCAAGTTGACTTCATCCCTGGGATGCAAGGCTGGTTCAACGTACACAAATCAATAAACGTAATCCATCATATAAACAGAACCAATTACAAACACCACATGATTATCTCAGTAGATGCACAAAAGGCTTTTGATAAAATTCAACACCGTTTCATGCTAAAAACTCTCAATAAACCAGGTATTGATGTAACATAGTTCAAAATAATAAGACCTATTTATGACAAACCCACAGCCAATATTGTACTGAATGGGCAAAAGCTGGAAGCGTTCCCTTTGAAAACTGGCACAAGACAAACATGCCTCTTCTCACCACTCCTATTCAACATAGTACTGGAAATTCTGGCCAGGGAAATGAAGCAAGAAAAGGAAAGAAAGGGTATTTAAGCAGGAAGAGAAGAAGTCAAGTTGTCTCTGTTTGCAGATAACATGATTGTATATTTAGAAAACCCCATTGTCTTAGCCCCAAAACTTCTTCAGCTGATAAGAAACTTCAGCAAAGTCTCAGGATGCAAAATCAATGTGCGAAAATCACAAGCATTCCTATACACAAATACAGAGAGGCAAATCATGAGTCAACTCCCATTCACAATTGCTACAAAGAAAATAAAATACTTAGGAATACAACTTCTAAGAGATGTGAAGGACCTCTTCAAGGAGAACTACAAACCACTGCTCAGTAAGAGAGGACACAAACAAATAGGAAAACATTCCCTGCTCATGGATAGGAAGAATCAATATCATGAAAATAGCCATACTGCCCAAAGTAATTTATAGATTCAACACTTTTCCCATCATACTACCATTGACTTTCTTCACAGAATTAGAAAGAACTATTTTAAATTTTATGTGGAACCAAAAAGAAGTTGTATAGCCATGACAATCCTAAGCAAAAAGAACAAAGCTGAAGGCATCATGCTACCTGACTTCAAACTATAATACAAGGCTACAATAACCAAAACAGTATGGTACTGGTATCAAAACAGATATATAGACCAATGGAACAGAACAGAGGCCTCAGAAATAACTTCACACATCAACAACCATCTGATCTTCAAAAAACCTGACAAAAACAAGCAATGGGGAGAGGATTTCTTATTTAATAAATGGTGCTGGGAAAACTGGCTAGACATATGCAAAAAACTGAAACTGGATGCCTTCCTTACACCTTATACAAATATTAACTCAAGATGGATTAAAGACTTAAAGCCTAAAACCATAAAAACCCTAGAAGAAAACCTAGGCAATACCATTCAGGACATAGACATGGGCAAAGACTTCATGACTAAAACATCAAAAGCAATTGCAACAAAAACCAAAATTGACAAAAGGGATCTAATTAAACTAAAGAGCTTCTGCACAGCAAAAGAAACTATCATCAGAGTGAACAGGCAACCTACATTCAGAATGGGAGAAAATTTTTCAATCTATCCATCTGACAAAGGGCTAATATCCGAAATCCACAAGGAACTCAAACACATTTACAGGAAAAAACAAACAACTCCATCAAAAAGTGGGCAAAGGATATGAACAGACACTTCACAAAAGAAGACATTTATGCTGCCAATAAACATGAAAAAAGGTCATCACTGGTCACTAGAGAAATGCGAATCAAAACCACAATGAGATACCATCTCATGCCAGTTAGAATGGTAGCCATTAAAAAGTCTGGTAACAACAGATGCTGGTGAGGATGCGGAGAAATAGGATTGCTTTTACACTGTTGGTGGGGTGTAAATTTGTTCAACCATTGTGGAAGACAGTGTGGCAATTCCTCAGGGATCTAGAACCAGAAATACCATTTGACCCAGCAATCCCATTATTGAGTATATACCCAAAAGGTTATAAATCATTCTACTATAAAGACACATGCATATGTATGTTTATTGCAGCACTATTCACAATAGCAAAGACTTGGGACCAACCCAAATGCCCATCAATATTAGACTGGATAAAGAAAAATGTGGCACATACACACCATGGAATACTATGCAGCCATATAAAAGAATGAGTTCATGTCCTTCTCAGGGACATGGATGAAACTGGACACCATCATTCTCAGCAAACTAACACAGGAACAGAAAACCAAACACTGCATGTTCTCATAAGTGGGAGATGAACAATGAGAACACATGGACACAGGGAGGAGAACATCACACACCAGAGCCTGTCAGGGCATGGGCAGAAAGGGGAGGGACAGCATTAGGACAAATACCTAAGTCAGGCAGGGCTTAAAACCTAGATGACAGGTTGATAGGTGCAGCAAACCACCATGGCACATGTATACCTATGTAACAAACCTGCATGTTCTGCACATGTATCCCAGAACTTGAACTAAAAACAAAAACATGTAGTAAATGTTTTCAATGTCAGATTATTTAGTTTTCTAGGTGAAACATAAAAAGATTAATTTTTACATTTGTTTAAAAAATATTAAATTTCAACTTCAAAGTTAAAACATTTCTGAGTTTATAAAAATATGGGGGATGCTTTGTAAATGATTAATTTTTGGTACTTCAAAAAGCTTTGCTTCAAAAAGAAGGGCTTTTGAAAACAAGTGGAGGCCGCGGGTTTCTTGTCTTTTTGTCTTGATGAAAGGTGGCTGCCCCCAGCTTTGCCTGAAACTGTGAGCTGTGGTCAGGGTTGGCTGTAGGTTCTGTGTTGGAAAGATAAGGAACTGTAACCTCCACTGATTTTCCAGAGCTACACTTTTCTTTTGCAGCAGAACCCTGCCTTCCTGAGGGTATCACTGAGCTGTCCAATGTGAAAAAGGGATAAAATAAATGGAGTAGCTCTGATTGCTCCATAGCTTTCTGCAGAAAGCTGGAGAGGCACCTGTTAGATTGGAAGCCTTCATTGACATGCTCTGCCAACAAAGAGTCAATAGGAATAAAATAATGACAACAGTGGTGACATTCAAGTGTTCCCACTGTGCCAGGCACTGTTTTGCACATTTTAGAAACAACTCAATGAGGATATTCACTCACTCCATGGCTATGTGTTCATCTCCATTATTTCTACTATTGCAGACTTTGTGGCCCTCTTTGACAGACTCTCCCTTCAACCAGCTTTGGTGGTGCTTTAACTGAGTGAATATTTGTAGAATAAGGAAATTGAAACAGAGCTGATTTACAATGGACCAAGAGATAGAGGAAATGGGTAGTTAAGGACCAAGAATGCATCACAATGGAGACAATTTGGGCCGTGGCAAAAGGCTGTACCATCCACAGGGCTCTATAGCAGGGGCAGAGTCAATTGCATACAATCCCACTATCAGGTAAGTAAGAGCATATATCAGTGAGTAGGATAAACTTACAAACCTGATTGTTGGAACCCTTGGGATAGTAGTTCTCTGCAGGATATAGACACTGAGTTTTGATTAGAATACATGAGGCTAAGTAATTTATAAAGAGAAGAGGTTTATTTAGCACCCAGTTATGTGGTTTAGGGCCTTACTATGGCTTCTGGCAAGGGCTTTCATGCTGTGTCCTAATATGACAGAGAAGGACAAACAGGAAGTGGACATGTTTGAAGAAACAAAACCCAAGGGGCACCCTGACTTTGTAACAACCATCTCAGTTCCAGAGCTCCCCATAGCTTGGCCTTTGCTGTAATTGCATCACATTTCAGCTTCTGCCTCTGCCCAATCCTGTTCCTCCACCTTCAGTATCTGCTTACAAGAGTGGAAGCAAGAAAGCGTGTCTTCTTTATGAGGGTTGGGGTGAGAATTCAGTCCAGGGAGGAAATAGAAAGCTATGGAACCTCAGAAACTCCTTAGTGCTAATCAGTCTTTTGGTACTGATGTAGCACAGAGACTGCCAACCTTGTGGCTGTGGCAGAACCTGCCTGGATAGCGAAACCTATCAGGAGGGCAGCTTTAATGTCTCGGGGAGCCCAGTCTGACACAACTGTAGTGGGAGCAAACTTGACCACCATCTCAGCTGAGGGAAATATAGCAAGAAATTTCTGTGTCTTGCTCAAATGCAGATGCCAAGGACTCTGTTCTTCCATACCTCTGTACCCTGTGGAGAGGGGTCCACTGAAGCCCTGAGCACCTTCCCCGAAGTCCTGTCACTTCACGGGGCAACAGGAGAACAGCACTCTGATAATTGCATATAGATAATTGATTAAACAGGCTTTTGGGGGCTCACACTTAGGACTACTGCTCTACAAGGCTGGGCTCGGAAAGGGGTGTGGGCAAGGCTCATCAGGACTTGTTTGTCAAGAACATACACCCAGACTCTTAACACAAGGAGCCTGGCGGATGTATGATATTAAGAAAAGTAAAGAAAGAAAAGGGTGTGTGTGGCTTTAGTGATCTGTCCATTTCCAAATATGAGAAATGAACCTGTTAGAGGCTTCATTAGTCTAATCTCTCTAGATATTCCCAGGGCTAATAAGTAGACCTGTGTTAGGACTCTCTTAGTTGCAAGGGACAGCAAACAAAATACCTTAAGCAAAGTGAGGAACTTCCTGGTTTAAGTGACTATCAAATCCTGGAATGGAAAACAGTACAGCTGGATTTAGGGCTTCATGACATAAGCTTCAAAATAACATGATTGGTCAGTTCTCCAGAGCTATGTGAACATTGTGGTGAAGGAAGTGAAGGTGCCAGGTGGATGGAAACAGCACAGGACCACAGTACACCTCACCATCTTAGTTCCTTGCTCTTTCTTCCAACAGGACCCAGAATATGCTCTAATGCACAACAGCTGGTCCTTCTGTCTAGATTCACGGCTGGAATTCCTTAAAGAAGTTTCATAGCGAGACACGTGGGTAGAACCTGTTAACAGATCTTCCCCTTCTCTATAGAAAATATGTGTTTTGGGGTTTTTAGTTTTTATAGTTTCATTTCAGTCCAGCATTATACAGAATCTACTGGTCAGACTGCCTGTGAAACAGACTGAGTCTGAGGTTTGTGGGCATGAAATTTACTGGGGAAGGTGGAGGAACAGGATTGGGCAGAGGCAGAAGCTGAACTGTGATGCAACTACAGCAAGGGCCAAGCTATGGGGAGCTCTGGGGCTGAGATGGTTGTTACAAAGTCAGGGTGCCCCTTGGGTTTTGTTTCTTCAAACATGTCCACTTCCTGTTTGTCGTTCTCTGTCATATTAGGACACAGCATGAAAGCCCTTGCCAGAAGCCATGGTAAGACCCTTGAACTTCCTAACCCACCTAACTGGGTGCTAAATAAACCTCTTCTCTATATAAATTACTTAGCCTCACGTATTCTATTATAGCAACACTAAACAGAGTAAGACAATCAGTCAATTATTTTCAGGGCCAGACTCAAATGGACTTAAGTCTGGCCCTGAAAACAAATAGATGGAGACATTCTGGAGACTACAACCCCTGTGTACTTTAAGCTTTTTTTTTTTTTGAGGCAGAGTCTCACTCTGTCGCCCGGACTGGAGTGCAGTGGCCGGATCGCAGCTCACTGCAAGCTCCGCCTCCCGGGTTTAGGCCATTCTCCTGCCTCAGCCTCCGGAGTAGCTGGGACTACAGGCGCCTGCCACCTTGCCCGGCTAGTTTTTGTATTTTTAGTAGAGACGGGGTTTCACCGTGTTAGCCAGGATGGTCTCGATCTCCTGACCTCGTGATCCACCCATCTCGGCCTCCCAAAGTGCTGGGATTACAGGCTTGAGCCACCGCGCCCGGCCTACTGTAAGCTTTTAAGGGTAGAAAAGTTGTTATTCACTAGGAACACAGTGTTATTTTTGATTTACTATTTTGGGAGGGAGTGAGATACAGTTTTCTTGTTTCCACTTGACCTTTTCCACCATAGTGGCTCTTATTCTACAGGTCAAGGACCTGTGGGTGTTCTGCAAGCCATCAAGTATGGTGAGTCCCATTATTCAGGAAGGAATGGGGGAATAACTCCTTTGTGATTGTGGATCTGCTGTGAGTCAGGCTTTGCTTGTGATACTCTATTATGTCACTCCCAAAACTCCTGCTTTAAAATGGCAGAATGATGACTCTTTGAGTCCCTGAATATTTATGCCACCATGAACTCTGTGCCCAGCAGTCCTCAAAATGTTTCCAGTGCATGTTCATGCAAGTAAATGGCGTATACTCATTTGAGAAGGTCTGCAGGAATCATTTAAATGTGCAGTTACTCTGGTGTTTCAGAGGTCTTCCTTCTAGGAAAACAACTTCTCCGTCATCCGCTGGTTTGGGGTTCTGAGAGGCTACTCTGATGTGGAAATTAAAAAAGAAATCATAATATTTTTATCGGGGAATCTGCCCTCAAATTGTTGATTATCCTTCCTAACTTCTTTTGATTGTATATATCAGTAGCACTCTTGCTGGTGGCCCATCTGTTTTGCCCAAAGCGTTGCTGTGTTAGCCATTGCCATAGGTTTCTTTGGGTTGGTTCCCTGGGAAAGAGAGTCTGAGGCAGAAATGTACACGCAGGAAGGTTTTGTTTGGCGTACTCTTAGAACCAACATTGGTAAGCATATAAGGAGCACAGGATTGGGCAAAGGTAGAAGTTGAACAGGGATGCAGTTTGTGGTTTTGAAAAGAAATGTAGGCACTTATAGTTTAACAATCCTGTCTTTAAAAATTAGAGCTTAATTCTCTTCTACTTGAGTGTGGGCTGGACATGGTGACTCACTTCTGAGTAACTGAACAAAACAGAAGTGATGGTGTGTGGCTTTGCAGACAGTCATAAGGAGGCATGGTGGCTCTGCCTCTTGGGTTATTTACTCCTAGGCAAGCAAGATGCCATGCCATGAGGACATTCCCTGAGGAGAGGCCTTTTTGTCAAGGAACTGAGGCCTTCCTCCAACAGCAGCTGGAGAGTGAGCCATCTTGAGGCAGATCCTCCAGCACCACTCAGTCCTTTACACAAATTCAACCCCTGCTGACATCTTGACTGCAACATCATAAAAGACCTTGAACCAGAGGTATCTGGCTAAGTTGCTTTAGGATGCTAGACCCTTAGAAACTGTGTGAGGTAAATGTTTATTGTTTAAGTGGCTAGGTATTGGGATGATTTGTTTTGCAGTGATAGGTAATTCATACATCTTTTGATACTGGGAGCAGAGTGCTATCCTAATAATACCTATACATGTGAAAGTGGCTTTGGCAGTGGGCAGTGGTCTGCAACTAGAAAGATTTTGGTGAGAAAGTTATATAAAGCTTGAACAGTCTTGAAAATATTTTTAGAAGCTTGTGATTTTTAGGCAGTTGTGAGTAAGACTTAAAGCAATGTGAAAAATGTGGAAACTGGAGGAAAGGACTTCTTGTTATGAATGGCAGATGTTTAACAATATTCTTCCATATGGTATGTGGAAAGCAGAAAACATGCCTAATGAACTGGGTGGTGTTGATAAGGAGATTTCTGGGTAAAGTGCTAAAAATACAGCCTGGTTTCATATTGCTGCTTAGAGTAAAATACAAGCAAAGAGAGAAAAGAAGGAAATGTCAAACATGAATAAGTTGGGAGTTGAATGTTAAAAAAAAATCCATCGTTAAATGGAACTGGAGGTCATTATGCTGAGTGAAATAAGCCACAGCAAGACAAGCCTCACATGTTCCCACTTGTTTGTGAGATCTAAAAATCAAAACTATTGAACTCATGGAGATAGAGAGCAGAAGGATGGTTACCAGAGGCTGGGAAATGTAGTGGGAGGACTGGGGTTGAGGGGAGGTAGGGATAGTTAATGAGAACAAAAAATGGAATGAATGAATAAGAGCTAGTATTTGATAGCCCAACAGAATGACTATAGTCAATAATAAGTTAATTGTACATCATAAAATAACTAAAAGAGTATAATTGAATTGCTTGTAACACAAAGGATAAATGCTTGAGGGGATGAATACCTCATTCTCCATGATGTAATTATGATACATTTCATGCCTGTATCAAAACATCTTATGCACCCCATAAATACATACACCTACTATGTACCCACACAAATTTTTAAAAAACCTTTGTCAAATCATCAAAGCTATCTTAAATATATTGATGTTATGATCCACAGATCCTTTCAATAAAAACATCACTTGTAAGAAGCTTAAGGGCATTGTTTCTGATAGAAGCATAATAAGGAGATGGGCTTACTTGGGGAGATTTTTAGATGTCTTTTACTTAATGAGCGGGCCCTCCAATAAGATTCAAAGGAGACCCAGGACATTTTTAATTTTTAATAAAACTATATCAGGAGAAACACAGCCAGTTTGGACAGAAATGGACAGAGACAGTAGACAATGAAAATAGACCACTGGACCCTCAAACACTACTGATAAGAATCAGGCTGAGAAAACTATATGTCTTCAGCTATATGTCAATTTTAATGAAAATGAAAAGATGACTTAGAAGGCAGAACAAACAGCCTGGAGGATGTAGCCAGGAGTCATATAGAACAACTCTTGGGGAAGAAATGGATGGGTCTTAGTCATGGAACCTGCAACATTTGCCCAGCTGGGTTTCAGAACTGTTCTGGATCAATGACTTCTCTGCACTTTGCATTACATCTCTTTGAATAGAAATGTCTGGGTTGGTTATACTATGCTCATCACTCCACTGTCTGAGTAATGTGAGGGGACAGAAAGCTTATCTGTTTAGTTCACAGGTTTACAGATGGAGAGAAACTGTACTTGAGAGCCATGTTTAAGGAAGTGCATGTGAGCAATCTCATCTTCACCTGGACCTAGTACCTGTTAATGAAATACCAGTGCCAAATCCAAGGACAAATGTCAGAGAACAAACTTGAGAGGAATAGTGTCAGTAATTGGAGGACTGTAAAAACTGGAGAGGAACAAACGAAAGAAATGTGAATCTCTTGCTAAAAAGGCATCCACTGATTTCCCTTTACAGATTACAATGTGGAAAGTACAAGTCCATTCAGGGGCTCTCTGAATGTGCCTATTGAAGGTCCCTGGTGCCTTCAAATGACATAATTTAGATTGGCAACTAGTTTCTACAACTGCTGCTGTCAAATACGTGACTTGTATTAGATGCTTGAGTTGGTAGTGGTAAAAGTAGGAATCTAGAACCTCTTTCATATGTTTCAGTTCCCAACTCAGATTACAAGATTCATAAATGAAAGTGATAGATGAAGGGGTAACACTAGGCAGAATGTATGTAACAGGAAGTTATAGGAGATAGACCAGTTCACATGTTTAGAAGCATGCTGATTTGGAATGAGCCAGGATTTTCACAAGAGCAGTTGAAGGAGTACAGTTGGATACCTCTTTCCACAGTGATTTTTATGCCAGTTTGTCCTGGAAATCACCTGATGACATATGAATAATTTGTTTCAGGCACCACCGTGGTCTAGGAACCAGGTCCAGGGAACTTAATTCAATAAATTAATTAGGTATTGTTTTATATAAGATGACTGTCCAAAATTATTGATAGCTATGTTGCTTAGAGTAGGATTGTTGAGAGAACTTCCTTTCAAGGGGCTATGAGTATGCCTGTCCTGAAGGAGCTCTAATACAATTAGGAGACAGGATTTTACATAATTTCAAATATTTCCCTTCTTTTTTTTTTTTTTTTTTTTTTTTTGGAGACGGAGTCTAGCTCTGTCGCCCAGGCTGGAGTGCAGTGGCGCGATCTCGGCTCACTGCAAGCTCCGCCTCCCGGGTTTACGCCATTCTCCTGCCTCAGCCTCCCGAGTAGCTGGGACTACAGGCGCCCGCCACCGCGCCCGGCTAGTTTTTTGTATTTTTTAGTAGAGACGGGGTTTCACCGTGTAGCTCAGGATGGTCTCGATCTCCTGACCTCGTGATCCACCCGTCTCGGCCTCCCAAAGTGCTGGGATTACAGGCTTGAGCCACCGCGCCCGGCCTTCCCTTCTTATATAAAGTATAATCATCAGTTCTTAGACTGGTTTCTTTTTCTTTTATAAAATTTAATTTGAAAAAAATATTATAATGCACCAGTAAATGAAAAAAAAGTCACTGGCCATCCTAATGCAGAATGATAACCTGAATGAAAGTATTAATTAGGTGCCTGAAGAATGCCTCTACCGCCCACTAGCGACTGAAAGAAAAATGGACCACCTTCCTTCCCACAATTGAATTTTTCTACTTAGGATCATTATACTTCACCACCAAATGGATACTTTACTCTTATTTATTTATTAATTATTTATTTACGTACTTATTTTTAATTATATTTTAAGTTCTGGGGTGCATGTGCAGAACATGCAGGTTTGTTACATAGGTATACATGTGCCATTGTGGTTTGCCGCACACATCAACCCGTCATCTACATTAGGTATTTCTCCTAATGTTATCCCTCCCTTTGTACCCCACCCCTTGACAGGCCCTGGTGTATGATTTTCCCCTCCCTGTGCCTATACATTCTCATTATTCAGCTCCCATTTATGAGTGAAAACAGGCAGTGTTTGGTTTTCTGTTCCTGTGTTAGTTTGCTGAGAATGATGGTTTCCAGCTTCATCCATGTCCCTGAGAAGGACATGAACTCATTCTTTTTTATGACTGCATAGTATTCCATAGTGTATATATGCCACATTTTCTTTATCCAGTCTATCATTGATGGCCATTTGAGTTGGTTCCAAGTCTTTGCTATTGTGAATAGTGCTGCAATAAACATACATGCACATGTGTCTTTATAGCAGAATGGTTTATAATCCTTTGGGTATATACCCAGTAATGGGATTGCTGGGTCAAATGGTATTTCTAGTTCTAGATCCTTGAGGAATCGCCACACTGTCTTCCACAATGGTTGAACTAATTTACACTCCCACGAACAGTGTAAAAGCATTCCTATTTTTCCACATCCTTGCCAGCATCTGTTGTTTCCTGACATTTTAACGATCACCATTCTAATTGGCATGAGATGGTAACTCATTGTGGTTTTGATTTGCATTTCTCTAATGACTGGTGATGATGAGCTTTTTTTCGTATGTTTGTTGGCCACATAAATGTCTTCTTTTGTGGAGTGCCTGTTCATATCCTTTGCCCACTTTTTGATGAGGTTTTTTTTTTTCTTGTAAATTTGTTTAAGTTCCTTGTAGATTCTGGATATTAGCCCTTTGTCAGATGGATAGATTGCAAAAAATTTTCTCCCATTCTGTAGGTTCCCTGTTCACCCTGATGGTAGTTTCTTTTGCTGTGCAGAAGCTCTTAGTTTAATTGGATCCCATTTGTCAATTTTGGCTTTTGTTGCAACTGCATTCAGTGTTTTAGTTATGAAGTCTTTGCCCATGCCTATGTCCTGAATGGTATTGCCTAGGTTTTCTTCTAGGGTTTTTTATGGTTTTAGTTCTTACATTTAAATCTTTAATCCATCTTAAGCTCATTTTTGTATAAGGTGTAAAGAAGGGGTCCAGCTTCTGTTTTCTGCATATGGCTAGACAGTTTTCCCAGCACCATTTATTGAATAGGGAATCCTTTCCTCATTGCTTATTTCTGTCAGGTTTGTCAAAGATCAGATGGTTGTAGATGTGTAGTGTTATTTCTGAGGTCTCTGTTCTATTCCGTTGGTCTATATATCTGTTTTGGTACCAGTACCATGTTGTTTTGGTTACTTTAGTCTTGTAGTATAGTTTGAAGTCAGGTAGTGTGATGCCTCCAGCTTTGTTCTTTTTGTTTAGGATTGTCTTGGCTATATGGGCTCTTTTTTGGTACCATATGAACTTTAAAGTAGTTTTTTTCTAATTCTGTGAAAAAAGTCAGTGGTAGCTTGATGGGGATAGCATTGAATATATAGATTACTTTGGGCATTATGGCCATTTTCACAATATTGATTCTTCCTATCCCTGAGCATGGAATGTTTTTTCATTTGTGTCCTCTCTTATTTCCTTGAGCAGTGGTTTGTAGTTCTTCTTTAAGAGGTCCTTCATATCCCTTGTAAGTTGTATTTCTAGGTATTTTATTTTCTTTGTAGCAATTGTGAATGGGAGTTCACTCATGATTTGGCTCTCTGCTTGTCTGTTACTGGTGTATAAGAATGCTTGTGATTTTTCACATTAATTTTGTATCCTGAGACTTTGCTGAAGTTGTTTTCCAGCTTAAGGAGTTTTTCGGGCTGAGACAATGGGGTTTTCTAAATATAGAATAATGTCATCTGCAAACAGAGACAATCTGACTTCCTCTTTTCCTATTTGAATACCATTTATTTCTTTCTCTTGCCCGATTGCCCTGACCGGAACTTCCAATACTACACTGAGTAGGAGTAGTGAGAGAGGGCATACTTGTCTTGTGCCAGTTTTTAAAGGGAATGCTTCCAGTTTTTGCCCATTCAATATGATATTGGCTGTGGGTTTGTCATAAATAGCTCTTATTATTTTGAGATGTGTTTAATCAATACCAAGTTTATTGAGTGTTTTTAGCATGAAGGGGTGTTGAATTTTATTGAAGACCTTTTCCACATCTACTGAGATAATCATGTGGTTTTTGTCATTGGTTCTGTTTATGTGATGGATTACATTTATTGATTTGTGTATGTTGAAGCAGCCATGCACCCCAGGGATGAAGCCAACTTGATCGTCGTGGATAAGCTTCTTAATGTGCTGCTGGATGCTGTTTGCCAGTATTTTATTGAGGATTTTCACATGGATGTTCTTCAAGAATATTGGCCTGAAATTTTTTTGTGTGTGTGTCTCTGCTAGGTTTTGGCATCAGGATGATGCTCGCCTCATAAAATGAGTTAAGGAGGATTTTTTCTTTTTCTATTGATTGGAATAGTTTCAGAAGGAATGGTACCAGCTCCTCTTTGTATCTCTGGTAGAATTTGAATGTGAATCCATCTGGTCCTGGGCCTTTTTTGGTTGGTAGGCTATTAATTACTGCCTCAATTTCAGAATGTGTTATTTGTCTATTCAGGGATTCAACTTCTTCCTGATTTAGTCTTAGGAGGTGTATGAGTCCAGGAATTTATTCATTATTCTAGATTTTCTATTTTGTTTGCATTGAGGTGTTTATAGTATACTCTGATGGTAGTTTGTATTTCTGTGGGGTCAGTGGTGATCTCCCCTTTATCATTTTTTATTTTGCCTATTTGATTTTTTCTCTCTTTTCTTCTTTATTAGTTTGGCCAGCAGTCTATCTATTTTGTTAATCTTTTT
>NW_012115266.1:6836213-6886680 GCF_000951035.1 Colobus angolensis palliatus
TGTTAGCCAGAATGGTCTCGATCTCCTGACCTCGTGATCCGCCCATCTCAGCCTCCCAAAGTGCTGGGATTACAGGCTTGAGCCACCGCGCCCGGCCACTGTTAATCTTTTTTTTAAAAAAAACCAGTTCCCAGATTCATTGATGTTTTAAAGGGGTTTTTGTGTCACTATCTCCTTCTGTTCTTCTCTGATCTTAGTTATTTCTCTTCTGCTAGCTTTTGAATTTGTTTGCTCTTGTTTCTCTCTAGTTCTAATTGTGATATTAGGGTGTTGATTTTAGATCTTTCCTGCTCTCTCCTGTGGGCATTTAGTGCTATAAATTTCCCTCTAAATTTCCCTCTAATACTGCTTTAGCTGTGTCCCAGAGATTCTGGTACGTTGTGTTTTTGTTCTCATTCATTTCAAATAACTTTTTTATTTCTGCCTTACTTTTGATATTTACCCAGTAGTCATTCAGGAGTAGGTTGTTCAGTTTCCATGTAGTTGTGTGGTTTTGAGTGAATTTCTTAATCCTGAGTTCTAATTTGATTGCACTGTGGTCTGAGAGACTGTTTGTTATGATTTCTGTTTTTGCATTTGCTGAGGAGTGTTTTATTTCCAATTATGTGGTTGATTTTAGATGAGTGCTATGTGGTGTTGAGAAGAATGTATATTCTGTTAATTTGAGGTGGAGAGTTCTGTAGATGTCTATTAGGTCTGCCTGGTCCAGAGCTGAGTTCAAGTCCTGAATATCCTTGCTAATTTTCTGTCTCATTGGTCTGTCTAATATTGACAGTGGGGTGTTAAAGTCTCCCACTATTATTGTATGGGAGTCTAAGTCTCTTTGTAGGTCTCTAAGAACTTGCTTTATGAATCTGGGTGCTCCTGTATTGGGTGCATATATATTTAGGATAGTTAGCTCTTTTTGTTGAATTTATCCCTTTACCATTATTTAATGCACTTCTTTGTCTTTTTTGATCTTTGTTGGTTTAAAATCTGTTTTATCAGAGACTAGGATTGTAAACCCTGCTTTTTTTCTTTCCATTTGCTTGGTAAATATTTCTCCATCCCTTTATTTTGAGCCTATGTGTGTCTTCACATGTGAGATGGATCTCCTGAATACAGCACACTGATGGGTCTTGACTCTTTATCCAATTTGCCCATCTGTGCCTATTAATTGGGGCATTTAGCCCACTTACATTTAATGTTAATATTGTTATATGTGAATATGGTCCTGTCATTATGATGCTAGCTGGTTATTTTCCCCATTAGTTGATGTGGTTTCTTCATAGTGTCGATGGTCTTTACATTTTGGTTTGTTTTTTGCAGTGGCTGGTACCAGTTTTTCCTTTCCATATTTAGTGCTTCCTTCAGGAACTCTTTAAGGCATGCCTGATGGTGACAAAATCCCTCAGCATTTGCTTGTCTGGAAAGAGTTTTATTTCTTCTTCATTTATGAAGCTTAGTTTGGCTGGATATGAAATTCTGGGTTGAAAATTCTTTTCTTTAGGAATGCTGAATATTGGCCCCCACTCTCTTCTGGCTTGTAGGGTTTCTGCAGAGAGATCCACTGTTAGTCTGATGGGCTTCCCTTTGTGGGTAACCTGGCCTTTCTCTCTGGCTGCACTTAACATTTTTTCCTTCCTTTCAACCTTGGTGAATCTGATGATTATGTGTCTTGCGGTTGCTCTTCTAGAGGAGTGTCTTTGTGGTGTTCTCTGTACTTCCTGAATTTGAATGTTGGCCTGCCTTGCTAGGTTGGGGAAGTTCTCCTGGATAATATCCTAAAGAGTGTTTTCTAACTTGGTTCCATTCTCCCTGTCACTTTCAGGTACACCAATCCAACACAGATTTAGTCTTTTCATATAGTCTCATGTTTCTTGGAGGCTTTGTTTGTTTCTTTTCACCCTTTTTTCTCTAATCTTGTCTTCTCACGTTATTTCATTAATTTGATCTTCAATCACTGATATCCTTTCTTCCACTTGATGGAATCGGCTGTTGAAGCTTGTGTATGCTTCAGGAAGGTCTCGTACTGTGATTTTCAGCTCCATCAGGTCATTTAAGCTCTTCTCTACACTGGTTATTCTAATTAGCCATTCGTCTAACCTGTTTTCAAGGTTTAGTTTCCTTGCAATGGGTTATAACATGCTCCTTTAGCTCAGAGAAGTTTGTTATTATCAACCTTCTGATGCCTATCTCTGTCAGCTTGTCAAACTTACTCTCCATCCAGTTTTGTTCCCTTGCTGGCGAGTAGTTGTGTTCCTTTGGAGGAGAAGAGGTGTTCTGGTTTTTGGAATTTTCAGCCTTTCTGCTCTGGTTTCTCCCCTTTTGTGGTTTTATCTATCTTTGGTCTTTGATGTTGGTGACCAAGGAATGGGGTTTTGGTGTGGACATCCTTTTTGTTGATGTTGATGCTATTCCTTTCTGTTTGTTAGCTTTCCTTCTAACGGTCAGGCCCCTCAGCTGCAGGTCTGTTGGAGTTTGCTGGAGGTCCACTCCAGACCCTGTTTGCCTGGGTATTACCAGTAGAGGCTGCAGAACAGCAAATATTTCTGCCTGATCCTTCCTCTGGAAGTTTTGTCCCAGAGGGGCACCCATCTGTATGAGACGTCTGTCCGCCCCTACTGGGAGGTGTCTCCCCATCAGGAATCACAGGGGTCAGGGACCCACGTGAGTAGGCAGTCTGTCTGTTATTGGAGCTCGAACGCTGTGCTGGGAGAACCACTGTTCTCTTCAGAGCTGTCAGACAGGGAGGTTTAAATCTGCAGAAGCTGTCTCCTGCCTTTTGTTCAGCTATGCCCTGCCCTCAGAGGCAGAATATAGAGAGGCAGTAGGCCTTGCTGAGCTGCGGTGGGCTCTGCCCAGTTCGAACGTCCCTGCCACTTTGTTTACACTGTGAGCATAGAACCGTCTACTCAAGCCTCAGCAGTGGTGGATACCCCTCTCCCCACCAAGCTCCAGCATCCCAGGTTGATCTCAGACTGCTGCGCTAGCAGCAAGCAAGGCTCCGTGGGCATGGGACCTGCCTAGTCAGCCTTGGGAGGGAATCTCCTGGTCTGCTGGTTGCAATGACCCTGGGAAAAGTGCAGTATTTGGGCAGAAGTGTACCATTCCTCTAGGTACAGTCACTCACGGCTTCCCTTGACTAGGAAAGGGAAATCCTCCAACCCCTTGCACTTCCCGGGTGAGGTGATGCCCTGCCCTGCTTTGGCTCACCATCTATGGGCTGCACCCACAGTCCAACCAGTCCCAATGAGATGAACCAGGTACCTCAGCTGGAAATACAGAAATCACCCGTCTTCTGCATTGATCTCACTGAGAGCTGTAGACTGAAGCTGTTCCTATTTGGCCATCTTGGAAGTGACCTATCTCAAACTTTTAACCATTTCTTTCCAGAAGAAAAATTTGAAACATTAAGGGAAAACTGTTGGGTAAAAGATCCATCTGTTTTTCGAAACCCTGAATCAATAATTGAGCTAAACTTGGTGCCTGAAGAAGCGAATGAATTATTGCAGCTTAGTTCTTCATATACATTAAAGAATGATTATGAGACCTTAAGTTTATCAGCATTTTGGATTAAGGTAAAGGACGACTTTCCATTATTAAGTCAAAAGAGTGTCCTGCTATTACTACCACTCACAACAACTAGTTAGTGTGAACTAGGGTTTTCTGTCTTAACCCAGTTAAAAACAAAGGAAAGAAATGGGTTGAATGGTGCAGCAGCTATGCAGGTAGAATTATTTTCCTGTGTTCCAGACTGGAATGAACTTATGAACAGGCAAGCACACCCATCATAATAAATAAAATCTTACCTAAAAAAAGATGTGCAAATGGCTAATAGGTATATGAAAATCTGCTCAACATCACCTATTATAAGGGAAGTGCAAGTCACTTGAAAGGGAGAAACCATTTGCAAAGTGCTCATCCTAAGGGGACTAATATGTATTCTTTTTTTTTTTTTTTTTTTTTTTGAGACGGAGTCTCGCTCTGTCGCCCAGGCTGGAGTGCAGTGGCGCGATCTCGGCTCACTGCAAGCTCCGCCTCCCGGGTTTACGCCATTCTCCTGCCTCAGCCTCCCAAGTAGCTGGGACTACAGGCGCCCGCCATCTCGCCCGGCTAGTTTTTTGTATTTTTTAGTAGAGACGGGGTCTCACCGTGTAGACCAGGATGGTCTCGATCTCCTGACCTCGTGATCCACCTGTCTCGGCCTCCCAAAGTGCTGGGATTACAGGCTTGAGCCACCGCGCCCGGCCGTAATATGTATTCTATACAAGAATAATAATTCAACTATAGAAAACCAAACAATACCACTAAAAATGGACAATATTTTTCAAAAGAAGACA
This sequence comes from Colobus angolensis palliatus, assembly GCF_000951035.1. NCBI lineage: Eukaryota > Metazoa > Chordata > Mammalia > Primates > Cercopithecidae > Colobus > Colobus angolensis. The sequence goes on from NW_012115266.1 coordinate 6,840,536, forward strand.
TACAGGCCGGGCGCGGTGGCTCAAGCCTGTAATCCCAGCACTTTGGGAGGCCGAGACGGGTGGATCACAAGGTCAGGAGATCGAGACCATCCTGAGCTACACGGTGAAACCCCGTCTCTACTAAAAAATATACAAAAACTAGCCGGGCGAGATGGCGGGCGCCTGTAGTCCCAGCTACTCGGGAGGCTGAGGCAGGAGAATGGCATAAACCCGGGAGGCGGAGCTTGCAGTGAGCCCAGATCGCGCCACTGCACTCCAGCCTGGGCGACAGAGCTAGACTCCGTCTCCAAAAAAAAAAAAAAAGAAGACATACAAATGACCAATAGTATATGAAAAATGCTCAACACTAATTATCAGGGATTGTAAATCAAAACCACAATGAGATATTATCTCACCACATAATTTTTATTATTAAAAAGACAGATACACACACACAGACACACACACACCCCCAGATGCTGGTGAGGGTGCAGAGAAAAGGGTACTCTTAGACATGGTGGGAATGTAAAATAGTGCAACCATCATGGAAAACAGTATGGATATTTCTCAGAAAAACTAAAACTAGAACTACCACGTGATGCAGCAATCCCACTACAGGGTATCTATCCAAAAGAAAAGAAATTATTTCAATTTCTTTTCAAAGAAATACCTTTTCAAAGGGATTTCATTTCAAAGGGATACCTTTGACTCACAGGTTTATCACAGTGCTATTCCCAATAGCACAGATATGGAATCAACCTAAGCGTTCATCAATGGCTGACTGGAAAAGAAAAATGGTTGTGTGTGTGTGTGTGTGTGTGTGTGTGGGTGCGTGCACATGCGTGCATATGTACATGTTTATACACACTATTTGTTTTCTGGATACACACCTACACCCACACCCATATGTACCCACATCCACACACATACCCATACACATATATACACATACACTATTCAGCCATTAAAAAGAGTGGAATCCTTTTCCAGCAACATGGATGGAACTGGGTGTCATTATGATAAGTGACATAAGGGAGGCACAAAAAGATAAATGCCACATGTTCTCACTCAAATGTGGGAGCTAAAAACTAGATCTCATGGACATCAAGAATAGGATAGATATCAGGAACTGGGAAAGGGAGGTGAAGAGAGGTTGTTTACGGATACAAGCATGCAGTTAGATTGAAGAAATCATCCTAATGTTTGATAGCAGACTAGGATGACCATATGCAGCAATACTATTATGTATATTGCAAAGTAACTAGACGAGAAGACTGGAAATGATAACAACACCTAAAAATGATAAACATGCATACATGCATGGTGATGGATATCCCAAATTACCCTGGCTTGATTATTACTCATTCCATACATTGTCACAATGTGTCAATAAAAAAACTAAAATGTTGATTTGACACATAATAAAGCTTACTTGTCAGTGAAAAGATTAAACTCCCATAAAAAAATTGTCTTCTGCAAGCAAGAGAATTTGACTTCTTCCTTTCCAATTTGGTTGCTCTTTATTTGTTTCTCTTGCCTAATTGCTGTGACTGGGACTTTTGATATTATGTTGCATAAATGTGGTAAAAGTGGACATCCTTGTTTTGTTCAAGATCTGAGAAGAAAGGCTTTCCATTTTTCCCTGTTCAGTATAATGTTAGCTGTGGGTTTGTGACATATGGCCTTTATTACTTTGAGGTATGTTCCTTTTATACTCAGTTTGTTGAGGATATTTATCATAAGAGGATGTTGAATTTTATCAAATATTTTTTCATCATTTATTTAAATCTATTTAATTCTTGGTTCTGTTAATGTGATGTATCATGTTTATTGATTTGCGTGTGTTGAACTATCCTTGTATTCCTGGGAGGAATCCCACTTGATCATGGTGAATCACCTTTTAATGTGTTGATGAATTTTGTTTGCTGGTATTTTGTTGAGGATTTTGCATATATGTTAATCAATAATACTGGCCTTTAGTTTTCTTTTTTCATGTGTCCTTGTCTGCTTTTGGTGTCAGGGTAATGCTGGCATGATAGAATGAGTTTGAAAGTATTCCTTGCTATTTAATTTTTTGGAAGGATTTGAGTAGAATCAATTCATATTTGTTGTTCTTTTGATGTTTGGTAGAATTCACCAGTGAATCTAGCTGGTCCTGGGATTTTCTTTGAAGGGAGAATTTTGTTATGATCTTACTCTTGTTACACATTATTAATTCGTTGAGGTTTTATGTTTTTTTTTCTTGGTTCAATCTTGGTAGGCTGTATATGTCCAGTAATTTATCCATTACTTTTAGGTTTCCAAATTGCCATATAGTTGTTCATAATAGTCACTGATGATTCTTTGTATTTCTGTGGTCTCAGTTGTTGTCTCCTTTTTCATTGCTGATTTTGTCTGGGTCTTCTCTATGCTTTTTTTGGTTGGTTGATTAGTGGCCTTAAAATAGTTCTCTTGATTTTCTTGTTAGGTGGATTTTATGTCTCCATCTGTTTAGTGCTAATTACTGGTATGTTGTTTTGTCTGTTTGGTGACATCATTTTTCTTTGATTGTATTTGATCCTCGTGGTTGTGCATCAATGTCTATTCATTGAAGAAACAGGTATTTATTTTAGTGTTCACAGTCTGGATTTCTCTGTGATAGTTTTTGTACATGAGATCTATCCATCAATTCTGAGCATACTGTCTGTCATGGTCGCTAGATTCGTAAGTGCTTGATCTAGTGCAGCACTAAGGGCCTCTTCATGTCCTACTGTAGGACAGAGGATGGCAAGCCTGTGCTGGTGTCTTGGACTAGAGCACCTCCCAGCAGTTCGCTGCACAGGTAGGATAGTTTCCAGGCTGCTGCAGAAAAGGGCTGGAACTGAGACTGGGCCTTTTTAGAATCTTCTGTGGAAAAGAGGATGGCAAGCCTCTTCTGGTGGCTCAGATGGGCACATCTCTACACAGTTCCCTGCACAGGTAGGATAGTTACCTGACTGCAGTGACAGGGGCTGGAGCTGACATTTGACCCTTTTGGGATCTGCTATGGGATGGAAGCTACAAACTCTGTCCTGTTACTTCAGATAGGTGCATTTCCCAGCAATTCCCTGCGTAGGTGGGATCGTTTTCTGGCCATGGCAGTAAGAGGCTGAAGCTGAGACTGTGCCCCTTCAAGAATTTCTGTGAGACAGAGTCTAATAAGTCCGTCAGAAAGGCTCAGACGGGGTGGGTTTCCCAGCAGATCCCTGTGCCTTTAGGATAATTTCCTCATTGCAGCAAGAGGGGCTGGGTCTAAGACTGGGCCCCTTGAGGACCTGCTATAGAACAGATGCTGGGAAGCCTGTCCCGGTTGTTCAGATGGGCATGTCTCCCTGCTGTTCCTTGTACAGGTCAGATAATTCCCTAGCTGTGGCACCAATGGGCTTGAGCTGAGATTGGCTCCTTCAGGCTCTGCAATGAGATGGAACCTAGCCTGTTTTGGAGGCTCAGATGGGTGACTCCCAGTCATTCTCTGCTTGGGCAAGATAATGCCTGGGCTGAAAGATAGAGCCCATTTAGACTCTGCTGTGGGACAGAGGCTTTCAAGCCTGTCCTAGTGTCACATGGGAGAGCTCTTTCTGAGGCCTTGTGCAAGCAGTGTCAAGCTGTGACCACAGTTGAGGGGAACTGTAGCTTGTATAGGGTAACTTTCCAGTCTGCTGCTGAGACCAATGTTGGTGGGCAGTCAAGCCTTTTTGCCAAGACACTATTGTGATTCCTCCTGGAGGCTTTGGCAGATAGTTTTGGTTCCAGGGTCAAGGCCATACAAGGCTATAGCTAAGCCCTTCGGGAAATGAGGCTCTTTCAAACTTTCAGTGTGGGAGCATGATTGGCAGGTCTGTCACCTGGGTGTGGGCCTGCACTCTTAAAATGACCTTTCAAAGTCTTGGGCTCCACTGGGGTTTCACAAACTTCAACCTCAGTCCCCAGCTCCTATAAAGAGGCTTTTCTCTGTTGGTGGGTACAGAATTCTTGCTGTTTTGGCGGGATACAAGTGGATGACTTCTTATTCTGCCACTTTGCTGGCAGCACACTTCTGAGTTTGACGTTTTTAGATTCCACAAGTAAGTTAGATCTTGTGGTCTTTGTGTTTCTCTGGCTGCACTTGTTTTATGTACTGTTCTTTACAAAATTAAGACTGGATTCCATGGTATTACATCCAGCTAATTATTAGAATCATGATTTATAGCACATGACTTTCAAAAAATATCTGTAGCTACATGGCTCAGGAGGGTTTGGATAACGGGCTGTGCATATCCATGTCCAGGAAGAAGCTCCTTTGCCACAATTAGGAGCGAGAATTAGCCCTAATTTCCAGCATTTCCCCAATGATTTCAAATGTATTCATTAGTTCTCTGATTTTTTTTTCTTTTTACAAAATTCAATTCAAGAAACACTAGACAACAAAGAGTGAGTTCACTGATAATCCTATTTCAAAACGATAATCACTGCAAAATATTAACTAGGTCTTTGAAGAATGCTTCTGTTACTCCAAGTCAAATGGAAAGGAAGCCTGTTCACTCATCTCACCGTAGGTTTTTCTACAGTTGTGCTCACTATACTTCTCCAATAAAAATATTATCCGTTGGGCCACAAGCACTGGTCTGTAGTTTTAGAGACTCATGAAGACCTATGGGAAATTCTCTTCCTTGAAACATCCTGTTTTATGAACTGACCACTATCTTTTGGGGTGATGCACAGAAATAGATGCCACGTAGTCTTCATCATAATGGGCTATCAAACATTTCATTAGGCACAAGAATAAGACTGGATAAACTCATGATATCCATTATGGATGATTTCCTGGAATATCCTCTTTCCCACATTCCTGTGGGTTGTCATGTCTTTACTTTTTGATCCCTGGGAAGGTGTTTTGAAGCTGACAAGCAAAAGAAGTCTTAAAGACAATTTTCTTCAAAAGCTAAATTGACAATATAACTAGAGGGTCTGTGCAAGAGCTAAAGAGTTTATCAAAATAAGTTGAGTATTAGGGAAGGGTGAGGGTGGAGGAGTGTCTGTGGGTCCTGGGGGAACCAGAACCCGGTACTCACCTTTAGGATACCCCATGGAATCAGAGAACTCCTAATAGCAAATGGAGGTAAGTGGCCACACCAGAATCCCCACTTCAAAGCCTCATTGTGACGGGAATGGTCGAGTTGCAGCCCTGAGTGTGTGCAGACTCACTAGTTACATGATAACCTCTAAGCGGATAACTGATAACCAGTGCAATCTTCCATCATTACTACTTTATTTCTTGACACACTCTGCATGTGCCTGTGGAGTCTAGAGAGCTTTGATGTGAGAGATTTGTGGAAATAATTCCTCAAAATAACTTATTTGCGTTTTATTTTTTTGCCGACCCAGGGGCAAAGTGGAATTTAAATTGAAATTTTGTTACTGGTAGCAAATAAAATGCGATGTTACATCTGTATTTGCAGACAAATACTCTTATCTATTAAATCTGTGTGATGTCTTTTTTTCATTTCTTCCGTGCATTCAGAGCTTCTAGCATACTGCTTAGTTGCTATTACATGATGAATTAATAATTTTTTTCATGTTATGAGTTTTCTCTTCTTTTTAAAATAAATTTAATTATGTATATTTAAGGTATACAACATAATGCTATGAGTTATATATATGTGTGTGTGTGTATATATATATAAAATTGTTACCATGGTGAAGCAAATTAACATATCAACTCATATAGTTAACTTATTTTTCACTCTGTGGCAAGAACACCTACAATCTAGTCATTTAGCAAAACTTCTGAATTCTATGTTAGCAACTATAGTCTTCATGTTGTACCTTAGCTCTTTAGCCTTGTTTATCCTATATATCTTGTACTTTGTACACTTTGACCTACATCTCCCCATTTCCTCCTTCTCACCTTGTCTCTGGTAACTGCTGTTTTGTTCTCTATCTCTATTTATTTGACCTTTTTTTCCCCACATATGAGTGAGGTCATGCAATGTTTTCCTTTTTGTATCTGGCTTATTTTATTTAGCCTAATGTTTTCCAGGTACATCCATATAGTGGCAAATGGCAGAATCTCCTTTTATTTTTATTTTTCTATTTTTATAATTTCAACTTTTATTTTAGATTTAGGGGGCACATGGGCAGATTTGTTACCTGGATATATTGTGTGATGCTGAGATTTAGGGTGCAACTGAATATCTCCTTTTTAAAGGCTGAATATTACTCATGTGTGTATGTGTGTATACATTACAGTTTCCTTTTTCATTTATCTGTTGATGGACACCTAGATTGTTTCTGTATCTTGGTAACTGTGCATAATGCTTCAATGAACATGGGAGCGCAGATGTTTTTACAAGGTGGTACTTTCATTTCTTTTGGGTACATACCCAGAAGAGGGATTGCTGGATCAAATGGTAGTTCTATCTTTAATTTTGGGGTGGAACCTTTTAACTTTTATTTTAGGTTCGGGGGATACTTGTGAAGTTTTCTTACATGGTACTGTTATAGTGTTTTCCCTAATGGCTGCAGCAATTGACATTCCACCAACAGTGCCTAAGTACACACTCTTGATGACACTTGTTAACTCATCTTTTAAATAATAACTATTTTAAGGAATATAAGGTGATACTTCATAGTAGTTTTGATTTGCATTATTGTGTCCTCATGAATAGTGATGTTGAGCACCTTGTCTTATACTTGTTGGCCATTTTAATGTCATCTTTGGAGAAATATCTATTCGGGCATTTTGTCCATTTATTATTGAATTATATGTTTTCTTACTAATGAGTTGTATGAATTTTTACATAAATTTTGGATATTAACCTCTTATCAGATATATAGTTTGCAAGTATTTCCAATCCATAGGTTGCCTTTTCATTTTGTTGTTTCCTTTGCTCTGCAGAAACATTTTGGCTTAATGTAGTCCCATCTATTTATATTTGTTTTTGTAGCATGACCTTTTAGTGTATTATCCAAGGAATGGAATTGTTGCCAAGGCCAGTGTCAAGGAACTGTGTTTTCTTCTTTCTCTTATGTTTTATTCCAAGAGTTTTATGGTCTTACATGTAGGTCTTTTATTCATTTTAAGTTGATTTTTGTGTATGGTGTAAGGATTCAATTTTATTCCTTTACGTGTGGAAATACAGTTTTTTCTAGCACCACTTATTGAAGAGGCTACCCTTTTTCCATTGTGTCTTTCTGGTGTCCCTGTCCAAAATTAGTTGTCTGTATATGCTTGGATTTATTTCTGGACCTTTTATGCTATTCTATTTCCAATGGGTTTACACACATCAATTTATAAACATAAATGTTTAGTCATGTGACTTTAGTCCTTTGAAAATTATATGTTCTTGGCGTTCCCCAATAGTATATTGAATCATATATTCTTTTTTCATAGGCATAAGAAATCTAAATATGTATGCATTCTAAAATTTATCTTGTATTTTGTAATTTAAAACATAACAATAATTTATAATTTTTTTCCTGAGTGGATGTCATCTGAATTTTAAATATATGTACACTTTTTATTTCAATAGCTTTTGGGGTACAAGTGGTTTTTGGTCATATGGATGAATTGTATACTGGTAAAGTTGGAGATTTTAGTGCATCCATCACCTAAGTAGTGTATGTTGTACCCAATATGTAGGTTTTTTCCCCCTCAACCTTCTTCCCCTCCCCTTCTGAGTATCTAATGTCCATTATACCACTCCATATGCTTTTGTATACCTGTAACTTAGCTCCCACTTATAGGTGAGAACGTACAATATTTGATTTTCCATTCCTGAGTTACTTCACTTAGAAATAATGACCTCCAGGCCGGGCGCAGTGGCTCAAGCCTGTAATCCCGGCACTTTGGGAGGCCGAGACGGGCGGATCACGAGGTCAGGAGATCGAGACCATGCTGGCTAACATGGTGAAACCCCGTCTCTACTAAAAAGATACAAAAATCTAGCCAGGTGAGGTGGCGGGCACCTGTAGTCCCAGCTACTCGGGAGGCTGAGGCAGGAGAATGGTGTAAACCCAGGAGGCGGAGCTTGCAGTGAGCTGAGATCCGGCCACTGCACTCCAGCCTGGGCGACACAGCGAAACTCCATCTCAAAAAAAAAAAAAAAAAAAAGAAAAAAGAAAAGAAATAATGACCTCCAGCCAATTTAAGTTGCTGCAAAAGACATTATTTTGTTTCTTTTTATGGCCAAGTAGTATTCCATGATGTATACGTACCACATTTTATTTATCCACTGATTGGTGGCTGGACACGTAGGTTGGTTCCATATTTTTGCAATCGTGAACTGGGCTGCAATAAACATGCATGCAGGTATCTTTTTGATATAATGACTTCTTTTCCTTTGGTTAGTGATATGGTTTGGCTGTGTCCCCACCCAAATCTCATCTTGAATTGTAGTTCCCATAATCCCCACGTGTCATGGGAGGAAGCCGGTAGGAGGTAACTGAATCGTGGGGGCAGTTACCCCCATGCCGCGGTTTCCATGCTAGTGAGTAAGTTCTCATGAGATCTGATGATTTCATAAGGGGCGTCCTCCTTTGCCCAGCACTCATTCTTCTCCTTCCTGCCATCATGTAAACAAGGAAGTATTTGGTTCCCCTTCTGCCATGATTGTAAGTTTCCTGAGGCCCCCCAGTCATGCAGAACTGTGAGTCAATTAAACCTCTTTCCTTTATAAATTATTCAGTCTCGGGCAGTTATTTATAGCAGTGTGAGAACAGACTAATACAGGTAGATACCCAGCAGGGGGATTGCAGGATTGAATGGTACATCCACTATTTTCTCTACTACTCTTAATTCTTTGAAAAATCTTCATACTGTTTTCCAGAGAGGTTGTACTAATTTGCATTCCCACCAACAGTGTCTAAGAATTCCCTTTTCAACACACACATGCCAACATCTTTTTTTTTTTTTTTGACATTTTAATCATGGCCCTTCTTGCACTTAAGCATTTTTTCATATGTTTGTTGGCTGTTTGTATATCTTCTCTTAAGAATTGTCTATTCATGTCCTTTGCCCACTTTTGGAGAAGATTGTTTTTTTCTTGCTGATTTGAGTTCCTTGTAGATTCTGGATATTAGTCCTTTGTAAGATGCATGATTTGTGAATATTGTCTCCTACACTGTGGGTTGTCTGTTTACTCTTCTGATTATTTCTTTTGCTGTGAAGAATCTTTTTTTAAATTTAATTAGATCCTATTTATTTATTTTTGTTTTTGTTGCCTTTGTTTTTGGGGTCTCAGACATAAATTCTTTGCCTAGAGCAATGTCCAGAAATGTTTTTGCCAGATTTTCTTCTAGAATTTTTAGGACTTAAATTTCAGTTTCTGATCCATCTTGAGTTGATTTTTGTAGATGGTAAGAGATAAGGATTCAGTTTTATTCTTCTATATGTGGCTATCCAGCTTTCCCTGCACCATTTATTGAATAGGATGTTCTTTCCCCAATTTATGTTTTTGTATTCTTTGTTGAAGATAGATTGGTTGTAAGTATAAAGCTCTATTTCCGGGTTCTCTATTCTGTTCCTTTGGTCTATGTGTCTACTTTTATACCAGTACCATGCTGTTTTGGTTACTACAGCCTTGTGGTATAATTTGAAGTTGGATAATGTGATGCCTCCAATTTATTTCTTTTGCTTAGTATTGCTTTGGCTATGCAGGCTCTTTTTTTGGTTCCATGTGATTTTTAAAATTGTTTTTCCTAATTCTGTGAAAAAATGATATAATTTATAAAATTTTAAGCTGTTGCATATTCCTTGTTTCAACTTAGAATACACTTACAAAGAAGAAAGTTAAATAACTTTGAGGTCTACTATGAAAATTTAATGTTTTTAATCATTTTGTTGTATATTTTTATAGATTTTTCCCATAATTTCTTGGGTTTTCTTCACAGAAGGCTTAAATGAGTAGTTAGTCAAGTATACATATGTTTATTTGGAATTTACTTTCCTATTCAGAACATTTTTTTCCTCTTCGAATTTTGGTAGCCAAGGCTCCTTTGAAAGCATGGTTTATTTGTTCCATTTAACTTATTCTCAGCTATATTGAAGTATGATTGAGAAATAAAACTTGCATATATTTGAGATGTACAGTGTGATGATACATGTATGTATACAATGTGAAATGATTGTCATAATCATAATCAATAATTGGCATATTGGTTTAGGAAACGTGACGATTAATATTGAGTGTCAACTTGGTTGGATTGAAGGATGCAAAGTATAGTTCCTGGGTGTGTCTGTGAGGGTGTTGCCAAGGGAGATTAACATTTGAGTCAGTGGACTGGGAGAGGCAGACCCACCCTTAGTCTGGGTGGACACCATCTTATCAGCTGCCAGTACAGCTAGAATAAAGCAGGCAGAAGAAGACAGAAAGGGCAGACTTGCTGAGTCTTCTGGCCTTCATCTTTCTCCCATGCTGGATACCTCCTGCCCTCAAACATCCGACTTCAAGCTCTTCAGCTTTTGCACTCTTGGACTTATGCCAGTGATTTGTCAGGGGTTCTCAGGCTTTTGGCCACAGACTGAAGCCTGCATGGTCGGCTTCCCTACTTTTGGGGTTTTGGGACTCGCACTGGCTTCTTGGCTCCTCAGCTTGCAGATGGCCGAGTGTGGGACTTCATCCTGTGATTATGTGAGTCAGTTCTCCTAATAAACTCACTTTCATGTACACATATATCCTATTATTTCTGTTCCTTTAGAGAACCCTGACTAATGCAGGATATAAAGTTGAATTGTTAGTCATTTATTTCCGATTCGTGAGCTAATGCTATTTATTCCATAATTTGGTGTTTCCTCTAAGAATGCACAATGCTGAAATTGTTACACATTAAATGTTATACATACTAAAGTCTACTTTTGAATTTCTTTGTTTTGTAAATGCATCTGCTAACAATGTTATGAATATTACAGCTTGCGATAAAGCTCGTGTATCTACCCCACTTACCCGACAGTCACATTTTCACTCCCTGATCTTCCTTTTTCTGAACCAAATGTCTACTATTAATTCCTAGATAAAGTTGAATTTATTTTTCAAGTTTTTGTAAAAGTATCAGATTTTTCATTGTAATTATCCCACCAGTTACCCTATCAAATAAATGAAGAAGAAACATTGTGTTTAATATTATTCAATCTTCCTATCCAGAAACTTGCTAGGGACCTGCAACTATATAGTCTACTATGATTTATTTTAAAGTGTTATGTAATTTTCTTCAAACTTTTTCTATGATTATTTGTAGATAGCTTATATTTACTTATTTAGTACCACAATTGTGAAGTGAATCTACTTATTCACTATATCTTGTTATTTATTTTAATTTTTCTTTCTTTCTTTCTTTCTTTCTTTCTTTCTTTCTTTCTTTCTTTCTTTCTTTCTTTCTTTCTTTCTTTTCTTTCTTTTTGAGACAGCATCTCGCTGTGTCACTAGGCTGGAGTGCAGTGGCCCGATCTTGGCTCATTGCAATTTCCGCCTCCCGGGTTCAAGTGATTCTCCTGCCTCAGTCTCCCAAGTAGCTGGAATTAAAGGCATGTGCCACTATGCCCAGCTAAGTTTTGTATTTTATTTTAGTAGAGACGGGGTTTCACCATGTTGTCCAGGGTGGTCTCGATCTCCTGACCTTGTGATCTGCCCGCCTTGGCCCCCCAAAGTGCTGGAATTACAGGCGTGAGCCACCGCGCCCAGCCTTGTTATTTATTTTCTAGATTTTGCTAGTGTCTAGGAACAGTCCTGATTGTTCCCTTCATTTGGCTCATTGATCAGCAGTCAGCTCCTGGAATTCCTTAAAACTGTGTTACTTTCATACTGGGACCCTCCTGCTTTGGTTCTCTGGAGTCTTTTCTCCTGGAACAAACACAAAGAAACCAACAAACAAAAAATCACAAAAATGAAAAGACATGGACTAAGCATGTAAGTCCTGCATTCTTTAGGGCATGTTGATTCTTTGTCCATTAGCTTTGGTAAAAACCATATCTCTGTCCCCAAGGGACTGAGTGAACCTTGTGAAGTAAAAGATGAAGCTCCCAGATTAGGATCTGGGAAGGCAGCTTAGATACCTTCTACTTGTCATCCTTGGACACCTGGTACAAGCTTGTCCAGCCCATGGCCCACAGGCTGCTTGTGGCCCAGGATGGCTTTGAATGTGGCCCAATACAAATTCGTAAACTTTCTTAAAACATTATGAGATATTTTTGTGATTTTTTTTAACTCATCAGATATTATTAGTGTTAGTGTATTTCATGTGTGGCCCAAGACAATTCTTATTTCATTGTAGCCCAGGGAAGCCAAAAGATTGGCTATCCCTGCATCCGCAGACTCTTCAGTGGCCTCGTAGTCAGGCCTGTAAGCACCGGCAGTCTCAGACAGCTATAGACATCCATTGGCTTGCGGGTTCCCCAGGGATGAAAAGCTGGCGTTTGGATCTCTGCATGTTTGTAAAATACCTTCAGGAGTGTGCATATCACACTAGGGCAGGGAGGGAAGAGGAGACCTAATTTTGGTTGCTTCACTACAAACCTTTGACAAGCTGGGCAGAGCTGGTCTGTGTGATCTGGAGAGCCTCAGGGGATGTCTGAGATCACTGTGGGAAGGCATGAGGCTGTACCTAGACCTAAGGCACTGATTACATGGGAAAATCCTCAGTCTATGCCTTTTGGGAGGACAGTGGCCCTAAATGGTATTTTGCCTTCCTCAGCACAGACCTTTAGCACACAGATCCTCTGAGGGGCAAGTGGGCTATTTACTCACTCATTTTTCTCATCCTGGATGGTGTCAAACAGAGGCTTGTTCCTGGTTTCAGGAAGGAGGAGGAAAGCAAAACCAGAGATGAAGGGGAAGACTCCATAGATGATCCAGGGCAGGGGTGGAGAATATACACTTAGGATGATCATGAGGGGAGCCAGGGCTCCTGCAATATTAGCAAAGGTTGCATTGATTCCCATAGCTCTTGCCCTTTGAGTGGAAACAGCAATACAAGAATATCTATTAAAAATCCACACAGGCAATTTGTGATTTATCATTTTGCTCTAATTATGGGGAAACATTTAGACACACAGAGGTGATGAAATACTCCTGTGTTTGAAATTTTCACTTTTATTTGCTAGCAATTAAATTTTCAGGTCACAAGTGCATTAGATGCATTTTCATCATTTAGGAAATACTGCTATCCTTAGCACCGACCTCTCAGGTGGCTCAGAAGGTTGTGTGGGATGCTCTAATACATCAAAGGACTTAACACAGTGGCGAAAAGTCAGCTTGAGATAAAGTTGGTCTATAATTATTTGTGTTTATGACTGTTACAATTCACTTTCTTAACTAACCAGTCTTAGATTTCTTCCCACAAAAAGTGTCAATTATCTGAGAAAGGTCCATTTTGAACCTGACAGGGCGTACATAAGGTTTTGTACCTGATTATGGTGGGAATTACTTCATTTTCATGGGCAAAAGCAAGGGTATTGGCAAGAGAAGACGCTCCTAAACCCAGCGTTGCCAAAACCTCACGCAGCATCTGCATTTCTGGAGAAAGGAAGAACACAAGGTCTTAGGAAATTTGAGCTGAAGGAATCAGCATCCCCCAAGCTAGAAGTGAAAAGGACTGTACTGGAGGTGTTTGCAAGGTTAAAATGTACTGCAGGGAAACTGCATAGAGGCAAAGAATGTGCAGTGGCTGATAGCTGAGAAACGTGATTTATCTTCCCCTTGAGGCTTAAACAGTGAATAAAAAGGATCTGAGCTATTACTTCACTTCTCACTCTATACCAGAGATACGCCATAGCAAGAGAGAGGCATGTAAGTTGAGCTGAATGTTTTTTCATTTATTCTGTCCAGGGACTCCTCTGCCTACCTGGTAGAACTGTCATGTGTGCAATACTTGGGAGTGTAAGACCCATCCATGTTCTCCTGGCCTTTAAAACCTAGGTACATACACAGTATTGACATGGGGCTGGGGTTGCAGAAGACAGTCATAAAAGATCAGGAGTTCTACGTTAGGAGAGAAGCTAGAGAGTATCAATGTTTTAAGGATCAGGAATAAGGACCTCAAAAAGAGCAAAAAAAATCAGACTTTAGAAAGCACTGAAGGGAAGTTTCAGAGTCTTGTTTCTATCCAGCTGAAGAAATCCTGTAATAGCCTCATGACACTGGAGGGTTCTGTTGCTTTTGTAGCACACTTGGATCATTGCTGGCATTCAAGAGGGGGAGTGGAGCACACCAATCTGGGATCCTGTTAAACACATTACCACACTAAGAGTTAGGTGAAGACTGGTGGCCACCTGGGTTCCCTTACTTACTACATACGATCAGTTAATTTCTTAAAATAGAATCTACAAGAGGCTATTAACTGACAGTTTCTTCATTTCTACTGTACAGTTCTTTACATAAAGATGGGGGCACTTTTGTTCCCTTTAAGTCAAGATGACTCCCCTAAACCAGGATTGTAGTTAAGGTGACCTAATACAAGGCCCACAAGTAGATACATGGGAATTAGGGAGTACTTTGTCACTGAAGCTGTAGTAATAAGAAAGAGCCCAGACAGAGGAAGTAGCAGTATTATGTCCTCATGTTGGGAAACAATGACAAGGCCTATACCTTATACTCATTTAAAGTTTGATCGGCCAAAGAGTGATTGCTGTTGTAGAGAAACTGTCAGAAATAAATGGCTTCAGTTTCTTAGTATTTCTTGAGTATGATGAGGACAACCATATAATAGAGCCAACCTTTACTCATCTTTGACTCGTTTTCCAGCAACTTGTGGCAGACTCTGTCCCAAATCCCCAGATTGCTGTCAGGAAATCCTGAGAACCCCATTCTCCCTTTCCTTCTGACTTCAGATAGGTGTGATCAGTACAATCCCTGAGAAAAGAGGGAAAGGCATTTTTTTTCTTCCACCTGTGATCTTTTCTCACCGTGTGGCACAAGTACGATGGCCAGAAGGCAGATTGCCAGTAGGAACATGAGAAGCATCTGGCTTGCTCGACGGTTCATGTATTTCAGTGCCCAAGGTGCAACACAATTGGCCAAGAGGATGACTGCACCAAAGAGAGTCTGCAACAGGAAAACATTGTTCCCCAGATGCTGGACGTTGAGATTAAGGCCAAAATAGGCCATGAAGTTTGCAAATCTGTGGTGATTAAAAAGGAAAGGCACCTATTATAATCTGTGCAGCCTACATCCTACAAATGAGAATAATATTGGCCCAGGCAGCTAGGGATTGTTAAAGTATAAAGGCTGGGTCTATTTCGTGGAATATTTTCTTGCAATGTGATTTTAAAAAATCTATTAAGTGACAATGATAACATTATGGAACTCTGTGAAGAAGTTATTAATACTAGACAAAAGACTGGAAGTTAGATGCTTAAATATGTTCAGAAAGGGATACAGACTGTGTCTTATGAAGCAGGATAATTTCTGAAGAGTTTTCAAAGGTACCTTTGGTAGCTTCTATTTGATAAAAATGAGACAGAAGTATTATACTACCTACGAAGATGATGACTAAAGGTGTGGGAAGACAGTTCCATTTGAAAATGCCGCCACCTTCCTCTGCAAAAGCACACCAAGTCTCAAACTCATATTTCAACCACCAAGCTCTGTCTCTCAAAGCTAAAATAAGGGTCAAAGAGAACTGAAGATACCACAATATGTTGATTTTTAAATTACCATAAAATGATGGTAAGATGATGATGGTCATAATTGTCATTAATTTTTTGGAAGACAGCAAGTGTTTTATGGATGATTGATTAAACTATAGGGCCTGGGATTGATTGATTGATTTATTATAACTAATTGCTTTTATTAGTATTCTAAAGCCAATTTGCTCACATGACAACAAAAACCACTGCAAGACAATTCACTATCCTGAGGGCCATAAAATTAAAAATAAAAATGTACAGATATTAGTCAAACTCCCAGTGAGTACCTCAGGGGCTGAAATGTCCATTTACCTCCATTACAATCAGAAACGTCACTAAAATGTACGACTTATTGAGTGACGGATTGTATATCCACAGCATTCACTGGGTAGGTGGTCCTGTGTAGTAAATCCAGAATGGAACAAGGAAACCTATTTTTATATTACTTATGTTTAATGGCATATAACCTCGTGATGGTTTTGTTTATTAGCACAGAAAGGAGTCAATAATTTTTATTATGTATGCAGTATACGTATGTATCTTATTGGAGGAAATTCTTACGATTTTATGTTGTCTCATCATTCATTTTGATTACAAGTTTAACTTTCTCACACCACAACAGGGCTTAGTCACCCTTGACACAGTTTCTAGTTCTTACACCACTTCCAAATGGCTCAAGCCAGAGATAACTTAGAGGCATCTCTCCTGCCTAGCTGACTGGGTTCCCTGCTTTCCTGTTGCTTCCTTTGAATGAACTATTCAGGCATTTGCCTGCAAACTTTAAGTGACCCACACCTGATTTCCTTATATAAACTGCTAGTTGCCATGTATTCCTTTTATTATTATTATTATTGTTATTATTTCAATAGCTTTTGGGGAACAGGTGGTGTTTGGTTACATGGATAAGTTCTTTAGTGGTGATTTCTGAGATTTTGGTCTCTCTGCCAGTTTCTTCATTTCCACCTCATCTGACCCGGAGACAGAACACTGCCCTCCCAATTCATTATTCTCTCCTTTCCCAGGATCTGTAAGTAGACGTCTCTGAATTTGTTTTCTCTTGTGGCGGTGTACTGAATTTATGCTTTCTGTCTGAAAAATTAGGGGCTGTTTCAGGCTGGGTTTTCCCTAGGTCTGCAGTGAGAACACAATGTCAGACAACCAGAGCCACAGCAATGGTCAGGCAGACATAAACTGGACGTGGGTCAGATAAGAGCCCCAAGGGCATCTGCCAGTATAAACAAGCTTCCTGTGTGAAGGTTCCCCGGTCACGGGTCTAACAACTAGGCATCAGGCCATCCACTGAAGGAAAAGTGTTGTGTGAACACTGTAAAACCCCTACATCCAGCTCCCATTCCTTTCCTTTTTAGGGCAGGGTTTTTAACCACTCTGGTACTGAAATCTGAATTTAGCTGGGGGCTCTCAAAACACTTATTTTTAAAATATTGTGATAAAAATACATAACATGAGATTTACCTACTTAACACATTTTTAGGTACAGTTCAGTATTCACTGTAAGCATAATGTTGAACAGCAGATTTCCGAGACATTTGCATCTTGCATAACTGATACTTTATGCCCTTAAATGACAACTCCCTATTCCCCTGTGCCCCGTCCCAGCAAACCACCATTCTACTTTCTGCTTCTATGCGTTGACTTTTTTAGATATCTCATATAAGTGAAATCAGACAGTGTTTGTTCTTCTGTGCTAGCCCAAGGTTCATACCTGTTGGGTATGACCTTTTTCTTTCTTTTTTGAGGCTAATATTCCATTATATGTATATAACATAGTTTGCTTATTCATTCATATGTAAATCAATAGTTAAGTTGCTTCCATATCTTGGCAATTGTGAATAATGCTACAATGAACATATGGGAGTGCAAATCAATTCTTCCAAAAAGAATTGATTTCAATTCTTTTTTTGAAGAATTGAGATCCCCTAAGTGAGAATACCAAATCGTATGGTAGTTCTAACCTCCACAGTGTCTTCATGGTGGGCGTAGCATTTTATATGGCCACCAATAGTATACAAGGGTTCCAATTTCCCCATATCCTTTGAACACTTCTTATTTCTTGTTTATGTATTTATTTTTGATAATGATAATCCTAATAGGTATAAGATACTATTTCATTTTTTATGTGTTTAATCCTCCATAAAACACTTCATATTTTATATCCTTTTCTTATCTTTTTATCTCTTTTTCTTCCCTAATTGCTCTTGTTAGGATTTCAAGTACTATACTGAATAGAAGTGGTGAGAGTAGAATCCTTATCTTGTTCTTGATCTTAAAGGAAGAATTTTCAGTTTTTTATTGTTGAGTATAATATTAGTACTGGACTTTTCATATTAGTCATTTATCAGTGAGCTTTATACGTTCATAGGCTCTCATGCTGCTCTTTAGTGCCATTTTTTAAAGTTCAAGGTTTCCCTTTGGAAATAATAATAATGGAGGTAGGGTGCTGACAGACTCACTCAACTTTTGTTTGTGTGGGAAAGTATTTCTTTTCATTATTGAGGGATGGTGTGCAAGATACATTGATTTTTGTTAGCATTTTATTTTTTCATCTCTCTGAACATATCATCCCACTCTCTGTTGGCCTACAAGGTTTCTGCAGAAATCTGGCATCCCCCAATTGTCTTATGGAGGACGTTCTCTTAGTATGCAACAAGTTACTTTATCTTGCTGCTTTCAAAATTCTCTATTTTCTTTGATAATTTAATTAGAAAATGTATTAATATGGAATTCTTTTTTGCTTTTATATATTTATTTGGTTTTTAGTCTTCTGACTATATTAATTTCATTTAATAGTCTGAAATTCTTAGGATCTGTCCATTTATCTAATTGTCAATTATAAGTCATTGACTTTTTATAACAATCTCTTGTATTGACATATTTTGGAAAGTGTTTTTCTTCTTAAATCTTCCTTCAGGGAAGCTGAAACATAAGTTGATTAGCATGTACATGTGTGAACTTCAAAAAATGGTAAAATGTGAGCAAACATACAAATGTTCTAAAAATGTTAGTGTTTATGGGAATTTTAGTGTACTTAACTTCCAAAATAATTACATATTGAGTGAAGACAGTATAGTGTAAAAGGAAAGTAATATGGTATAATGGCTAAGTGCAAGATTTAATGTCAGATTAGTGTTCAAGTTCTGAATGTACTATTTACTAATTATGTGATCTTTTAAAACATAATTTTACATTTAGTTAAAAAACTTTATTATTATTTTTTTCTACTTTCATTTTAGGTTCGGGGTACACATGTAGGTTTGTTACATGGGTAAATGTTGCAGTGGAGCCCAAATAGCCAAATCAATCCTAAGCAAAAGGAACAGAGTGAGAGGCATCACACTACCTGATTTCAAACTACTCAACAAGGCTACAGTATTGAAAACAGCATGATACTGGCACAACCGCAGATACATAGACCAATGCAACACATTAATTAGATAACCCAGAAATAAAGCCACATACCTACAACTGCCTGATCTTCAGCAAAGCTGAAAAAAGTAAGCAATGGGGAAAGACTCCCTATTCAATAAATGGTGCTTGGATAACTGGCTAGCCATATGCAAAATTTTGAAACTAGATCCCTTCCTTTGACCATATACAAAATTCAACTCAAGATGGATTAAAGACTTAAATGTAATATGTAAAAGTGTTAAAAACACAGAAGAAAAGAGGAAATACCACGCTGGACATCAGTCCTGGCAAAGATTTTGTGATAAAGACTCCAAAAACAATTGCAACAAAACCAAAAATTGAAAAGCGGGAACTAATTAAACCAAGGAGCGTCTGAACAGCAAAGGAAGCTAACACCAGAGTAAACAGACAACCTACAGAATGGGAAGAAATATTTGCAGGTTATGCATTTGACAAAGGTCTAATGTTTGGAATCTATAAGGGACTCAAATAAAGCAACAATAAAAAAAAAAATGAACGAACAAACAAACCCATTAAAAATGGACAAAGGACATGAACTGACAGTTCTCCAGAGAAGACATACACATGGCCAACAAGCATATAAAAAAACTTATAATATCACTAATCATTTGAGAAATACAAATCAAAACAATGAGACAGCGTCTCACACCAGTCAGAATGGCTGTTTTTAAAAAGTCAAAAAATTAACATGCTGTTGAGGTTGTGGAGAAAAGGGAACACTAATAAACTGCTGTTGGGAATGCAAATTAGCTCAGCCACCCCAGCTTTGTTCTTTTTGCTTAGGATTTCTTTGGCTTTATGGGTCTTTTTTGATTTTATGTAAATTTTAGGACTAAAAAAATTCTCTGAAGAATGTCGTTGGTATTTTGATAGAGATTGCATTGAATCTGTAGATTGCTTTGGGTAATAGGGACATTTTAACAATATTGATTCTTCTAATCCATGCACACGGGATGTCTCTCTATTTTTTGTATCAGCTTCAATTTGTTTCATCAATGTTTTCTTGTTTTCATTGTAGAAATCTTTCATTTCTTTGGTGTAGTTTATTACTGGGTATTTCACTTTTTGTAACGAATTGCAAATGAGATTGCTTTCTTAATTTGTTTTTCAGATTGTTCTTTATTGAAATATAGTTATGTTAATTATGTTTTATGTTGATTTTGTATCCTGCAACTTTACTGAATTTTTTGTTTATTCAGATAGATTTTTGAGAGAGTCTTTAGGTTTGTGTAAATATAAAATCATATCATATGCAAATGAGGACATTTTGATTTCTTCCTTTCCAATATAGATTCCCTTTATTTTTTTCTCTTGCCTAGTTGGTCTGGGTAGGACTTCCACTACTATATTGAGTAAAAGTGGTGAAAGTGGGCATACTTGTCTTTTACATGATCTTAGAAGTACAGCTTTCATTTTTGTTTTTTGTTTTTTTTAGGGGGGGGACGGAGTCTCGCTCTGTCACCCAGACTGGAGTGCAGTGGCGTAATCTCGGCTCACTGCAAGCTCCGCCTCCTGGGTTCACGCCATTCGCCTGCCTCAGCTGCCTGAGTAGCTGCGACTACAGGCGCCTGCCACCACGCCCGGCTAATTTTTTGTATTTTTAGTAGGGACGGGGTTTCACCGTGTTAGCCAGGGTGGTCTCGATCTCCTGATCTTGTGATCCGCCCGCCTCGGCCTCCCAAAGTGCTGGGATTACAGGCGTGAGCCACTGTGCCCGGCCTAGAGCTTTCATTTTTTTTCCCCCATTCTCTATGATGCTAGCTGTGGGTTTATTACATATTATCTTATTGTTTTGAGGTATTTTCCTTTTATGCTCAGTTTGTTGAGAGCTTTTATCATAAAGAGAATTTGAATTTTATCAGTTGCTTTTGGCATCTGTTGAAATGATTATATAACATTGATTCTACTAATGTTATGTTTTACGTTTATGGACTTGCCTCTGCAGAACCATTCTTGCATCCCTGGGATGAATCACACTTGATCGTGATGAATGATCTCTTTAATATGTTTTAAAATTTTGTTTGCTACTATTTTGTGGAGGATTTTTACACCTATGTTCATCAGTGATGTTTTCTTTTTTGTGTGTGTTTGTTTCCGGTTTTGGCATCAGGGTAATGCTGGCTTTGTGAAATGAGTTTGGAAGTATTCCCCCCTCCTTTATTTTCTCAAATAGTTTGAGTACAATGGGCATGAGTTCTTTAAATGTTTGGTAGAATTCAGTTGTTCTGAAGCTATCAGGTTCTAGATTGTTCTTTGATGGGGGACTTTTTATTACTGCTGGTATCTTGCTGCTGGTTATTGCTCTGTTCATGGTTTGTATTTCTTAATGTGTCCGCTTGGTTCAATCAATGTTCTGTGTGTCAAAAAAAAATTTATCCACCTCTTCTAGGGTTTTCCATTTATTGGCATAAAATTGCTCATAATAGTCTCTAATGATCCATTGAATTTCTGTTATGTCAGTTGTAATGTCTCTTTTTTATCATCAATTTGATTTATTTTTGTTTTTTCTATTTTTTTCTTAGTTTGCATAAAGGTTTGTTGATGTTGTTTATTTTTCACAAAACAACTTTCGACTTTTGTATTTTTTGTGTCAATTTCATTTATTTCTTGCACTGATCTTTATTATTTCTTTCCTGCTACTAATTTTGGGTTTCATTTGTTTTTGTAGGTCTACTTCTTTAAGATGCATCCTAGGCTATTTGAAGTTTTTCTGCTGTTTTGAGGTAGGTGTTTATTTCTATAAACATACCTGTTACTGCTTCTTTTGTCATATCTCAAAGGTTTGGTATATTGTGTTTCCATTTTCATTTGGTTCGAGAAATTTTTAATTTTCTTCTCAATTTCTTGATTGACCCATTTGTCATTTAGGAGCATATTGTTTAATTTTCAGGTATTTGTATATTTTTCAAAGTTCCTTTTGTTATTGTTTTATTCCAATGTGATCAGAAAAGGTAACTTGATATGACTGAAATTTTAAAATTTCCTGGGAAGTTTTTTGTTCTAACATGGTCTATCTAAAGAATGTTGCACGTGCTGATGAGAGGAATGTACATCCTGTATTTGTTGAGTAAAATGTTCTGTGTTTATTAAGTCCATTTCATCTATGATGAAAATAAAGTCCAATGCTTCATTTTTTATTTTCCATCTAGAGGAACTTATCAGTGCAGAATGTTAGTTGTTGAAATTCCCAACTATTTTTGTACTGGGGTCTATCCCTTTCTTTAGTTCTAGTAATATTTACTTTATATATCTAGGTGTTCCCATGTTGACAACACATACATTTGCAATTTTTATATATTCTTACTGAATTGACCCCTTTATCATTATATAATGCTCTCCTTTGTTTGTTTTTACAGTATTGATGTGAAATCTATTTTATTTGATATCACCATAGCAGCTCCTGCTCTTTTTTGACCTCTGTTTGCATGGACTATCTTTTTCCAGCCATTCATTTCTAGTGCAGGTGTGATTTTACAGGCGAAATACATTACTTGTAGGAACTTAGAGTTGGGCCTTGTTTTTTAACCCATTTAGCTACTCCATGTCTTTTAATTGGAGAATTTAGTCCAGTACATTCAATGCGATTAATAAGTAAGAATTTATAACTGCCATTTTGTTATTTGTTTTGTGGTTACTTTGTAAGTCCTCTCTATACCTTCTTCCTTTCTTTTTTGTGTGTAAGTGACTTTGTGTGGTAGTATGTTTTAATTTCTTGCTTTTCATTTTGATGTGTCTATTAGAGATTTTTTGCTTTGTGGTTCATATGAGGCCTGCAAAAATACCTTATGATAAAGTATTTTAAAGTCTAAATTATTTGCCTTAATACGGATGCATACGCTGAAGTAGAAAGTTTATTTGAAGAAATAGTAACACAGAATGAGGAGGAGAAGCAAGATGGCTGAGTAGAAGCCTCTAAGGTCATCTTTCCCACAGGAACAGAAAATTTAACAATTATCTACACACAAAAAGCAGCTCCATAAGAGCCAAAAATAAGGTGGGAGATCACAGTACTTGGTTTTAATTTCATATCACTGAAAGAGGCACTGAAGAGGGTAGGAACGACTGTCTTGAATTGCCAATGCCAACCCTGCCCATCTCCCAGCAGTGGCTGCCTGGTGCAGAGAATCTTTGTGTGCTTAGGGGATAGAGAGCACAGTTACTGTGGGACTTTGCATTGGAACTCAGTGCTGCCTTGTCACAGAGGAAAGCAGCACCAGACAGAACTCAGCCAGCAACCATGGAGGGAGCATTTAGACCAGCCCTAGCCAGAGGGGAGTTGCCCATCCCAGTGGTCAGAATCTAGGTTCTGGCAAGCCTCACCGTCATGGACTAAAGGTCTATGGGGTCTTAAATAAACTTAAAAGACAGTCTTGGCTACAAGGACTGCTATTCCTAGGCAAACCCTGGTGCTGTGCTGGGCCTGGGGTCAGTGAACTCGGAGGACCTGTGATCTAGTGAGAGCCCAGCAGCTTGCAGCTCCAGGAGAGAATTCTCCCTTTGACTTGAGGAGAGGAGAGGGAAGAATAAAGAAGACTTTGTCTTGCAACATGGATACTACTTCAGCCACAGTAGAACAGGGTCCTGGGGCCTGCATTCCAGGACATAGCTCCCAGATGACATCTCCAGACATCTCCAGGGGCGGAAGGGAACCTACTGCCTTGAAGGGAAGGACCCAGGCCTAACAGGATTCATCACCTGCTGACTAAAAAACCCTGGGTCCTCAATAATCATCAGTGGTGGTCAGGTAGTTCACTCAATTGGCCTTGGGTGAGAGACTCTGCATTGTGCTGGCTTCAGGTGTGACCTGGCACATTTCCAGCTATGGTAATTAAAGGGAGACACTCCTTCTACTTGAGAAAAGAAGAGGCAAGATTAAAGGGGGCTTCGTCTTGCAGCTTAGGTACCAACTCAGTCACAGTAGGATAGAACACCAAGTGGGGTCTTGGGGTCCACAAATCCAAGCCTGGGCTCTTGGATGGCAGTTTTGGACCTGCTCTGGGCCGAGGGGAGCCCATTTCCCTGAAAGGTAATTCTCAGTCCTGGAAGCAGCATTTATCACAAGCTGACTGAAGAACACTTAGACCTTGAGTGCACATCGGCAATAAGGACGTAGTACTTACCATAAACCTGGAGTGGTGGTGGCCATGAGATGACTCCTCTGCTTACAGAAAAGGGTGGGAAGAGTGGAAAAGACTTTCTTTTGTGCCTTGGGTGCCAGGTCAGCCACAGTAGAATAAAACACCAGATAGATTTCAAAGGTTTCTGACTCTAGACCCTGGTTGCTGCATGGCATCTATAGACCCACCTGTGGTTGTGGGGAACTTGTGACCATGAAGGGAATAACATGAACCTAGCCAGCTTTGACACCTGCTGACTGTAGAGCCCTAGGGCCTTGGGCAAACCTAAGCAGTAGCCAGGCAGTGATTACTATGGGCCTTGGGGGATACCCAGTGCTATACTGGCTTCAGGTCTGATGCAGTGCAGTTCCAGTGGTGGTGGCCACAGGGGTGCTTGTGTCACTCCTCCCCCAGCTCCAGGCAGCTCACTATAGAGACAAAACTCCCATTTATTTCAGAGAAAGTAAGGGAAGAGAACAAAAGTATCTGCCTGGTAATCCAGATAATTCTTCTGGATGTTATCCATGACCATGATGTCGGTATATCTGTGAGTCTGCAAGAACTGCAGCATTACTGGCCTTGGGGTCTCTCCTAATGAATATATGTCTGCAGTGATGAAAAACAGATCAAATCACCAAAGTTCCTTTGCATACATGGAAAACTTTCCCAAGAAATATGTGTATAAACAAACTCAGACTGTGAAGACTACAATGAATACCTAAGTTTTCAGTGCCCAGACACTGATGAACATCCACAAGCATCAACACCATCCAGAAAACATTATCTCACCAAGTAAACTAAATAAGGCACTAGGGACCAATCCTGCAGAGACAGAGATATGTGACCTTTCACACAGAGAATTCAAAATCGCTCTTTTGAGGAAAATCTATGAAATTAAAGATAACACAGAGAAAACAATAAGAATTTTATCAGATAAATGTAACAAAGAAATTGAAATAATTAAAAATAATGAAGCAGAAATTTTGGAGTTGAAAATGCATTGGAGATCAGTGTTTGGAGGCTTGTATCATGAATTTTAGCTCCAGAACAACTGCAGGAACAAAACGGGAATCCTGAGAAGACCCACAGACCCTTTGAAGGAAGTAGACTGCTCCTGCAGGAACCAGGAGATACCCCAAATACTATGAGTGCCCAAACTGCAGAAGTAGAAAAGGGAGATCCTCCACCCCTGAACACACACCCCCACTGGGGAAACTGAAGGTCTAGTTTACAGGTTTCTGACCTTACCTGGAGCTGAGTTAATTGAGAGCCGAGAGAAACACAGGGGTAGAGGAAGCAGCAGGAAAGGCCCTGGGAGCTTGCTGGGCCCCCAAGCCGGCCATTCCTGCCTGGCACTACAGGGATCCTTTGTCGGGGGCTGTGGACAGAGGCAGAGAAATGTCACAGGAAGAAGGACATCTCCAGCTGAACTTTGTGATAATTTGAACTGAATGTGAAGCCTCCTGGTCAGAACTTGGGAGAGAGTGCGAATTTGGCCTGCAGACTCCACAGGCAGGGGAAGAACTAAAGCCCTTTTCTTTTGCAGCTGGGAGGTGGGCAGCCTGGGGAAAGTTCTAAAGCCCTGCTCACTCATTGCCTGGAAAACAGACTCGGTGCTGTTAGTGGGGCACAATGGGAGTGTGCCCTTTGGATTGCGTGGGAGCTTGGCGAGGCCTGTGACTGTCGGCTTTCCCCCACTTCCCTGACAACCTGCATTACTCAGCAGAGGCAGCCATAATACTCCTAAATACACAACTCCTTTGACCTGGGAACTTCACCCCTATCCCCAACAGCAGCTGCAGCAAGACCCGCCCAAGGAGAGTCTGAGCTCAGACATGCCTAGTCCTGCCTCCACCTGATAGCCTTTCCCTACCCAACTTCCGAAGACAAAAGGCATATACTCTTGGGAGTTCTAGGGCTCCACTCACTGCTGGTTTCTCTCCACAGTTGATGCTCTCTGGAAAGTTCCACCCCCAGCCAGGAGGCCAACCAGCACAAAAATAGAACATTAAACCACCAAAGCTAAAAACCCGCATAGAGTCAATTTCAACCCCTTGCCAACTCCACTGGAACAGGTGCTGGTATCCATGGCTAAGAGACCAATAGACAGTTCAAATCACAGGACTCTGTGCAGACAATCCCCAGTACCATTCCAGAGCCTGGTAGACTTGTTAGATGGCTAGACCCAGAAGTGAGATAACAATCACTGCAGCTCAGCTCTCAGGAAGCCACATCCCTAGAAAAAGGGAGAGAGCACTCCATCAAGGGAACACCGTGGGACAAAATAACCTGAACAACAGCCTTTAGCCCTAGACCTACCCAAATGAGAAGGAATCAGAAAACCAACTCTGGTAAAATGACAAAACAAGGCTCTTAAACAACCCCCCAACATTCCACTAGCTCACCAGCAATGGATCCAAACCAAGAAGAAATTCTTGATTTACCTGAAAAAGAATTCAAGAGGTTAGTTATTAAGCTAATCAGGGAGGCACCAGAGAAAGGCAAAGCCCAAGGCAGGGAAATAAAAAAAAAATGATACAAGAAGTGAAGGGAGAAATAGTCAAGGAAATAGATAGCCTAAAGAAAAAGCAATAGAAACTTCAGAAAATACTGGACACACTTAGAGAAATGCAAAATGCTCTGGAAAGCCTCAGCAATAGAGTTGAACAAGTAGAAGAAAGAAATTCAGAGCTCAAAGACAAGATCTTCACATTAACCCAACCTAACGAAGATAAATAAATAAATAAGTAACTAAAGAACGAGAAAAGATGAACAAAGCCTCCAAAAAGTCTGGGATTATGCAAAATGACCAAACCTAAGAATATTTGGTGTTCCTGAGTAAGAAGAGAAATCTAAAAGTTTGGAAAACATATTTGGGGGAATGATTGAGGAAAACTTCCCTGGCCTTGCTAGAGAGAACTCGACACGCAAATATAAGAAGCACAAAGAACTAATGGGAAATTCATCTCAAATAGATAATCACCTAGGCACATTGTCATCAGGTTATCCAAAGTTAAGACGAAGGAAAGAAGCTTAAGAGCTGTGAGACAAAAGCACCAGGTAACCTATACGGGAAAACCTATCAGATTAACAGAAGATTTCTCAGAAGAAACCCTACAGTCTAGAAGGGATTGGGGTCCCATCTTCAGCCTCCTCAAACAAAACAATTATCAGCCAAGAATTTTGTATCCAGTGAAACTAAGCATCCCATATGAAGGAAAGATAGTCTTTTTCAGATAAACAAATACTGAGAGAATTCACCATTACCAAGCCACCCCTACAAGAACTGCTAAAAGGACCTCTAAATCTTGAAACAAATCCTGGAAACACATCAAAATAGAACCTCTTTAAAGCCTAAATCTCACAGGACCTATAAAACAAAAATAGAATTAAAAAAAAGAAAAAGAAAAAACAAAAAACCAAGTCATACATGTGACAAATAGCATGATGACTGGAATGATACCTCACTTCTCAAGCTAAGAACCTTGAAAAAAGGTTAGAGGAATTGCTAACTAGAATAACCCGTTTAGAGAAGAATATAAATGACCTGACAGAACTGAAAAACACAGCACGAGAACTTTGTGAAGCATATACAAGTATCAATAGCCAAACTGATCAAACAGAAGAAAGGGTATCAGAGATTGAAGATCAACTTAATGAAATAAAGCAAGAAGACAAGATTAGAGAAAAAAGAATGAAAAGGAATGAACACAGCCTCCAATAAGTATGGGACTATGTGAAAAGACCAAACCCACGTTTGCTTGGTGTAGCTGAAAGTGATGGGGAGAATGGAACCAAGTTGAAAAACACTCTTCAGAATATTATCCACGAGAACTTCCCCAGCCTAGAAAGACAGGCCAACATTCAAATTCAGGAAATACCGAGAGCACCACAAAGATATCCCTCAAGAAGAATAACTCCAAGACACATAATCTTCATATTCACCAAGGAAAAAATGTTAAGGGCAACCAGAGAGAAAGATCAAGTTACCCACAAAGGGAAGCCCATTAGACTAACAGCAGGAAAAGCATTTGACAAAATTCAGCATGTTTTTATAATTAAAACTCTCAGCAAAATTGGCATACAAAGGACATACATCAATGTAATAAAAGCCATCTATGACAAACCCACAGCCAACATAATACTGAAGGGGGAAAAGTTGAAAGCATTCCCTCTGAGAACTGGAATAAGACAAAGATGCCCACTCTCACCACTCCTCTTCAGCATATTACTGAAAGTCAAACTGTCACTGTTTGTTGATGATATGATTGTTTACCTTGAAAACACTAGAGACTTCTCCAGAAAGTTCCTAGAACTGATAAAAGAATGCAGCAAAGTTTCCAGATACAAAATTAATGTACACTAATCAGTTGCTCTTCTCTACACCAACAGAGACCAGGTGAAGAATCAAATCAAGAACCCAACCCCTTTTATAATAACTGCAAAAAAATTAAAATACTTAGGAATAAACCTAACCAAGGAGGCAAAAGACCCCTACAAGAAAAGCTACAAAACACTGCTGAAAGAAATCATAGATGACACAAACAAATGGAAACACATCCCATGTTCATGGATGGGTAGAATCAATATTGTGAAAATGACTATACTGCCAAAAGCAATCTACAAATCCAATGCAATTCCCATGAAAATAACACCATCATTCTTCACAGAATTAGAAAACACAATTCTATAATTCACATGGAACCAAAAGAGAGCCTGCATGGCCAAAGTAAGACTATGCAAAAAGAACAAATCTGGATCTTTATTTGTGACATGCACAGATCAAGAAACTGGAAAATGTGAAGCAATCTTTATTGGGGTATCATCTTACTGTTTTAGAAAAACCAAGAATTTAAAAAAATGAGAATATCAACATTTGGTTTTGTGTGAAAGCGGTGTTTGTATTAAAATACTTTTTCAATTAACTGTATAAGCTATGTTTTTATTAAACTGCAATATATCAGTAAGTGTTGCACAAAAAGAGACTTCCTCAAGGATTTTTAATAGTCAGACTCCCAAAAGCCAATGATAAAGAAAAAATTCTAAAAGCAGCAAGAGAAAAGGAACAAATAACATGCAGTGGAGCTCCTATACATTTGGTAACAGACTTTGCAGTGGAAATTTTAAAGACCAGGAGAAAAAAGCATGATATATTTTAGGAGTTGAAGGGGGAAAAAACCCTTTTATCCTAGAGTAGTATATCCAGCGAAAAAATAGCCTCAAATATGAAGGAGAAATAAAGACTTTCCTAGAAAAACAAATACTGAGGGATTTCATCACCACCAGACCTGTCCTACAAGAAATGTCAAAGAGATTTCTTCAATCTGAAAGAAAATGACATTGATGAGCAGGAATACATCATCTGAATGTACAAAATTCGGCAAAAGTAAGTACACAGAAAAACACAGAATAGTATAACACTGTAATTGCACTGTAATTGTGGTGCCTAAACCACTTGTATTTTGAGTAGGAAGATTAAAAGATGAAACAATAAAAAATAATGAATAAATTTTAGACATAGAAAATACAGTAAGATATAAATAAAAACAAGAAAAGGTTAAAAAGCCAGGGGACAAAGTTACAGTGTAGACAGACGTCTTATTAGTTTTCTCTTTGCTTATTTGTTTATGCAATTACTGTTACAATGTCATTGGTTTAAAATTATGGGTTAAAGATATTATTTGCAAGCCTCATGGTAACCTCAAATTGAAAAACATACAACAAGTACACAAAGAATGAAAAGTAAGAGATTATAACATATCACCAGAGAAAGTCATCTTCACCAAAAGGAATACAGGAAGGAAGGAGAGAAGGAAGATAATACCACAAAACAACCAAAAAACAAATAACAAAATGACAAAAGTCTTTTTTAAAAATCAATAATAACATTTAAGGTAAATGAACTAAACTGCCCAATCAAAAGACAGAGAATTCCTGAATGGATTAAAAACAGGATTCAATGATCTGTTGCTTACAAGAAATCCACTGTATTTATAAAGATTTATAAAGATACACAGACTGAAAATAAAGATGGAAACAATATTCTATGCCAATGGAAAGCAAGAAAGAGCAGGAGTAGATACACTTATCAGAGAAAACAGATTTTAAGGCAAAAGCCTAAAAAGAGACAAAGAAGGTAATTATATAATGATTAAGGGCTCATTCAGCAAGAGAACATAACAATTGTAAATATATACAAACCCAGGTATATAAAGCAAATATTAATAGAGTTAGAGAGATAGACCCCAATACAATTATATTAATAACTGGAGACTTCAACTTCCCACTTTCTGCAATGGACAGATCATCCTGACAGAAAATAAACAACAAGACATTGGACTTAATCTGCATTGTAGAACAAATGGACCTAATAGATACTTATGAAACATTTCATCCAATGGCTGAAGAATACACATGGGTACTTCTTAAAAATAGACCATATCTTAAGCCACAAAACAAGTCTGAAAAAAGTCATAAAAATTGAAATTATATCAAGGGTCTTATCTGGCCACATGGAATACAACTAGAAATCAATAACAAGAGGAATTTTGAAAATCATATCAACATGTGGAAATTAAACAATATGCTCCTGAGTGCAAGTGGGTCAATAAATAAATTAAGAAGGAAATTTAAAAGTTTCTTGAAAGAAATGATAATGGAAACACAGCATATCAAAACCTACAGGATACAGCAAAAGAAGTACTAAGCGGTATATTTATAGCTATAAGTGTCTACATCAAAAAAGTAGAATAAGTTGAAAGAAACAACCTCATGATGCATCTTAAAGAACTGGAAAAGCAAGAGCAAACCAAACCCCAAATCAATAGAAGAAAATAAATAATAAACATTACAGCACACATGGATAGGAAGAATCAGTATTGTGAAAATAGCCATACTGCCCAAGTAATTCATAGATTCAATGCTATTCCCATCAAGCTACCAGTGACTCTCTTCACAGAATTAGAAAAAACTACTTTAAATTTCATATGGAACCAAAAAAGAGCCCATATAGCCAAGACAATCTTAAGCAAAAAGAACAAAGCTGGAGGCATCACGCTACCTAACTTCAAACTATAATACAAGGTTACAATAACCAAAACAGCATGGCATTGGAACCAAAGCCGATATATAGACCAATGGAAAAGAACAGAGACCTCAGAAATAACACCACACATCTACAACCATCTGATCTTTGACAAACCTGACAAAAACAAGCAATGGGGAAAGGATTCCCAATTTAATAAATGGTGCTGGAAAAACTGGCTAGCCACATGCAGAAAACAGAAACTGAACCCCTTCTTTACACCTAATACAAAAATTAACTCAAGATGGATTAGATACTTAAATGTAAGTCCAAAACCATAAAAACCCTAGAAGAAAACCTAGGCAATACCATTCAGGACATAGGCACGGGCAAAGACTTCATGACTAAAACACCAAAAGCAATTGCAACAAAAGCCAAAATTGACAAATGGGATCTAATCAAACTCAAGAGCTTCTGCACATGAAAAGAAACTGTCATCAGAGTGAACAGGCAATCTAGAGAATGGGAGAAAATTTTTGCAAGCTACCCATCTGACAAAGGCCTAATATCCAGAATGTACAAGGAACTTAAACAAATTTACCAGAAAAAAACAAACAACCCCATCAAAAAGTGGGCAAAGGATATGAACAGACACTTCTCAAAAGGCAACATTTATGTGGCCAGCAAACATGAATAAAAGCTCATCATCACTGGTCATTAGACAAATGTAAATCAAAACCACAATGAGATACCGTTTCATGCCAGTTAGAATGGTGATCATTAAAAAGTCTGGAAACAACAGATACTGATGAGGATGGGGAGAAATAGGAAAACTTTTATGCTGTTAGTGGGAGTGTAAATTAGTTCAACCATTGTGGAAGACAGTGTGGCGATTCCTCAAGAATCTAGAACCAGAAATACCATTTGACTCAGCAATCCCATTACTGGGTATGTACCCAAAGGATTATAAATCATTCTCCTATAAAGACACATGAACATGTATGTTTATTGCAGCACTATTTGCAATAGTAGAGACTTTGAACCAACCCAAATGCCCATCAGTGATAGACTGGATAAAGAAAATGTGGCACATATACACCATGGAATACCATGCAACCATAAAAAAGGATGAGTTCATGTCCTTTGCAGGGACATGGCTGAAGCTGGAAGCCATCATTCTTAGCAAACTAACACAGGAACAGAAAACCAAACACCGCATGTTCTCACTCATAAGGGGGAGTTGAACAATGAGAACACAGGGACACAGGGAGGGGAACATCACACATTGGGGCCTGTCGGGGGTTGGGGGAAAGGGGAGGGATAGCATTAGGACAAATACCTAATGCATGTGGGGCTTAAAACCTAGATAATGGGTTGATAGGTGCAGTAAACCACTGTGGCACATGTATACCTATGAAACAAACTTACACGTTCTGCACACGTATCCCAGCACTTAAAGTAAAAAAAACAGGCCGGGCGCGGTGGCTCAAGCTTGTAATCCCAGCACTTTGGGAGGCCGAGACGGGTGGATCACAAGGTCAGGAGATCGAGACCATCCTGGCCTACACGGTGAAACCCCGTCTCTACTAAAAATACAAAAAACTAGCTGGGCGAGATGGCGGGCGCCTGTAGTCCCAGCTACTCGGGAGGCTGAGGCAGGAGAATGGTGTAAACCCGGGAGGCGGAGTTTGCAGTGAGCCGAGATTGCGCCACTGCACTCCAGCCTGGGTGACAGAGCGAGACTCCGTCTAAAAAACAAACAAACAAACAAACAAACAAAAATTAGAGCACAAATAAATTAAATTAAAATAAAATAAATAACAATACAAATGATCAATAAAATTAAAAGTTAGTTTTTGAAAAGATAAACAAAATTGACAAATATTTAGCCTAACTAAACAAACAGAGAAGATCCAAATAAGTCAGAGATTAAAAAGGAGACATTGTAACTGATACCACAGAAATTCAAAATGTCAGAAGAGGCTATCATTAACAACTATATGCCAATAAGTTTGAAAACTTAGAAGAAATAGATTAATTACTAGACACGAATAGCCTTCCAAGGTTGAACCATGAAGAAATTTAAAACCTGAACAGAGTAATAAAAAATAATGGGATCAAAGCTTTAATAAAAGGTCTTTCAGCAAAGAAAACTCTGGACCTGATGGCTTCACTGCTGAATTTTATCAAACATTTAAGGAAGAACTAATGCCATTTTTATCATATTATTCCAAAAAAAACAAAAATACAGGAGGAGGGAATACTTCCAAACTCATTCTATGAGACTAAAATTGCCCTGATGCCCAAATCAGACAAAGACACATTAAAAAAAGAAACCTACAGGCTAATATCCCTGTTGAACATTGATGCAAAAATCTTCAACAGAATACTGGAAAACTGAATTCAACTACGCATTAAAACAATGATTCATTATTACTAAAGGGAATTTATCCCACGATGCAAGGATAGTTCAACATATGCATATTGATTACCATGATATATCACGTTGATCAAATAAAGAACAAAACCACGTGATCATTTCCATTGATGCTGAAAAAGCATTTGATAAAATTCAACATCCATTTCCGATAAAAAAAAAAACTCTCAAAAAACTGGGCATAGAAGAAATATACCTCAACATGATAAAAGCCATAAACAACAGACCCATAGCTGGTATCATATAGAATGGAGAAAAAATTGAAAGCTTTCATCTAAGATCTGGAACACAACAAGATGCCCACTGTCATCACTGTTACTCAACACAGCCCTTGAAGTCCTAGCTGGAGCAATCAGAGAAGAGAAAGAAATCAAGGACATTCAAATTGGAAAAGGTGAAGTCAAATTATTCTTGTTTGCAGATGATATAATCTTATACTTGGAAAAATCTAAAAACCTCCACCACAAAGCTATTAGAAATGAGAAATAAATTCAGTAAAGCTGCAGGATACAAATTCAGTGAAGCTGCAGGATACAAAATCAACAAATAAAATCAATAACATTTCTATATGCCAATAAGGAACCATCTAAAAAAGATCAAGAAGGTAAATATGCTTACAATAGTTACAAATAAAATAAAATACCTAGAAATTAAGTTAATAAAAAAGTGAAAACACCCTCTGATGAAAACTATAAAACATTAATGTAAGAAATTGAAGATGTTTAAAAAAAGGAAAGATATTCCATGTTCATGGAGTGGACAAATCAATATTGTTGAAATGTCCATACTACCCAAAGCAATCTACAGATTCAATACAATCCCTATTAAAATACCAATGACATTTTCCACAGAAATAGAAAAAACAATCCTAACATTTAAGTGGAACCAAAAAAGACCAAGAATACCCAAAACTATCTGGAATAAAAAGAGCAAAACTGGAGGAATCACATTACATGACTTCAAATTATACTACAGAGCTATAGTAGCCAAAACAGCACGGGACAGACGTAAAAACATAGATCAGTATATGCATAGGTCAGTGTCACAGAATAGAGAACCCAGAGGTAAATCCAAACAGTTATAGTCTACTTCTCTTTTAGAAAAGTGTCAAGAATGTACACTGGGGAAAGGACAGTCTCTTCAATATATGGTGCTGGGGAAATGGAATATCCATATGCAGAAAAATGAAACTAGATCCTTATCTCTTATCATATACAAAAATAAAATCAAAATGGATTAAATACTTAAAGACCTCAAACTATGAAATTGCTACAAGAAAAAATTGGGAAAATTCTCCAGGATGTTGGACTGGGCGAGGATTTCTTTAATAATACACCAGAAGCACAGACAACCAAAGCAAAAGTGAACAAATGGAATTACTTTAAGTTAAAAAAAAAATCCTTCTGCAAATTCTTTGAAACCAAGGAGAACAAAGAGACAACATACCAGAATATCTGGGTTGCAGCTAAAGCAGTGTTAAGAGGGAAATTTATAGCACTAAGTGCCCACATCAAAAAGCTAGAAAGATCTCAAATCAACACCCTAACATCACAACTAAGAGAACTGGAGAACCAAGAGCAAAGAAACCCCAAAGCTAGCAGAAGACAAGAAATAGCCAAGGTCAGAGTGCAACTGAAGGAGATAGAGATACAAAGAACAAAAAACAAAACAAAACAAAAAAACACACAACAAAAACAACAACAACAAAAAACCCTTCAAAAAATTGATGAATCTAGGGGCTAGATTTTTTAAAAAATTAATAAAATATATAGACTGCTAGCTAGACTAATAAAGAAGAAAAGAGAGAAGACTCAAATAGGCAGAATAAAAAATGATAAAGGGGATATCACCACTGGCCCCACAGGAATACAAACTACCATCAGAGGATACTATAAACACCTCTATGCAAACAAACTAGAAAATCTAGAAGAAATAGATAAACTCCTGGACATATACACCCTCCCAAGACTGAACCAGGAAGAAGTCCAATCCCTGAATAGACCAATAACAAGTTCTAAATTGAGGCAGTAATTAATAGCCTACTAAAAAAATAAAAAATAAAAAAGCCCAGGTCCAGGTGGCTTTATAGCTGAATTCTACCAGAGGTACAAAGGGGAGCTGGTACCATTTCTTCTGAAACTATCCCAAACAATTGAAAAGGAAAGACTCCTCCCTAATTTATTGTATAATTTGTTGTATGAAGCCAGCATCATCCTAAACTGGTAGGGATAAAAATCTGGCAGGAATAAAACAATAAAAGAAAACTTCAGGCCAATATCCCTGATGAACATCGGTGCAAAAATACTCAATAAAATACTGGCAAACTGAATCCAGCAGCACACAAAAAAGCTTATCAACTACAATGAAGTCGGCTTCATCCCCAGATGCAAAGCTGGTTCAACATAAGCAAATCAGTAAATGTAATTTATCACATAAACAGAACTAAAGACAAAAACCACATGATTATCTCAACAGACACAGAAAAGGCCTTCAATAAAATTCAACATCCCTTCATGTTAAAAACTCTCAATAAACTAGGTATTGAAGGAAATACCTTAAAATAATAAGAGCCATTTATGACAGACTCACAGACAGTATCATTCTGAATGGTCAAAAGCTGGAAGCATTCCCCTTGAAAACTGGCACAAGACAAAGATGCCCTCTCTCACTGTTCCTAGTCAACATAGCATTGGAAGTTCTGGCCAGAGCAATCAGGCAAGAGAATGAAATAAAGCATATTCGAATTGGAAGAGAGGAAGTCAAATTGTCTTCATTTGCAGATGACATGATCCTATATCTAGAAAACCCCACTGACTCATCCCAGAAGCTTCTTAAGCTGATAAGCAACTACAGCAAAGTCTCAGGATACAAAATCAATATGTAGACATCACAAGCATTTCTATACACAAACAACAGACAAGCAGATAGCCAAATCATGAATAAACTCCCATTCACAATTGCTACAAAGAGAACACAATACCTAGGAACACAACTAACAAGGAAAATAAGGACCTCTTCAAGGCTAACTACAAACCACTGCTCAAGGAAATCAGAAAGGACACAAGCAGATGGAAAAACACGTCATGCTCATGGATAGGAAGAATCAGTATCGTGAAAATGGCCATACTGCCCAAAGCAATTTATAGATTCAATACTATTCCCATTAAACTACCATTGACATTCTTCAAAGAATTAGAAAAATCTATTTTAAAATTTATATGGAATGACAAAAGAGCTCATATAGCTGGGACAATACTAAATCTAGGCAACACTATTCAGGACATAGGGATGGGCAAAGATTTCATGATGAAATCACCAAAAGCAATTGCAACAAAAGCAAAAATTGGTAATGGGATCTAATTAAGCTGAAGAGCTTCTGCACAGCAAAAGAAACTATCATCAGAGTGAACAGGCAAGCTACTGAGTGGGAAAAAAATTGTTGCAACCTATCCATCTGACAAAGATGTAATTTCCAGTCTACAAGTAACTTAAATTTACAAGGAAACAAACAAACAAACAAGAAAACCATTAAAAAGTGGGCAAAGGACATGAACAGACACTTCTCAAAAGAATACATTCATGTGGCTAACAAACACATGAAAAAAAGCTCAGCATCACTGATCATTAGAGAAATGCAAATCCAAACCACAATAACATACCATCTCACACCAATCCGAATGGCAAATATTAAAAGTCAAGAAATAACATGCTGGCAAGGTTGAGGAGAAATAGGAATGCTTTTACATTGTTGATGGGAAGGTAAATCAGTCTGACTACTGTGGAAGATGGTGTGGTGATTTCTCAAAGATCTAGAACCGGAAATACCATTTGACCCAGCAATTCCATTACTGAGTATATATGCAAAGGAATATAAATCATTCTATTACCAAGATACTTGCCCAAGTATGTTCATTGCAGCACTATTCATAAGAGCAAAGACATGGAATCAACCCAAATGCCCATCAATGACAGACTGGATAAAGAAAATGTGGTACATATACACCATGGAATACTATGCAGCCATAAAAAATGAGATCATGTCCTTTGCAGGGACATGGATGAAACTGGAAGCCATTATCCTCAGCAAACTAATGCAGGAACAGAAAACCAAACACTGCTGTTCTCACTTATAAGTGGGAGCTGAACAATGAGAACACAGAGACACAGGGAGAGAAACAACACACACTGGGACCTGTTGGGAGTTGGGCGCAGGAAGGGAGAACATTAAGAAAAATAGCTAATGCATACTGGGCTTAATACCTAGGTGGTGAGTTGATAGGTGTAGCAAATCACCATGGCACACGTTTACCTATGTAACAAACCTGCACATCCTGTACATCTACCCCAGCACAGTCATTGTCTTCATCTACTCCCTGACTTGTTTTGGTCATTTGAAATATTTACAGTATTTCTTTGTTGAATTTCTCACTTTGTTCCTTTTTTTTTTTTTTTTTCAGATGGAGTCTCGTTCTGTCGCCAGGCTGGAGTGCAGTGACACGATCTCGGTTCACTGCAACCTCTGCCTCCCGGGTTGCAG
This sequence comes from Colobus angolensis palliatus, assembly GCF_000951035.1. Taxonomy (NCBI): domain Eukaryota; kingdom Metazoa; phylum Chordata; class Mammalia; order Primates; family Cercopithecidae; genus Colobus; species Colobus angolensis. Next base: position 6,878,693 of record NW_012115266.1, read on the forward strand.
TGATTCTCCTACCTCAGCCTCCCAAGTAGCTGGGACTATAGGCGCACGCCACCACACCCAGCTAATTTTTGTATTTTTAGTAGAGACAGGGTTTCATTATGTTGGCCAGAATGATCTCGATCTCTTGACCTCGTGATCCACCTGCCTCGGCCTCCCAAAGTGCTGGGATTGCAGGCTTGAGCCACCGCTCTTAATCCTCTCCTTTTTCAATAAAATGAGAGAAAATGTGTTTTTATTATCCCCAGTAGCATTGTTTCCTGTTATCATTTTCAATATTTGGATTTAAATCTATCCATTGATATTCTCTGTCATAGCAAAGCTTCATTCAGGCTGTTACCTTGACTTATTCTGTTATTCATGATCTAGTATCATTTGTGCATACCACATTTTAAGATTAATACTTTATATATGTGTATAACATGGATAATATTTAACTTCAAGATCCATGACAACATTTATCTTTAAGATCTGGGGTGGATTAAAATGAGAAAGACTTCTCACAGGCATTTCCACTTAGTCATGCTTTAGGAACTTATAGTCAGTAAGTGAGTATAATGAAACTCCAGACAAACAGGGATTTGGATTGATAGGAGCACTGCAAGGAATGATAGGAGCATTCCAAGGAAGAATGGAATCTGGCATAGGTAGTGCTTCACTAAATGTATCATGAATGGAAGAATGTATGATTGAAAGAACAAATAAGTGAACCTCTTTATGTTCTGTTGTGTTTGCTCACTAACCCTTCCTCTGGCTTTACTACCCTGAAAGAGACCCACAGAATAATAAATGGGAAGGAATGAACTAGTTTTGGTTACTTCCTATTACACCTTAGAATGAGTTCAGTGCAAAATCTTTACAATAGTTAATACTTTGTGACTCCGCCTCCACTGAGTAAAATATCTGTGTCTCTTCCTTTCAGCAACAGCATATTCCCCTTCAATGTTAACCCAAACAATACTGAAACCCATTAAAAATGATAGTGAGAGAATACAGCCCATAACCATACCTGTGTTTCTCTCCTTTTTTTTTTCCCTTATGGACACTGCTAAGTATTGATGACAAGTTATGTCTTCCCTACATCCCATATCTAGATCCCATCCAGCTCACCTCCAGGGTTAGGGTGTCTCTGGCATTTTTCATTCCACTCCTGTGTGCAGCTTTTCTAAGTTCTTTTAAGCCTTCCTTTGGTTTATTGTTGATAATGAGCCACGGAGCAGACTCCAGCAGCCAACTGACCAAGGAAGAGAACACAGGGGCAGTCGACTTTCACTTGCTCATTTCTTACATTAGTTTTTTCTGAAGATGTCTTCTCCCTCCAAGCTAATATCCACCACTTGTTTGGTTTTACCAGGAAATGTAAACTCACATTCTCTTGGACCATAACTAGAAAAATATGAGATGACTCCTCCATCCAGTATACGTTCACTGTTGGGAATGCAGACTTGGAGTCATACTGGCTCCCTTCTTACTCGGCAAGTTTACCTTGGACCTCCTGACACTGCAGCATGAAGGACCATCACTTGTACAGATAGATGCCTGCCAAGGTCCTAGTGAGGTCATAACTTATGTCTATTCTTAATGTGTTCTTTTTCCTAAAATAAATTCCCTCAAATAATTTATGCATGCTTAAGGCCTCATACAACTAGAATCACTCCTGGTCATATCATCAGGTGATATGAAATTTCAGGTGAATGAAATTTCAAATAAACAATAAATAATTTTGAGTAAATTATGTCTCTTACAATATTTGAGATATAATTTTAGAGAAATATTTGTTGGTTACCTTATATTGAAATTTCATTGATTGTCCTCAGTTTTATCAGGAAACTCTGTGTGTTCTGCTTGTATTGCACATCAAGCACAGATTATAAGAAGATGTGCTCTCAGGTTTACACAAAGAACAAAAAAAAAATTCAAGTGTCCTAGTTCCACGTACGTTCTCATTCCAGTATTTCATGAAGACAAAAGAAGAAACAAACTCATACCTTGAGCTCAGAAAGATCACAAAGTGTGGTACAGACACCACCAGCTGGAGGATATGCCAGTCTCGAATGGCAAAAGCCAGGCCTGCCAGGGTCATAAATGCAATACCAGAAGTACACATTCCCAATGTAATTCCCATGGCCTGGAATCTGTGTGTTGCCCACTCAGCTACTGGAAGAAAAAACAGATAAGGCTTTGACTTTAAAGGTGGAGTTTCAATTTCAAAGTCACAGTTTGGGAAATGTGGATCTAAAGTGTTGACTTACTTAACATAATAGTATTTGTTATGAGGTTCATTGCAGCAATCCCAGACAAGAAGCGTAGTGAGCAGTAAATGAGGAAGGTGGGAGCCAAGGCTGCACAGGTGCCAACAATGGCAACCTGGAGGTAACACCATCTGAGCATGAACCTTCTCCCAAACCTGAGAAACACAAACAGGTTAGATAACGGGAACAATAACAACAAGTGGAAAAACTTAGCAAAGAGAAGGCACACTTTGAAACTTAAAAGATGTTTAACAAGTGAAACTTTGCATTTGAAGCTTAAAGAATCAATAATCAATGCAGACCTCAGACAAAATGTTCCCTGTTTCTAAATAGATACTGAGTAGATCAAAGCTTGTTTTCCAATCTCTTAGCAGTATATTTTCGACACCAATTGAAACCACATAAGACAGGGTGGAATATTGGACATTTTAACATATCAAAAGTCCCTTGTACTAACACACAGTGTACTAATAACAATGTGTCTCCTATGTACTTTAGCATAGTAGAGAGTCTGAGCAGTACACAGCCTATAAGGCATCTAAATCTGGATGCAGAAGTCTAAGACAGTGCAGGCTATGGGTATACTGATGTGAAAGGAACATCCATAGAACAATACATCAAAGTTGCTAAAGTGTTGCAGGGGAGAGAAAAAAAAAAAAGAAAGAAAAGAAAAAGGGAATTTAGTGTTTTACTGTTTTCTGGGAAAACAGTTGTCTCTGTAGGCAACTGCAACAATATAGCCTGTGGTGAGGCAGGATTTCAGCTCTCACCAATGTCATTGGCATTGTATCAAAGGTTTTGGCTACTGCCGGAATGAGATTAAAAGGAAAAAATAGGCCGGGCGCGGTGGCTCAAGCCTGTAATCCCAGCACTTTGGGAGGCCGAGACGGGCGGATCACGAGGTCAGGAGATCGAGACCATCCTGGCTAACATGGTGAAACCCCGTCTCTACTAAAAAAAAAAAATACAAAAAATCTAGCCGGGCGAGGTGGCGGGCGCCTATAGTCCCAGCTACTCGGGAGGCTGAGGCAGGAGAATGGCGTGAACCCGGGAGGCGGAGCTTGCAGTGAGCTGAGATCCGGCCACTGCATCCAGCCCCGGCCATAGAGTGAGACTCCGTCTCAAAAAAAAAAAAAAAAAAAAAAGGAAAAAATAGAAAATTAATGATCTGAACTATTCCACCTTGCAGATGATATGATCAAGTTGGGAAATCTTAAGGAATCCATAAATTGCCACTAGAACTAATAAATTTATCCAGTTGGCAGGATGTAAGTTTACTATGAAAAAGGTAATTATCTTTACATATATGTACATAATTTACATGTAAATTATCTTTATGTATGAATTAGAAATAAATTTAATAAAAAATGCATGACTTTTAACATAAACTACAAAATATTGCAAAGGGAAATTAAACAAAAATCTACCTTAATGAACAGCAATATTATATTTATAGATCAGAAAATTCAATATTTAAAAAATGTCAGTCTTACCCAAACTGCTGTTTAGATTTAATGCAATTCCAATAGAAGTCTAAAGAAAATTAGATTTCTCCCTTTTCTCACATCATAATGTAGTTCCTTGTTTTTGACTTTTACGTTGGTGGAACACTATAGTGTGTAATCTTTTTGTTGTTCTTGTGGTACCTAACCAAATGGTTTTGCTGTTAATTCATCTTATTGCAGATAGTACTTTATTCATTCCCTTTGCTGTAAAAATTCTTTATGTGAATATCTGATTTCTTAGCCTATTATTAATGAGATTATAGATTCCGATTTTAAGATATCATAAACAGTTGAGCGAGTTATTTCAAAACAATCAGTTTGATCATAGCCTACTCTGCATGTAATCACATAATATTTCCTCTTAAGTTTGTGAGAAATACCAAAATCCTTACGTTATCTTGTCCTATCATCTTCAGCTGATTCTCCACTGTCATCTCCTGCCTGGCATCTCCTACCCCTTCTTTTACCACCCTGTGATCTATTAAAATTGGTCCATCTGCATTTTCCCAGGACAGTATCACAGAGGACTGGGTGACTAACTATTGGAAATTAACTCTCAGACTCTTAGCTCGTTCTACATTCCATTTCCTGTCATACACTCAAGGTTCACATTTTCAGGTGAGACACCAGAAGACATAATGTTGGTGGACGGCAAGGGGCACTTCAAGTCCCTCATCACCGTCAGAGGAGACATGGTTGGGTGATCATAATTGTTCCCTGCCATGTCAGGAGACAGACAGCAAGGTGAAGATCCCAAACTTCTCACACCACAGACTGTGATAGTGTTATCCTTGGATTACTTACCTCACATGGTTCTAAAAAGCTGTTTTTGGAAAGACAATAATCAAGTTTCTACACATAATTTTTCAACACACCACCAATGATACCTTCAAATATACCCTACAGGTTTTAGAGGAATGCATGCTCATCACACTTGGAACTATGATGTAATGACCATTCTCTGGGCACAAGCCATCAGCTCACAGTGTCCAGGTGGGACTGGACCTGGTACTCCTCACCAAGGCTGAATCCTATGTGATGAAACATCTTCTTTTCTATTCCCTTAGTTAACTCTTTCTCATATTTCTAAATCACATGTTGTGGAACCTTCTCTCTAAACCCTGTCTTGAAACACCCCAGTTCACATGGAGATATCATTTCTGTGTCCTGCATACAAAGCTCAGATTTTAAAAACAGCACTCAAAATACTGATTAAAAATTTCCTTTTCTGTTTGGGGATCAAGGCAGCCTCAGGAGAGTGTAATTTGTAGTAAGTAATTCTAGATGAAATAATGTTTCATAAGTTGATAAAAATGTCCTTAAAGAGAGCTGTGATCCATACGCACTCACCTGTCTGATAAATGACCACCTAGGATGCCTCCCACCATCATTCTAGCCATGAATACAAATTTAGCCACTGAAGTCAGCGATTGAGAGTCACATACCAGATCCCACTGGAAGAGAAGGAAGCCAGCACATCAATACTTATTACCCCTCAGTGTAACTTGATCAAAACTTCTTAGCATGATCTGCAAGTTTCCTAATATTAAGTCTCTAACTTCCTCTCCAGCTTCCTTTTCCATATAGCCTAGGTGTGCATTAGACTACACCGTATAGGTTTGTGTAAGTACACTCCATGGTGTTCACACAACAAAATCACCTAACAATGCATTTCTCAGAGCATATTCCTGTTGTTTTGTGATGCATGACTGTGAACATTTTATATCAGAGGGTGAATATTTAAGTACCTATCCGTTACTCACTATAAGAACCTTGAAGACCTTATCTTGCACTTCTTGTATCCCTGGAATGAGCCTAGAAAAGTTTCTCACAAATGCAATGTGAATAAATCAACAAGCCTAGAAAAACCAGCTTGCCATGCCTTACTCTGCCCTTCTTCACTACCCTGAATTTGCCCTTTCTGAAAAACTTATGTTCGAAATGAGTTTCTGCTGTGATTTGACTTGAAGCAGAGAGTTGTTAAAGGGGAAAGGTTGTACCATGTTTAAATTGCTCTAATTAGTTCACACTAACTCTTTAAGCCAAAATTCAATACTGAACAAGCAAAGCACTGACTTTCAGTACTTTTCACATTTTCATACTTTTCTCAGAAGGGAGTATGCCTTAACCCTAAAGAGGCCTAGAAGAGCCATGGCAAGATGAGGGTATTTATAGCCCTATCTTATCCATATGGACAGGCGCCCCTCATGCGTCCGTTTATAGGTTGTCCACAAGGGTCGCATTCCATTCCCAGAGCTATGAACATCTGCTTTTCTGGGATAGGAATCTTGGTGATGTGAAACCTCCCTGACTGCACGTCCATTCATAGGCTCTCTGCAGGGGGAAGCACATCACGTGCTGTTGGCTCATTCTGGCAGCCCAACCTGGCATTGTCTTTATACAATCCTGCATGCAACTTTGTATTTACAATAATCAGGAGCATTTCATCTTTTATTCCATAACAATAGTGTCAGGGGGTCTCCCTACACCACTGGACTCAAACCTGAGGCCAGAGAAATGTTGTCACTTCGTCCATCCCCCGTGGCAGCTCCTTCACCTGAATGGGTCATTCCTCAACATGAATGAACCAGACGTGGAACCCTGTGTGGACAGCAGGGTGTACAACAGAAGCTCCTTCCTCTCCACCATCATGACTGGACAAGAGGCCCCTATTTCCTCCTGCATACACTACCAGAGTGTTTACAGATAACACAAGTAATTAACATGTTACCAGCATTTCGTCACATGTAGGTGCTTATTCTTCATTCTTTCAGCAAATATGAATTGCTTCTCTGTCAAATACGAGACACCTGTGCATTTTATAAGTCTAGCGATTTCAAAAGTAGACATGTACCCTGCGATCATAGTGCTTTCATTCTTGGGAAGACCAAAGACCAAAGGCAAGCATTTCATGTGTTTTGTTATAAATTGCATGCCAAGTCAGTAAGGCTCAGCCTGTGGTTGCAATTAAAAATACTTGGGAGGTTGATCAAAACCCCTATGCCCAAACTGTACACCCAGAGCAGTCATAGGAGAAGGTCTGCAGTGATAATCATGAATCATTAAAGTTTTTAAGGTTCACAAATGATTGCACTCTATGGCAAAATTTGAGAACCACAATTAGTATGGAGCAAAAGCTGTCATTAATATAACCTACAGTTTCAGAGGCAGGTTCCTAGAGAAAGTTATGTTTAAGCTGAGACCTGAATGATAAAGGTCAAATAGTAAAGAAAAGGGAAGCTACAGAGGAAGATAGAGGCCTGCTATAATGAAACATTCAGGTTATGTTAAGGAGTTTTGACCAGATTCCTCTGAGGGGTTATAAGTTGCTGTAAAACTCTACTATGCTGGTTTTTATTTCTTCTAGTGGGACCTGGTCCACCTCTAGGGACAGGGCACAGCTAAATAAACAAACAAAAAAAGCAGCAGAAACCTCTGCAGACGCAAACGACCCTGCCTGACAGCTTTGAAGAGCGCAGTGGATCTCCCAACATGGAGGTTGAGATCTGAGAACAGACAGACTGTCTGCTCAAGTGGGTCCCTGACCCCTGAGTAGCCTAACTGGGAGACATCCCCCACTAGGGGCAGACCGACACCCCACACCTCACACGGCAGGGTACACCCCTGAGATGAAGCTTCCAAAGCAAGGATCAGACAGGTACACTTGCTGTTCAGCAATATTCTATCTTCCGCAGCCTCTGCTGCTGATACCCAGGCAAACAGGGTCTGGAATGGACCTCAAGCAATCTCCAACAGACCTGCAGCTGAGGGTCCTGACTGTTAGAAGGAAAACTAACAAACAGGAAGGATACCCACACCAAAACCCCATCAGTACATCACCATCATCAAAGTCCAGAGGCAGATAAAACCACAAAGATGGGGAAAAAGCAGGGCAGAAAAGGTGGAAATTCAAAAAATAAGAGCGCATCTCCCCCTCCAAAGGAACGCAGTTCATTGCCAACAACAGATCAAAGCTGGACGGAGAAGGACTTGGACGAGTTGAGAGAAAAAGGCTTCAGTCCATCAAAATTCTCAGAGCTAAAGGTGGAATTACATACCCAGCACAAAGAAACTAAAAATCTTGAAGAAAGAATGGAAGAATGAATAACTAGAATAATCAATGCAGAGAAGGCCATAAATGAACTGACAGAGATAAAAACCATGACACGAGAAATACGTGACAAATGCACAAGCTTCAGTAACTGACTCGATCAACTGGAAGAAAGAGTATCAG